>NC_136504.1:30359333-30394333 GCF_053919585.1 Euprymna scolopes
GCATTGACAAATACAGATTTTATTGTACATTGTATGTTGACTTAATGAACAAACAAGGAAACAAAAACGTTTACAGCCAATGTTAATTTCTGTGTTGCTTTATTCACACCTGCATTGTTCGAATTAAAATCTGCATGAGTTTCATTCATATCTTACATTGTCAGCATTCATTGTTCATTAATTATTTTTACTTTGTTCATTTGTTAGCGTTTATCTTCTTATCTAGCTGGGCGTTTCTAAATGTGCATTTAACGGACTATTGTCCTCAGACCCCGGTAATGTCCATTTTACACAGACCGTGACTAATCTAATGTTCGTGGGTGTGTGGTTATATTACAATAAGTATATTTATAACGACACACCTGTTGCTGCGTGGCCTTCTGTCTTTTAACCGTTGCCTGAGGGAATCGCCAGCGTCATGGAAAACTGGGATCTGCTATAATAAGCCGCGTGCAAGACAGACACAAGACGATCTATGTTTTGTATAGTAGTTTATTTCACTCCCAGACATCTCGTCATCCACAGCATGTAGTGAAATCGACGATCTCGAACATGTGGCGTTTCTCTGCATCGATTTGGAGACCGTTGTCACCTTATAGGGAAACCTGTTTAACCCATCTTGCTTGTTCGGCGTCTCCAATCACACCCACTAAATTTAACTCAGCTTGTTCAAACCGGAACCCCTGAAACGTCACGTCCGATTTCCATTTGGATACTTCCGGTGAAAACTGATCGGTCAACCGTGTTGTATAACTGTCACAACATTACACGTTGACCATTTCTGCACCTTCATGCTCGCTCAACTCATTGTATCTCACGATTTAATTTTAGTTTACTCCGCTAGATTGATAGACAATTAGATAGATAGATAGATAGATAGATAGATAGATAATTAAATGTTTTTACCCGGCGTTGCCCCGCGTTGCCCCCGCGTGGCCCGGCGTTTATCTAACACATTTATTTTTTTATATATATATTTTTTTATTTTGTAAACCAAGAATCGACCTGGTACATTTCGTTTCAATCTGGGCTTTTTGTAACACATTTCTTTGTAATTGATAAATGAAGCCCCGAATAGGAAATATTTTATTACACATTAATTACAGCAATACGTCTTAGAATTGATTGATTACAATTGAAGATTTCTCCCAGGAATTAAACATATACATTCCAGTTGACCTTACTTGTTATCAATGTACTTTCGTACTACTAAATACTGATTGTTGACTAAACCGAGATTGAGTTTGTAATGAGCGTTTATTCATGACGTTGTCCATATCTAATATATATCCTGTCAAAAGGATTTTGATATTCCAAAAATACGTCAATAATTTGTATACGTTTACGACACAGATCTAAGTAACTATTTAATGACTAAAGTTACATTCTGGAGATTAAAACATATCTCTTCGCTATATATCTATTCTTCTTCTATCTATCTATCTTCTTCTTTTATCTATTCTATTCTATCTTTCTTCTATCTATCTATATCTTCTATCTATCTTCTATGTATCTTCTGTCTTCTATCTATTCTTCTATCTTCTATCTATCTATCTAAATAAAATGAACTCATTTTTTATCGTGTGAGTTTGACCTTAATAGGATTAAAAATCACGACATTACATTGAAATGTAATGCCCCCACACTTCAGCACAGGATCTGAGGTGTGCTATAGGCCTACTACCCTTACAGTTCCTTGATATTCGTACATTTCCATATTTTTTCCGGTGAGAATTCACTGCCACAATTGGTTAGAATCAATGGAAGTTGAAAAATCTTTTTTCTCTATTCGATTCATACTCATTTCTCCGTCGGGTGAAACGCGACTTTACATTCCAGTTATTTTGTGGGTTACTTGTGCCATTTTATAAATTTCTTCTTTTTTTCACTTTTTTCCTCCTTTTATATTTTTTCTCTTTTTGTCGGTGGGTTGGGGGTTGCGATTCGAAGGATTAATTAAACGAAACGAACTAACATTGGATACCAGTTTTTACAATAAACTTTAACAGTCAGCAGCCAGCGTTCTTCAAATCTTGCACCGATTAGTCGATTTAATATTTTATTTACTGCTGACTTTCTATTTTCGGATTAGTTACTTATTCATAATTTATTTCTATACATTGCATTTCTGAGAGTTCCCCTAGCACAATTACTACTACGCTATCGATATTGGAATAAGAGGGCATTCAAATTGGTTAACAGCGACCAACATAAAAAAACACGGTCAGTTTTCTGGTTTTATTTATTTATTTTTCTGTTTTATTGAAACAAAGAAAAAATCTAACAAACATATTTTCATTATACACGGCAAGTTTTATTTTTGAATTTTTTTCCATTAAAAAAAACAAGCAAACAAATTACATTTAAATAAACATATTTGCATTTTACGCGGTAACTTTTTTTCTTTTTTTTTCTTTGGTATTCTTTCACGTTCGATTTGTTTTTATTCCTTTCAATTTTATGCGTCATTTATAAGCTAAACCAGGGCGGGGGGCATCTATGAATATAACAGCGAAAATTTGTGGATGTGTGGAGGGGTGTTCATTCACCCTAAACTAGGCCTCCTCCTGCTACTACGACAATGACGCTATGTTTGACTTAGGAAACATTGACTTTAGTTTGAACACCCTGCAAGTCTTTTTAAAGGGTTAATTTTATCCGTTCTCAATTGTGCGTCTCTTTGGCGTAGAGGTAACGTGTAAGGGATTTTTTCCCGCCTTAGCTTCGATGCTTCGGATTCGAGCCTGTCTTCCTACCTAAAACATTTTTACACCATTTTTTCCCTTTTTTTTTTACATTTGTTCACGGATTTACTTTGTTTTGGTTTTGCCAATTTTTTCATAACATCGTGTTTTTTTTTATAACACAGGGTGACCTCCCAAAAAACGTGAATCTCAAGTATTTATTCACCGATTCTCCTTACTTTACAGGACATGGCAGAATCAACGACCGTGAGTACACCAAGACCCCAGTGAGAGCTGGGCCAAAGAATACACTGTGTTAAATTTCGTTCGGCCAAAACACTAAGAAACGGGGCCAAATAAGAGTTGGGGCACGTTTCTTGGGTCAGTCTGTATTAAAACAGGGGGCCCCTCCTAAATACAAACCTCCAAACACCCGGGCAACGCCGGGTCGCCGAGTGTATAAAAATATATTCCAGTAAAGAATGTATTTTTTGAAACAAGGAATATATACAAAACAATTATAATTCTTCTTTTCCTTGTTTAAAACGATAAATTTTTAACTTAAATTATTATTTATCTATATTTTACACTACAGAATTATACTTTAATCATAGCACGTATATTCTTCTATTTTATTTTATATATTGAGCTTTACCTTTTTTACTTGCATCGTCCTGAAATTATTGCCCCCATTGTAATATCTAATATAAAATTAGTTTGGTTTCTAATCCGGTATATATATCTATCTATATATATATATATATATATGCAAATATACAGATGTATGTATATAAATATATAAATATAAATATGTATATATAAATATACAAATATATTTTTATATATCAATATATATATTACAAATATATATATATATATATATATATATAAGTATATATACAAATATTGATATATTTATATAAATATATATAAATATATAAATGTAAATATATATAAATATATGTATATGTACAAATATATAAATGTGAATATATATAAATATATATATATATACAAATAAATATATATATATACAAATATAACTACGTATATAGATATATTAATCTATAATATAAAGTTAAATGTTTGTGTGTGGGGGGTGGCCACGAATAGGCCCCTATATGGTTGACTATATAAAAAAAGTTGATTACATATAATGATAGAAGATGTATCGAGACAAAGGAATGGGTATGTTTGATCTAACAGAACGGTGGCTCATTAAAATTGTGGGGTCCGCGTTGGCGCCTCGTCCAAAAAGTATGTAAAGAAAAAATTTAAAAACAAAAAAAAAAGATTACAAGTGTTTCTGATATAGATGTACATATGAATACTTTTGTAAGTATATTTTAACTTAAATAGAGATGGTATAATAAAATTGTGGGATGTGCATTCGCGGCTGGTCTCCATTGATTAGAAATAGGCACACACTATAATAATGACTACATACGATACAGATACTGTCAAGTATTGTATAAGTAAGCTGAATTAAAATAATAAATTATAAGATGGTCAACATCATGAATTTGGAATATTACTATTGGTCATTCATTCTCTGTCATTTATATCTATTTCCATAAATATAATTAGACAATTATGTTTAGGTTGGAAGAAATATGGTATAATAAAATTATGGCGTGTTCGTTCGCACCTGACCTCAATAGAAAAGAAATATGTCACAAAGTTCAACAAGGTTTTGTAATATAGACCCACAGAATATTGTGATAAGTGTTTCAGTGTGAACAGGTACGGTGAAATAAATTATGGGGTTTATCTATTTTATTTTTACTTTCATAATATTTTGCTATGGTTTTGATACCCCCAAATTCGAAGCTATCTCTTAACAACCCTTCCTTTTCATAAACTATCATACTTTCATAAATCAGAGTCCATTTTCTGTAGGCTATATGTAGACCACGTAAACGTGGGCTACTGTTTAACGTATATAGATATAAATATAAATATATATATATATATGTATAAGTATATACATATAAATATATATATATTTATGTATATATACAAATATATATTTATGTATTAAAATATATATATAAATATATTTAAATATAAATATATCCGTGAAAAAATTCATATAAATATATACAAATTTGTATATATATAATAAAAATATATATAATATATATATACAAATATATATATAAATATATACACATAAATATATATGTATGAATACATAAAAATTATTAATTATATAAATATATATAAATATATATAAAAAACGTAAATAAAGAACGTATAATATGGATTTTACCAAACTAGTTGGATCAACAAAAACATTCATATCCTTTTTCTACAAACACTCCTGCTACAGGACTTCTGATAAATGTATTATTTTCACTTTGACTTTCCATGTCTCACTGACTTTAGCAAATAGGGTGCGTACCTTTATAACTATTTGCTAATATTTTCACTCCTCTGATGAGATGGTAGACATCGAAACCCTATAGGTTAAGGAGATAATCTTTCTAAAATATTCTTTGTCTTACTTAGAATAATAAAAATTCTTTGATATGAAACTAAACCAAATCATTTCATTTCAATGAGAGTTTTTTGAAATTCATTGAATTACAACTTAAATATATATAAATATATAAATATATAAACAACGGTAAAAATACAAATTACTAAATATATCTATATAAACATATATATAAATATATCGATATATACATTTTATTTCTATTCAGTAACATTATTGTTTCGACTACACGGCCGTTTTTTTGTCCTTCTATCACGTCCTCAAACGGTTACAGAAAAACTTCTGTAAAAGTCTGAAGACGCTACAGACGGCCAGAAAAACTTCCGTGTTGCCGAAACAATAATGGAACTAAACAGCAAGATACGGCAATAAAAAATAAAACGTATAAGTATATATATATATATATATATATATATGAATATATATTTATAAATATATATAAATATATAAATATATAGATATATATATATATAAATATATTTATAAACATATAAATATAAATATATAAACATATAAATATATATATTTATATAAAATATAAATATTTATATATAAATATGTACATATATATACAAAATATACTTATATATAAATATATATATATAAATATATATATAAATATATATATATATAAATATATATATATATAGAAATATATATATAAATATATATATATAAATATATATATATATAGAAATATATATATAAATATATATACAGAATTATATATATAAATATATATATATATAAATATATATATAAATATATATATAAATATAAATATATATATATAGAAATATACATATAAATATACATATATAAATATACATACACAAATATATATGTAAATAAATATATATATATAAATATATATATATAAATACACACAAATATATATATAAATACATATATATATAAATACATACATATATATACATACATATAATATATATATCTAAATATATATCTAAATATATATATATAAATATACATATAGAAATATATATGTATATAAATATATATATAAATATACATATATATATAAATAAACACATATATATCAATAAATACATATATATATAAATAAATACATATATATATATACATAATATAATATATATATATATATATATCTTAATATATATCTTAATATATATAAACATACATACATTAACATATATATAAACATATATGTATATATATAAATATATATACATTCATATAATATATATGTATATATATAAATATATACAAAGATATATATTCTTTTTATATATATTTAAATACATATTTATAAATATATATATATTAATATATACAGCACTATGTATAAAAAAATATATATAAATACATATACATAAATATATTTACATAAACATATATATATATAAATATATATGAATATATATATAAATATATATGAATATATAGATAAATATATATGAATATATATATATAAATAAATGTTATATATAAATATATATATGCAAATATGTAGGAATATATAAGAATGTATGTGTAAATATATATGAATATATACATAAATACATATATATATAAATATAGATGTATATATTCATGTATAGGAATATATATATATATATATATATGAATATATACATTAATATATATATATGAATATATACATATATATATCAATATCTACAAATATATTTATATATATAAATATATATTTCAGAGGAAATTATTATTAACAACTCTCGACCTAGCCTGTGTAGACAAAAGATTCAAAAAGATTCTGAAACATCAGTTGGAGATATTCATTGATTTAAAATCACCTGAACAGTGAGATTTTTTTTCACTGTTCTTCCAACTGAAACCAAAATTCCCTTCTTCCCTCATTCGTTTCATAGTATTTAATTTATCATTCTGACGTTTCCTCTTAGAGGGTCAGACGATAAGGCCTTAAGGATATTTTAATAATTTAACCTGCCCATTGCTTGTTTTTTTTTTGGTATTTAATAAAATTATGTTTCCTCTGAAATTTCTCCTTCCATTTTGCTGTACCAAAAATCTACATAAATATATATACATATACATATATTCATATATATGAATATATATATATAATAATATGTATGTCGATATATACAATTACATAAAATTTATATATATATCTACAATTAATATATGTATATATAAATTGATATATATATACTTTATATACACACTTTATATATATATAATTTATATATATAATTTATATACATATATAATTTATATATATAATTTATATATATATGATTTATATATATAATTGATATATATATATACTTTATAAATATATCATATATATATAATTTTTATATATAATTGATTTATATATAATTTATATATATATATGATATATATATATATAATTTATATATATATAATTGATATATATTCTTTAAATATATAATTTATATATATATAATTTATATATATAGTTTATATATATAGTTTATATATATACTTTTTATATATATAATTATATATATACTTTATATACATAATAATAATAAATACTTTATATATAATTTAGATATATACTTATATATATAATTCATATATATATTTCATATATATCTATAATTTATATATATATATCTATCTATATATAGATCTATATATATATATATCCATATATCTATTTCTATATATCTATATATGTCCATATATATCTATATATCTATATATATATATATTTCTATCTATACATATATCTATATGTATCTAATATATATATATATATATATCTGAAGAGCAAAAAAATAAATAAATAAAAAGGGCAAAAAACAGATTTGATATTCCGGAAGTTCTTCTCAACCGATTCTGTTCAGGGCAATCGTCGGTAAATTGGTTAATTACTCAAAACCATGAATTTGTATAAAAATTATTGTAATTGTTAAGTGGTTAGAAAAAAAAAGTTCACGTACGACCAAGAGTCATTAAATAACTGCAGTGAATAACTGCCTTTGTTTGCAGAGGGAGAAACGTCGGGAATTGATGACAATTTTTTCCGACTACTTCACAATTACAATATCTTATTTACCAATTAATTGTTTTGAGTAATTAACCAATTTACCGACTATTCGATGTTCTTATATATATATATATATATATATATATATATATATATATATATATATAATTTATATATATTTATATATATATTAATATATATATATATATCTATATATTTATATCTATATATTTATATCTATATATATATTTGTATCTATATATATATATTTATATATATATTTATATCTATATATATATTTTTATATATATATTTATATATATATATTTTATATATATATTCATATATATATATTTATATATATATATTTATATATATATATATTTATATATATATATTTATATATATATTTATATATATATTTGTATATATATATATTTATATATATATTTGTATATATATATATTTATATATATTTATGTATATATTTATATATATATATATTTGTATATATATATTTATATATATTTATATATATATATATATATATATTTATATATATATATGTATTTATATATATTTATATATATATATTTATATATATTTATATATTTATATATATATATTTATATATATATATATTTCTATAAATATATTTATATATATATATTTCTATAAATATATTTATATATATATATATATTTATATATATATATTTATATATATTTATATATATATATTTATATATATATATTTATATATTTATATATATATATTTATATATATATATTTATATATTTATATATATTTATATATATATATATATTTATTTATATGTATTTATATATATATATATATTTATATATATATATATATATTTAAACATATATATATATATATTTATATATATAAATATATATATTTATATATATTTATATATTTATATATAGATAATTATATATATTTATATATAGTTATTTATATATATTTATATATATATATTTATATATATATTAATACATATTTATATATATATATATATATATTTATATATATATATTTATACATATTTATATCTATTTATATATATTTATATATATATATTTATATATATATTAATATATATTTATGTATATATTTATATATATATATTTATATATATATATATATATTTATATATATATATATTTATATATATATTTATATATATATATATATTAGTATAGATATTTATATATGTGTATATATTTCTATATATATATTTATATATATATTTATATATATATTTATATATATATTTGTATATGTATATTTATATATATATATTTATATATATATATATTTATATATATATATTTATATATATATTTATATATATATATATATTTATATATATATATATTTATACATATGTATATATATATACATATATTTATATATATATATATATACATATATTTATATTTATATATATATATTTATTTATATATATATATTTATATTTATATATATATATTTATATATATATGTATATATATATGTATTTATATATATATATTTATATGTATATATTTATATATATATATTTATATATATATATTTATATATATATATGTTTATATATATATGTTTATATATATATATTTATATATATATGTATATATATATTCATATATATATTCATATATATATATATTGTTATATATATATTCATATTTATATTCATATATATATTTATATATATATTTGTATATATATATATTTGTATATATATATTTATATATATATATTTATATATATATTTATATATATAGCTATTTATGTATATATTTATATATATATTTATATATATATATATATTTATACATATATATATATTTATATTTATATATATATTTATATATATATATATTTGTATATATATATGTATATATTTATATATATATATTTATGTGTATATATTTTTATATATATATTTATATACATATATTTGTATATATATATTTATATACATATATTTATATATATATATTTATTTATATATATGTATATATATATATATATATTTATATATATATAAAGTGAATGAAGTGTTTACCTTATACAAGCAAAGGAAAACTTCAATTCAAATCTAAAATACCACTCTGACCCGGAGTGCTAGTACCTATTAGTGTCCCAATTATTTGCTAAATAGAAACTGACTTTAAAAAAAAAACATTCTTATTAAAAATTTTTTCTTCCGAATTCCCTGGATTCGGCATTAAATTACATGAAAAGGGTTGATATGCCGTAAACCAAAATCAACCAACCAACCAACCTACTTAGTGGCACTTACATCTAAACGGTTTTATTGATTATCACTGGTAAAGATTTAAACGTTGTAAGCAAGCTCTACACGTTGCTTAATATTTACCGAAGTTCCAAACACCCAATGCTTTTACCATATGACGTGACAGCCCCACCCCGATAAAGTCTGCCAAAACACTTAGAACTATATCAAGCCGTCATCTTATCCAGAGCTAGGAACCTCTTTACCCCCCGGAGTGTCGCCTATTGGAGACCGTTTCCTTTTTTGAAATCATGTGAATGGTCAAAGCTTTATTTATTTTGTAAGTCGATCCGAAAAAAGAAAAATCTAATTTCTCTATCCTCGGTTTCGGATGGGGTTAGGTTTTTTCCCCTCTGAAGGAAACTCCTCTTCTATGCCGTACATTTCTCATATGAAGTAGTTATTTATTGGCTTATTTTTAGGGATTTTACAATATGCATCGACATTTCTCAGCAAAGTGTTTATAGTGAAGAAACATTAGTTAATGTAATACATTCATTCATGTCTATGCATTCATACAAAGCATAATAACGTTTACAGACCGATTCACGTTAGATCTCAAGAATTAAGCAACTTTGAACCTAGCCAGTACTAAATAGGTGACTATTTGTAAATTCCAGTTACTGTATGGCTTTCTGCTTACCTCTATATTGTTTCCGGTTGCCCTTGGCTTCTTCTTGCCACTGGATTCAAGGAGTGCCGATTCAGGAGATATGTACTTTTGGCCTTCGGGCCAAGATTAATGTGTTGTATCTGTTCTTCAGATCCTGTACTTCAATTCAATGTTCTCTCTTAGTGGAGGAAAAATCTTTCACGACTGAGGCAATTTTTATTTTTGTTCCTTTTCTCCACTTTAAAAAAAAACGACCCTGGTGTCTAACTCATTGTAAATGGGAACACCCCGCAATTACACGCACAACAACGGAGGCGTTTCTAACATTCTCGCATCTCTGTGACTTGCTTCCTCAGAGGTTGGATGGTCTATCGTTGAGACACGTTTATTAATATAACATGGATAAGTACATATATACGCCCTGTTCTCGTCTCGTATTTTGTCTAGCCGTAGAGGATAATGTCGTCGCAAACGCACATATACCTCACTGTCTTGGAATCGAGAGATTATGCATAAAAGAATGATACAATGACAATGGAACAGATACTACAGTAAACTTAAAGAAAAAGAAAAGCGTTGAACATTGTTCACTGACTAAGACACACTGATCTACAGGAGGTCGCACTCGTTTCAACTGCTATTTTCGAGTCTTTGATATGACCAAGGATTGAACACCAACATTACGGTCGATTAGTGAACACGCTAGTACTTATGCTAAATGGTATTAAAGAGGAAATGGCTATGAGGATTGTTTCATGGCAACACACAAAGTAATTAACCCTCGAAAGAGAACGTAATCCCGTGGAGTATAATATCATGTAACAAAATGAATAACAATATAATCTCTGCCTCTCTGCCTTCACAAATACTGCTAGCTTTTTGTATTGTCTCTGTTTCTTAGAATGCAAAAATGTCAATGCAATGTTTACAAACACTTTGTTGTACACCTCTCTACGTATGACTCTGTAAAATAGTAATTTTAATTTTTCTTGACAAGAAATTCTCTACTGCGTTGTACACTATTCCAGATAAAACTACCATTTTAAAAAATGTATCTAAATTTCACAACAACTGTAAATAGTGAGAAAGAAATCGATTATTAAAAATTAATCAGGGCGTACTAGAATACACGTGAATGTTTAAGGTTGTGTAGTCGGTCCATCGTTATATCAGGCCTTACCTTATTAAATAAATAAATAAATAAACATGAAATATATTCGAGAGATATATAATTCAAGTGTTTACGCAATATTGGATGCCTCCGGTCAGTCTTGAAAGATAAAGGATACCCCCTGTAGGGGAATCTATGCGTGTAATTGTGAGGCAAGGGTTGCACAATTCTAAACACACCTCTCCTGAATCGACACTGCTTGAGTCCAGTGGCAAAAAGAAGTCCAGGGCGACTGGAAACATTGCCGAGATATGCGGAGAACACATATAACACCTGGAAGTCTCAAACGTCACTCATTTAGTACTGGTCAGGTTCAACGTTGCTTAACTTCGGTGATCCAGAGGGAACCGGTGTGTTAACGTGATTACGTGGTATTACATATGCATATATATATATATATATATATATATATATATATATATATATATAATATTACGCAATATTTCTATGAGATTTAAATCTCAAAGACTATGACAATCTTAAACTACTAAATTTTAAAAGCTTGTATTCGGAATAGTAAGAAGTTCCATCTCATATCCCTCTGGCTTAATATGTGGAGAGCCAGCTCAAAATAGTTCCACAACTACTTATGATGGCGGAGGCTCTAAGAGCCAAGTAAACTAAACCCAGTAATAAACAATATGGGCGGGGAAAATCCCGTGTTAGAGGAGCCAATCGCTCCACTTGTCTCTAATACAACCCTTTGTAATATAAATGGATGAAGCCAGTGTATTTTAGTTCCTTGGGGTTCTCCACACTTGTTAATGCTTTCGAATAGCTTACTTAAATTTCGTTTAATAAAACATTCACGCGAGGAATTCTACATTTATTCTACATAAATCTAAACATTAAAATAACAAACCATTAAATGTAATTTTGAAACTTCATAATATGTTCCTTAAGCCAGAATTATTCATTTAATAGAAAGTATTAATGACCCATTAAATCAATCCATCAATTACCTCAAAGGTCAAAAGAAGAGTTAAAAAAATTTAAAAAATAATTAATTATATGTTAAGTATGTAAAAATAATTATATCATTACGTGCATCTAAATTGAATCTACCATCAAAATTGAGGTCTTGGATATGACCTTAAATTATATCCAGTGGTGAGGCCCCAGCTTGCATCTTTGAGGAGTGTGAAGCCACACTTTGATTACCATTGCTCTCAGGTTCACTCTGATTCGAAGTGGTAGTATCTGTTAGGGTCCCAACTATGGGTTAAATAGAAACCGACTTGAAAACAAATGTATTCTATTAAAGATTGTTTTCCGAATCCTTGGATTTGACATTAAATAACCCGAAAAGGGTTAATATGCCGTAAAACAAAAACAACCAAACCAAACCAAACCATCAAAATTGAACGTTTCATACAGCAATGTCATCAGCGTCAAACAAATGATATCATGCTCTCCTTTTTTATCAACTGCTACTGTTCAAAATTTTCTGACTACATTATAATCCTAGTAACCATTTCCTGATCATTGTCTAAAACCTCAACTGCTTTTCAACATACATAATACATAAACACAGATAATACATAAATATAGATAATACATAGACAATATATATGTATTATATAATATGCATTTTTAACTCGTCTCAAACATATTCATTTCAGAATAAATAAAAATTCACTAATAGCTCAAATCTTTAATGCACGAGTATTATAGATGCATAAAGTCTTTCCATCAAAGCTTCTAACAGATTTTAAAAAAAGTTTCTGATCAGTTTCTTTTATCTGGTTATGGAATATCCTACCGGATCCCCAATATTCACCTGTTAACTAATTGTTTGAATTTCCCTTGCACTTAATTCACCAATATATTTGCCATGTCATAATACTGACGTATCACACAACTGAGATTACAGTTGCCTCATCACCATCTTATGCTCACTAACTTCTAAACTAAGGTACCTATTTATTTCTTGGTACTCTTGCATAATTTTACCCGAATTCTCGTGAATTCCCGTAAAGCATGGATCGGGCGAGACTGGCAATTATCGATGTCAGCCGAGCGTCGTAACGGACGCAGTTTAATGAAAACAAAAACAAAACAAATAGGGGAAAAATACAAATGTAAATAATCAGAAATAAAAAAAAACTACGTTGAAAAATGAAAATATGTTTATCCCATTTTAGTATTTATTTATTTTTTTTTTTTGCAAAATATTTATCAACAGAAAGTTTTTAGGGTTTTTTTTTCTTCAAGAAAAGATTTTTTTAACCGTATAATTGTTAAGCGTAAGTACAAATTTTTGTTTTTGTTCGTTTTGTAACAGTATTTTTTCTTGTTTTTTTTTATTTTCAAGGCTTATTGTTCAGTCAAGTTCTTTTATTTCTACATCTCCAGGAGAAACCACCCTTTACATAGGATCTTTTTTAAAGTAACCATTTGTGTTGTTGCACCTCATTTTTTGGAGATAGCAATTTCTTCTCCTGACAAAGAGATTGTATGCATCGAATTTTTCATTTATTTGTCTAACATTTATAGATTTATTTTTTTGCCTGTAAGTTTTCTGCTTGGCGAGCTTGAAAATACATTTGTTTGTCAGCCTTTTTTTTTTTTGGTTCAGTCGCTTTCTTCCAATTCGAATGTCGTAGTCGTCTTACTTTCATTTAGATAGCGCCTTTTCTTTGGCTAATCAAACTCCCAAAAATTCAATTACAGAATAATAATAATAATAATAATAATAATAATAATAATAATAATAATAATAATAATAATAAATAAGTAACTAATCAGAAAATAAAAAAAATCACCCCACCCCTTAATATCACCTTTAAAATTACTAAAAACATAACAGAAATAAAAATTAAATAAATAAATTAAAAAGACGAGTTAGCGTTTCAACATTTGAACAACGCTAGGCTGACACCGATGATTGCATGTCTCGCCCGATCCATGCGTGACGGGAATTCACGAAAATTCGGGTCAAATTATGCAAGAGTACCTATTTCTTTTATTATTATTTCTTCAATTTCCTCTTTTGTTCTCACTATTTTGGCACTTAATTCTGACCCAGTCTCTCATTCCAGCAGCCTCTCTCTAAGTACTGCAAGACTGTTGGACTCTTTTCCAGCTCATTGTTTCCCTCTTACTATTATCCTTGGTCCGATCAATAGTAAAAACCATACACAGTGTTGTTTTTGTGATAATCATCTTTTATTGGTGTTATTTTATTTTTTTACATAAAGTGGCTTCGCAAGTTGCTTATAGTGATTTTCATGAAAAAGAAATCCATACACTAAAACAAACATTTTAAAAAAATAATTTTCACCCAAAATAATGGTTTTTGCCACTTAGATGTAAGGGGGTAAATTTGGGTCTAACCGGCGTACTGAGATAAGTTGAGCAAAGAGATGTCTATTCACATTACATTTGAACTTTTGCATGTTAGTACAGTCAGAGAACCAGGAAACGGGGAGGGAATTATCGTGTAATTACTATGGTTATGACAACAGAATATTCTTATCATTGTTTTGACTCTTGAGCACATATCTGCCACAGTTAGACACAATTAATCAAACGATACACTTAGACACAGTTAATAATCGGAGAACTCTGTATAAAAAAACATATAAGATATCAACGGATACACGCTCGAGAATCGAAACAATGAAAAAAATATGCTGTTATCCTAGCCGTAGTAATCATGTATATACGAGTGAGTGAACGATAGCCTCACCCTTGTATTTTGTTTTTCGCCTTCCTTGGTGGAATTGTCCGATATATTGGAAACTGGATTAGTGGCACTATAATGCAGCTCAAGAAAAGCCTGTCACACCGTCACCACACTCTCAGATGAGGCTACACTGTTGCCTCTCTCTATTAAGGACTCCCTCATTATGTGCCGTTGTCGTTAACCACTACCGACAATAAACAAAGCTGCGGATATATTTATACGTCTTTTGCACGTCGTTGATTACTACCGACTATGGACTGATTACTATAGTGGGGTGACCTGACCCAAATTTATACTTGAAGATTAAATAAGTAAAATACGTTGTTGAATTAAATATTATTATTATTATTATTATTATTATTATTATTATTATTATTATAATATTACAAGGAGTAGTTACACTAGACATCATACAAGATTCCTATTTGATAACAACTTGTTATGTTCCCTGGAGTCTGAGTGATAACATGTAGTCTCAGGTTTCCAGTACTCTCGACCACTTTTCAATAACCTTTGCAGATGAATTTGCGTATTGCCATTGATTTCGCATTGGCAGTGACGTTGGGATTTAGGTGGCAATACGCCTACCCACGGCTCCAGTCTCCTTTTCACTCCGTCAGAGAAGTTCTGGCTAAGATTTTCTCTTCTCAATCTTTCCATCCTCCTTGACTATTTTGGTTGTTAATCATTTTATTTATTTATTTCTTCTTCTTCTTCTTCTTCTTCTTCTTATTATTATTATTATTGAGCTTCCACACAGGTCATCAGATATCTCATTGAATACAGCCTGTGGTCTTCCCTGGAAGCTGAGTGACAACAATGCTCCCCTGATTTTCCAGTACTCTTCACGTGTTTCGATAAGATTTGCAAATAAATTTACATTATCGCAACATCTGCTTGCCATTGATTTCTCGTTGGCAGTGCCCATTGGTCTTTAATTGAATTTGAGTGGCAATAAACCAATAGCAATAATAATAATGATAATAATAACAACAACAATAATAAAATAATAATAATACAATAATAATAACACACTGACCGTCGGAAGAAAACTGCGTTTAATTTGGTACAACGTGGCCTCTCAATGTTGTTGAAAAACTAATGTTACTATGACACCTTGACGGCTCCTTCTAATCTGACTATATATCTACCTCAAATCCCACACAAAATTTATTATCTTCCGGAACCTGAAACAGCGTAGGTATATCTCATCACTTTCACCATTGTTTTATAGATAAAAAAAAAACGAGTTTAATATCGACACGAAAAATCCGCTCCGCTTAGACAGCTTAGCTAGTGTGTTACGATTAAATCAAGAAAAACAAGTTAGTAAATTTATTTAGCTTTTGTTTTGTTTTGGGTTACTCTCTATATGTATATCTTCACTATATATATATATATATATATATATATATATATATATATATATATACTAGCGGGTGTACCCGGCGTTGCCCGAGTGTTTGTTTCCGGGACGGGGGGGAGTTTTAAAAAATGTTATGGTAGGTAAGTAGGAAGGATCAAACCCGGAGTCATGAGTAAAAGTAGGAAAATAAAGTGTGAAAAAAAACAAAAAAAAAACATCTGCAACGTGAACAGTTCGGCCACCAAGAAAAGTCCATTCCAGCTGTTTAGGAAAAAAAAAATGACTACAGTAGGTCGGCGCGAACGTGAAAATATAATGTGAATTGTCCAGCACGCTAACCACTACGCCACAGAGCACTGCAGCTTAGTTTAGTGATTTTAAATAACTTCACATGAAAGAACTACGAAGCCAAACCGGTGTTCTCTTCTCAACTGTTCCTTGTGAACGATCCCCAAACGGTGTTAAGTGGTGGCAGGGGGAGGAGGAATTTATTAGAGAGAAAATATTTTACCACTTCCATTGATCTTAACCGATTTTGGCCGTGACTTCTCAGCAGAAAAAGTATAGAAATCTAAGATTATCGAGGAATTTGAGAAATAATTAGCCTATAACACACCTCAAATATTGTTCTGCCGTTTGTGCATATTATATTTGCATAAAATATCTTGATTTTTAATCATATTAAGGTCAAAATCAGACGTGAAAAAATGAGTTCATTTTATTTATATATATATATATAGAGAGAGAGAGAGAGAGAGGAGATAAAATGAAAGTGTCGGTGTGTCATTGTCTGTCTGTGCACACTTCCCTAATAAATAGCTCTGTCAATTTTCAATCTACAGACTCGAGATTTGACATAAGGGGTATTGAGATTTGGAAAAATAATTTTGATCAGTTTTCGGCCAGAAATTTTGCTGATAAGGGGTCAAAGTTCAACGATTCGATCTTTAAAAACTCTATCAAACTTCTTCGCTAATTTTGGGTCTGAACACTTAAAATTTTAGACATCAGTGTCTTGGACATAGATCTAACTTTATAATATAATTTTAGCGAAAACAGCAAATGCTAAAATGTATATATGTAGTCTACCAAATTACTCAGCCTATTTTTGGTATAAACTTCTCAAATTTTACATAAAGTGTATTCAAACATAAGACACGCGTTTTAATCGTTTTTTGCTGATAATTTGGCTTCCAAAGGATCAACAGATTTGACCTTTGCGGTCTCAAGCAAACTTTATAGGAAATTTTGGGTCTAAACATTTAAGATATTACATAACGGATATTCAGACATACGGCAAGCAATTTAGTCAGTTTAGGGGCGAGAATTTCGCTGGTAACAGGTAAAGTTGATAGTGTTGACCGTTGCAGATTTTACCAAACTTCTCCGCCAATTCATGGTCTCAACACTTGGAATTTAAAATGTAGGATACTTGGACATGGGTCAAACATTTTAATTCAAGTTGAGCCCAAAACAATAAACGTTAAGAGTCCAAATTTGGGTCAAAGTTTTAAAAAAAATGACGTCTGCTGTCTCTACCAACTTTATTTGACATATTTACACTTTTTAATATATACATATGCAAATAAAGTTATGAGCAGTACATAGGGCCTGAGCTAAGCCGTGCGGAACTGCTAGTATACATATAAATGTTTCAGTGTGTGTGTGTGTGTGTGTGTGTGTGTGTGTGGTGTGTGTGTGTGTGTGTGTGTGTGTGTGTGTGTGTGTGTGTGTGTGTGGACATCATTTTCCTTCCAAATAACTGTGTCAATTTTCGGTCTACATACTCGAGATTTGACAGAAAAGGTATTGCGATTTTGTACCAATTTTAAATTAGTTTCCTGACAGAAATTTGGCTGCAACGGAGTCAAAGTTCAACTATGTTACCTATGTCTACTAAACTCCTCCGCCGATTTTTGGTCTAAACACTTTAAATTTTTAATGTAGGTTACTTAGACATAGATCAAACTTTTTAATAAAATGTGAGACCAAAACAATAAATGTTAAGGGGTCAAAATTGGGGTCAAAGTAAAAAAAAATGACTTCTGCGGTCTCTGCCAAATTACTCAGTGAATTTGTCGTCTAACATTTGGAATTTCGCATAAAGGGTTTTCAGAGATAGGGCCAGCTTTTTAATAGATTTGGCTTGAAAATTTGAGCTGACAGCAGGTCAAAGTTCAAAAACCTTTGCGGTTTCTAGCAAGCTACTCAACCAATTTTGGGTCTAAATATTTTAAATTTATGCATAACTGGTATTAAGACATGCGGTAACCATTTTGATCAGTTTTTGATGAAAATTCGGCTGCAAAACGGTCAAAATTGAAAGAGCTAATCTTTGTAGATTCTACCAAATTCCTTAGCCAATTTTTGGCCTACAGACTTAAAATTTAAGATGTAGGTAACTTAGACATGGGTAAAGCTTTTAATTTAATTTTAGATCACAATAATAAATGTTAAGGGGTCAATATTGGAGTCAAATTTAAAAAAAATGACCTCGGCCATCCCTACGAAATTACTCAGACATATTTTGGTCTAAACATTTGAAATCTTACATAAAGTGTATTCACACGTAGGGCAAGTTATGCACAGTACATAGGGCCCGAGCAAAGCCGGGCTGAACTGCTAGTCTATATATATATATATATATATATATATATATATATATATATATATATATATATATATAAGGATAGGGGGGAGAGACGTTCAATTAAAATATTACGTCGATGCAAACATAAAGATACATTTAAAAAAGTTAGAATTGTTGCACCTATCGATTTGACCACGCCATCAATCTAATTAATACTCAAATTAAATCCATTTTGTGGAAGCATTATTGCGTCAGTCAGTAAAATAGCATTCCATTGAGTTGATTATGTATATGAACGACAGTATACATTTATTAGATATATTCTAGATATATTTACATTATAAATGGTCACAGAGAGGAGACTTGTTACTATATGAGTGTTACCCCCCCTTTATTAACTTAACTGTAATAATATATAAACAAAAATCTGTTGCAGGATTAAACTCAAAATTCGATGAAGTCTATTGAAAACATCATTGGGTTTTGAGAATACAAGCCAAACAAAATAGTAGTAGATAATTTAACCTATTGTAAACAACCCAATGAAGGTCAAGTGAAAATAGGTAAAAAGTGTCTCTATTTTATACACCAGAAAAAGTCTGGTTGAAAACAAACGATTATTTTCGTTTCATTAATTTTAAATTGGTTCTTTCTGATTTTTATATAATGTATTTATTTATTTTTTTATTCGGGTCGAATAGGTGAAATTATCCTCTTGTGATATCGACACTTTATCGTTAGGGTTTGTTTGTGCAGGTTTCTTATTTCGCGTGTCCGCTGTTTATATTATTTGTCTGTTGGTGTAAAAGAGACACTCTATTTAATTAAATTGTTAAACATATTTGCTATCTTAATGCTTGTTTTTTAATGTTAGTAATTAATTTATTGTGTGTAAGAGTCAGGTGATTTGAATGTTATATATATATATATATATATATATATATATATATATATATGTATATATATATATATATATATATATATATATATATATATACAGGGTGACCCCCCCCCAAAAAATACAAAAGCTAAATGGAGTCTATCTAGAACATATGCTGTAGAACGGAGAAAAAAAGGTCAAAGACCCTTGTGTTTTAATGTGATTTTTTGAAAGTAATGAACAAGTTATGACCAAAGTTTAATTTTATTCGGACAAAACACTAAGAAACGGGCCTAATTAGAGTTGGGGCCCGTTTTTTTTTGTCACCATATATATATATATATATATTAAATTATAATTACCCTACTATTATACTAGCCAGGGTGGCCGGTGTTGCACGGGTGTTTGTAGGTGTATGATGAGCAAAAAAAAACAAAAAAACAATTGTAGTAGGCAGGCATGCTCGAACCCGTAACGGAAGGCGGAAAAGAAAGTGGAGGTGTATGTAACGGTGTTGGTTGAGCAAAAAAAAAAAAAAAAGAAAAAAAGAAAAGAGTTCTAGTAAGCAGGCAGGCTCGAACCCGTACTGCGAAGGAGTAAAAGAATGTGAAAAAATAGCGTGGCATCTTTGCTATTGCGCCCATCGCCAAACCGGAACTAGCGAAGATTTAAATTAAGGCTAGTCAATCGAAAGAGAGGATGGCTTTTGAAAATATCGGCGAAAAAAGCGACCCTTCCCTGTAGTAAAGTGCCCAGTTGTGGGTGAGGCAATTAATGTTTTGGGGCAATTTTGCGATATATGATGCCTGAAGGGTCAGCCTTCAAAATAGTATCAATTTCGTTAAAATCCATCCCCTCTCTGTAAAGTTATTTCGAGAAAAGTTATATTCCAAAATCATGATGTTGACCATCTTATAATTTATTCCTTTAATTCAGTTGACTTATACAATTCTTGACAGTATCTTTTTTTTGTCATTTATTCTCCATATTGCTCTGTAATTACACTGAGATTCTTAAATAAGAACTGATATATAAGAAGAAAGTATATTTCTGCATATATATATATATATATATATATATAGGATGATCCAAAAACAACGGGCCCCAACTCTAATTAGGCCTCGTTTTGTCCGAATGAAATGAAACTTTGGTCATAATTAGTTTATTATATTCAAAACATCACACCCAAACACTAGGGTCTTTGGCCTTTTCTTTTCTCCGTTCTACAGCATATGTTCTTGATAGCCTCCTTTTAGCTTTTGTTTTGTTTGTTTTTTTGTCACCCTATATTAGCTAAAACATTAGGATAGAACAATAAATTTCCAAAGATAAGAGAAACCCGTCAGCATAAAAAAAAAACTCAACTCGATTGAGAGGAAGAAAATATAGAATAAGTTAAATTGATAAAAAGTAAAGTTACATGAAAAAAATGATTGCATTATCAAGGCAATAAAGGTTTCTCCATTTCCCCTTTCTTGATAATGTAATAAAGTTCCTATGTAACGTATCTCTTTATACTTTGAACATTCTAATATATATATTATACATATACTCTTAAAAATTATTTTGTTTCTGCATTGATATTCATATTAAAAACCCGGTTTTCTATTAGTACTAGCATGGGTGCCCGGCGTTGCCAGGGTATTTGCAGGGGTTTGGTAGAGTTCTCAAAGGTCAAATCGTTGAACTTTGACCCCTTAACAGCCAAATTTCTGGCCGAAAATCTATCACGTAGATTTTCCCAAATCTCAGTGCCCTGTATATCATTTTCGAGTCTGTAGACTGAAAATTAACAGAGTTATTGCGAAGAAAAATGTACACAGACACACACACCGACACACAGATACGTTCACTTTTATAGATATATAGATTTATTTGCTTTCCCACGAAAGCCAAAATGCGACACGAGGTCGTTTTTAATGTGGCGGACAACCAGTTTTCCCCACTCCCCACAAACAAGCAAAAGGGGAACTCTGGTAGGGACCAAAAATGATAATTGGCTAAGTATAGAAGGTTTCCCCTTCTTTGATCGAGACAAATTGCTTTAAAAGTAGCATCAGAACAGATACTACACTTTGAGATATTAAATCCTTTATATACGCTAAAATTACAATGTAAGTTCAAACTGAACAAAAACCTAGACACAAGGCCAACTCAAAAAGGGGGGATGGGGGTCGTTGGCCATCTTTACCACATTAGAACTAAATAAAAGTTTCTTTTAGCTAGCATCTTCTTTCACCATGATATCGCATTCACGCTTTCGTACTGGGAGACGTCTTACTTAGAACCCAATTGTTTAAAACATTTTTTATCAACGTGCAAAAATAAAAAAAGATAACAATAAATATAATACAATAATTCATTTGTCTCGAGGGCAGGGGAAGAAAGAATACAAAATTTGTTAGTCGTGTTATATACTGGGTGATATGGTTATTATTATTATTATTATTATTAGACGATACCACTTGTGCGCATATGTTACGTGAGTTCTTATTAGTAAAGATACGAGTCTTAGTGAGAGTTCTTGTCTTATTACATATGATGTTGTATCTTAGAGAGAGATGTGTATGTAATGACATTTTATAACACAGACATATAATAACAATACAATTTACCTTTTTGTAGAAATCACAAACACAAAGATGAGCTTTATCACAAACACATGATGAATTTATTTTCTTACGACCGGTCGGGATTTCCTCATTCGGAACTCAAAGTTTCATATTTTAGTTTCTGAAGTGACGTCTCGCTTCAGACGTCCGCCTGTCTCTGAGTTTTCTCACTGACCGTCTCCCCTGACTGTCTCTCCTGACTGTCCCTCTGACTGTCTCCCACTTCCTATATTGAGAAATCCATGCATCCCGGCCACGTGAGCAAAATTTACGTGTTTCAACATGCGCGACTTTGCACGTTTCCGACATTGATTTCCCAATAACCTATTTTTCTTGTGTTGTTTCCACAAAGGAATTTTAACCTACATATCTAATTTATTTAACCCATATTTTATTATCCACATTCTTTTAACAATTGAATAGTTTATTTATTATTTATTTCATCCGAATTAACAATTTACTGGACATTCCATTTAAACCTATTGTTCTTTAAAACTTATGTCCAGGGTTCGATTTCTGCTTTCTCTTATTTTCATTTTAACTAATCTCTCTATTTTTATACTTACATGAACAGGGGACAGCCCTTATCATGTAACAGTCGGGCCCTCGCCCAACTTCGTCTAGTTGATAGACTGCTCGTTCTGTTTCGGTTTGTAAAGAAACCTAAACTCCTGCGGGGCAGTCTCTAAGTGGGAGTCGCCTCTAGATGGGACGAAATGGAGAAAAGAAAAATTGTTGGATTATGGAAAGGGGGTTAGTGATTGATTTCTTTCTCTCCTTTAACATTATTCCTGGGACACCTGGATACAGAATCTGACTGACTCTTCTTAGTCGTTATTCCCGAACTACCTGAAGGGTATTAGATTTAAACAACAAACATTGAGGTCAAAATAAATCGCCTTTTTTTCTGATTACTCGTGTGGAGACAAGTAAATTAGTATAATACGGACGTATTTAATTTTTTCCTCTATTTGGTTACATGTTCCTGTATCTCTACTTTATGTCTTTCATACTAATTCAATATTTTCTTACCCATTTTTCTTTTGGTTTTCATTCATTTAACACTTTTTTATGCTTACTTCCTTTCCATGTACCTTCTTTCCCTCGTTCTTTCCCACATCAGATCTTAAAATGTACATTTTTCAAGATAAGAAATAATAAGAGCCCTCAACTATCCGATCATTTAATTCCAAATAGAGTTAAATGGATACTTGCCCACTCTCACAAAACAGCCCGCATCTTACCATCAACACCATTCTTGTATTAATATCCTCCAACCAATTCCTTATTAGCCCTCGATGTTTATTATCTGAAGCCAAATCCTGAATGTATAATAAAACAAATCAGTCAGGCTTTTTAGGATTTAAAGAGTCTAAAGCAATAACTCATATTCCAAACCTACGATTTTTTTTTATCTACTAGCAAGTCACACAACGTCGCCTAGTGTTAAAATACGTATAAATATTATATTTATATTAATGTAGATTGCTTATTTCTTATAAACAAACATACGGTAGGTGTAAAAGGTGATGTTAAATTCCATTACAAAATTGAAAAAAAAGAAAGAAAAAAAAAGAAACGGAAAGAGACTTAGACATGTGCATGCGAGTATTATGTTTTGGTTAAACAGTCTACTTCTGAAAGTAATATATATATATATATATATATATATATATATATATATATATATATATACACTCGAGCTGAGATCGAAACCAAAACCTAAAGACGGTGAGTCAGTACGATAATCATTAGGTCTGCCTGACACGTCTTTAAAAATGTTTCCAAACCTACTTATTCGTAACATAAGGAAGCTGTCATGTGAATGATTCACACATGCACATTCATGAAACAGTTAGCAAACAAATAAAATCCAATTATGTCCACGTACCAATTATTCAGTTCTGATCTCTTTAGCAACCTTTTTCCAGACGAAAACCAATTGTGAAGTTTTCCACATATCTTAAGATAATATATACCAAATTTCAAGTCTTTACATAAAAAATCGTTGAGTATATTCGTTGAGAAGAGTCTTCACACACATTATTATGTATATCGATATATATATTTGGCGATGGACGCAACAGCAAAGACGTCACGTTATTTTTCACGTTCTTTTGTTCCTTCGCGGTACGAGTTCGAGCCTGTCTGACTACTACTCTTTTTTTTGTATTTTTTTGCTCAACACACACCTCCAAACACCCGAGCAACGCCGACCACCCAGGCTAGTCATAAAAAATTGGTCAGTCATCTCAAAAGATGAACAGCAATAATATAGTGAATTTTCAAAAGTGTACGACAATTTTAAATGCGTGTACAAAAAATGTCTGGAAACTTATTGAAGGCACTTCGTATACATGCACACACACACACACACACACACACACACACACACACACACACACACACACACACATGTATATATATATTTCCTGAACACCTCTGACCTTGATGGAGGGGAGACTAAAACTTGCTACTATGGTTTCAAATGATCTTTAATAAGAGCAAGAGGAGACTTGATTCTAAATAATTATCATATGTTATATCTCCTCCATTTGGTTGTCATACATAAAGTAAGTTTCTTATACAGTATATAAGGATTATTTAATACTGGGGATATTCATAATCGTATTCTTCTTCCAAAAGAGGGATATATTGTATATATCTGTTATTTCAGATCATTTGCACTCATAGAAGCAAGTTTTAGTCTCCCCTCCATCAAGACCAGAAGTTTTGAGGAAATATCAGATATTTTGTAATTTATATGAAAAATTAGGAACACAAATAACTATGATTCAAATACTGGGTAAAGTGCAGTATCTTTCTACTCACAAAATCCCTTAAAATTACCACTATTTTAGGTTATCGAGGGTGTTGAAAACGAAAATAACAAAATCCCAGGAAATGTGTATTTTCCAAGATATGAAAAAATAATAGTTTTAAAAAGTGGGGGATTACTTTTCTATATTTATTTTACGTAAAATAAACACTTACTTAATAACTATATTTTGAGGAGGCATCCGTTATTATTTTTTTTTTTTGGGGGGGTGATGTTTATTTGGTAATTGTGGCTTGGTAGACCAACACCAAACCTACCTTAAAAACTTGTCTTATATGAGTTTTCGGGTGTGCTAAATACGAATATCGCATTAAAATTTTCCGCAAATAGGGGGTTTTGCAGGTATTAAGCAATGTATTGCTTTATGTTATAAGTGGTGGCCCTTTTTGTACGCGCGAGAGCGTATTTTTTTGCTTAATACCCGGAAAAATACTTATTTGTGAACAATTTAAATGCAATATTCGTTATCAGTACACCCGAAAATCTATAAAATACAAGTTTTTATAGTAGGTACTTTGTTGGTCTACAAGGTTACAATAGACACCACGCCTAAAAAACATAAGACCTCTCTAAAAAATATGGCTATAAAGTGGGTGCTTATTTTGCAGTAAATTAATATAGGAAAGTGGTCCTCTACTTTTTATAACAATAATGTGCGACTTTATGGACAAATGTCATATAGCCCACTACACAATTCAGGTTATTGTCTTGTAAAATTCTGCTCAATCATCACCAAGATTAGAACTCATAAAATTCCCCCCAAAATATAGTATATCTATGTATATACACGGACATATCTATACTCGTAGTCAAATTGAATATTTATATGCTCATATGCTTGGTTCTATGAGGCGAAACTATATGACAATTTGCAGGCTTTTTGGAAATTATAATACTATTGCATGATTAAAATTTCATGACAATTGATAAAGAATAGTACTATATTTTTAAACGAATTAAATATGCTCAAGTTTGCCTACATTTGTACAGATAATGTCATTGCAAAAAAAGTGCGAGGGGTGGTATTTACTGCCGGATGTAGTTTTAACAGAATGAAAATGTGTCAAGATACGTAGAAACTTTTTATTTTTTACAAATTTTCTGATGGAAATTTTTGCATGATATAAAATTTTTAATTGTCTGGCTGATGTCGAAACAATTTTAATATGCGAAAAAAACGCAAATATGAAGTTATTCCTTCTTGTTGTTATTTGATTTTTTCCATATATATATATATATACATATATATATATATACATACGTATATATATATATATATATATACATACGTACATATATATATTCATTCTTAAAATATATGCAAGGCATGATAAAAGCACAGCGTATCATTCAAAAATTAATATTTGTCGGATTTAATTGTGAATTCGCACTCATATTTATTGAGTAGCAATTTAGTAAAATTTCTGTATGTCATTTTCTTCTTAAGACCGCTTAAGCAAAAGCTTTACATTTTAAACATTTACATGAATAAATAATATGTAATTGATTTGAACCATTTTGAAATTGAGATTCTAGACAAAAAGTTAAGTTTCATAACATTTTTCTTTCGAAATATGATGTAAAAGATATATGAAAAATTTTAAGTTGAGAATGAATTTTACCAGAGTAGGGCAGTTTCATAGTATATATCTATATAATTGAAATGGATGATTCTTGTCTTGACAAGTTTCTGGGTTTGAAATGGATGACATGTTTTGACAAGCTTCTGGGTTTGAACTTTACTCCTGATCTAAAATAAAACACGTACATCAAGTCTGTTACCAAGGTCGCTGGGAAAATGGTGGGATTCTTCTACCGCCCCAGAAGATACCTCACTGCTGATGCAATTTTCTATCTATATAAAAGCCAAGTACGTCCAAGGATGGAATACTGCTGCCACATCTGAGCAGGATCTGCAAAAACAGCTTATTCTCTCTTGACAGAGTACGAAATAGACTTCGTGGTTTAGTAGGGGATTCCCTTTTCTCTTCCCTGCAACCTCTCTCCCACAGAAGAGACATCGCAAGCCTGTCTTTGTTTTATCGCTATTTCCATGGCAAATGATCGTCTGAGCTTCAATCTCTAGTCCCTCCTCGCCAATCTTACACGATAAACACCCATCTAGCTGAAACCACTTTCAATAATTGTCCCCACTCTTTATCTGTGCCTAAATCAAAACGTACATTCCATGAAAAAGCACCTTTCTTAGAAGTGCACGCCTGTTTCCCGCCTGAATACAACTTGGATGTCTTCAAGTCCAACATAAACAAATTCCTGATGAACCGGCCCTTTAAGTAAGACACTTTATCAAATGTCCAATACTAACGATTTTTACGATACTATCTCATTGATTACTGTACACGCAATAACTTTATCCCCGAGTAGCCTCCGGGCCTTGATAAGTGGTGACCATTATGTAATTATATATATATATATATATATATATATATATATATATATATATACACACATATTACACCTATGAAAGTAGTTAAAGCAGAGTTATTTATTGTTAAGAAATTCTAAAATAACTAACAGAGCTATTTATATTTATGCTGCAGAAGTTTACAAAAGCATCGGTACCGTCTGTTTCAAATCGACACAGGTGGACCAATATCTGGTTGCCTATGTCGGCTGTTTATATATATATATGTCTCTCCAGAAAATTTCTTCCGGGGAGACGGACATAACAAACACACACACGCATATATATATATATATATATATATATATATATATATATATATATATATATATATATATATACACACTTCCTTCGATTCAGATGTATAATTTAAAGAAACCAAGTTGTTCGATACATGCAGATTTTTTTCCAAAGTGGTGAAGTCTTTGTGTATGGTCATCCAAACCTTTTCAGACAACTGCTCATCTCGGTCGGTGCAATTTACTGGTACGGTCAGAAATATATATATATATATATATATATATATATATATATATATAGAGAGAGAGAGAGAGAGAGAGGGGCTAGAGTATTAAAACAGACACATGCGTTGGAACATAATTAATTATATACTTGGATAGACATTAAAATGTAGATCCCAAATCGAGATTCTGAAAATATATCAAGAAATGAAAGACAAAATAAGAATAAAATAACCAGCGAAAGAACGATGCAACGCAAAACCGTCATGAGAGACGACAGAAAGGGGGAAAAAAGTCTGAAATGTGAAGAAGCGTAGTCTAGCTAAGAAAAGAAAAAAAAAAACAGCACGGGCTGCGTGCCTGTTGGAAAGAACAATATTTGACTTTGTGAGAATTGTTGAAGTAGCATCACGTGTTCCTGTTAATCATTGTGACAATTCCCATTAAGGTGGCTCGTACAATGGCCGCCTCCGGTGCTGTCATCAAACATTGGAGACAAGTCAACAAACTTGAGTGATTGAAACCGGACTGGCTGCGAGGCTTCGAACAACTTTCACGAAAAACCTGTTTTAGTGGCCATTTCTGATATATATATATATATATATATATATATATATATATATATATATATATATATATATATATATATAAGTGGAATTGTCTGTCTGTATGTGTGTGTGTACATTTTCCTACTAAACTACTCTGTCAATTTAGAATGTACAAACTCGAGATTTGACATAACGGGTACTGTGATTTGTGAAAATCTTTTTAATCGGTTTTCGCCCAGAAATTTGTCTGTTAACGAGGGTCAAAATTCAACGATTTGACCTTAGAAAACTTTAACAAACTCCTCCACCAATTTTGGGTCTGAATACTTGAAATTTTAGATGTAGGTTACATGGACATGGATCAAGCCTTTTAACCTGATATGAGCCCAAACAATAAATGTTAAGAGGTCACAGTTTTAAATAATTGATCTCTGCGGTCGCTACCAATTTTTGGTCCAAACATTTGAAATTTTACATAAAGTGTATTCAGACATAGGGCAAGCTTTTTAATCGGGTTTTGCCGAAAATTTTATTACCAAGGGGTCAAAGGTAAAAAAAAAAATTGAAATTTGCGGTATCTAGCAAACTATTCAGCCAAATTCGATCTACACATTTGAAATTTTACATAAAGGGTATTCATACATGCGGCAAGCTTTGGACAATGTTTTTTTTTGGGGGGGATTTTGGCCGCCAAGAGGTCAAAGTTTAAAGAGTTGACATTTGCAGACTCTACAAAACTCCTCGTTGGGGGCTAAACACTTGAAATTTTAGATGTACGTTACCTAGACATTAGTCAAACGTGTTAACATATATATATATATATATATATATATATATATATATATATATATATATGCACATAAAGTTATGAACAGTACATACGGCACGAGCAAAGCTGGGTTGAACTGCTATTGTATATATAAATTGAAGGCTATCTGGCGTCCCGTCGTAACATACGTTTAAATATTTTTTAATTTATGCAGATTTCGTATTATTTCAATTATAGAGTAAATTCTCTATTGGTTATTATATTGTACCCAATATAACATAGTGTCCTAAGTTGATGCGGTTCGGTTGTAAAATACGCTTAAGTATATATTAATTCACGCACCGTTCGGATTTATTATTATAGTGCCAATAACCCAGTAAATATTATATTTTACTAAATATAAAATAGTGGTTCAACCAGTAAAAAAAAATGACTTGTGTGCCATCAGCCTAAAACATATATTGTCCAAGACTTCACCTCTAATTTAAAAGGTTTTAAAAGGTTTATCAGAAATGAGGTTATAACGTTAAAATTGGAAGATGCGAACCAACAACTTAAGACTTTTAGTATATGATTAATATTCCATGGTGAAAAGATAATGTTAATAATACAGAGTGGAACGATAAAATTTTAATGAAAACCGTGTTTTTCTTAGACAATCTACTCGTTGGTTAGTTGTGTATAAATCCAAGAAGCGATGGGAGCCTTCTACCATGTCTGGAAGTAATATAATGTTCAACGAGCGAGATCGGAGATGCGTCGTTGTACAACTCATGCTCTCTGCCAATCCAAATTATGACATAGGACCATTGCAACCACCATCAAAATGCATCGTTCAATTACCACGAATAACAAGGACGTCTCCAGTGTCGTGAAAACAAAGTTTCCTGCGACAGTTATGATATTTGGTGTGGTTTCAAGTGAGGGCAATTTCATGCTACCTCACATTTTCGAAGTCAGGTTAAAAGTCAACACCAAAGTGTACCTGGATGTGCTGAAGAGTATGGTGACACCCTGATGCAATCAGCAGGACTCGGTGCCGGCCCATAAGTCCAAAAAGACGCAGGGTTGGCTTCAGAAGGTGTGCTACGGATTTTTACCAGTCTTTCGCTTCCGGCCCTTGTCCCCTGGTCTGAAGCAGCTGGATTACTTCGTTTGGTTATACATCGAGAACATCACCAACTTGACTTCCCACAACACTAAAGCTAGCCTAATCACCGCCATCCGTCGAGCATTGGTCGAGCTCCTGCCGGTACTTGAAAAAAGAATGTCTAAAAGGCATACTCCAATTTCCAGACCCGTATAGAAACAGTGATTGATGTCGAAGGTGGCTACATTGAATCGATGTCATTTCTGCTACATAATCAAGTTACATGGTTTGTTTTTTCAATAAGTTTTAAAATAAAGCCGTAGTATTGTTTTATTGTTCCACCCTGTACATATAAATTAATTTTATTGGCGTATTATTTGCAACGATAAATTTGAACGATACCATTAAAATAAAAAAATAAAAAAACTGAAAATGTTCGCACTAAGAAAATAAAAACAGAAAAACTCGAGAATTCATTTGGGACAGACTAAATGAAGATTTTTATATTTGCGATTTTTCTAAATCTCAAAATTTATAAGTGTAAGACAAACCAATAAACAAAACGTACGATTAAAAATCCTTTCGAACCGAAGCTGTCTATGAAAAACAACCAAAGATTTATAAAATTAATTGTATCCAGTAAATCAAGACACACTTTGAAATAATATATAATAGAATTCGGGACAACGTCGATAAATAATGCAGCTTCGACGGGAACAATTAAAAAGTGAGCAGAAAATATAATCGTTACAAACAGCGAAGCATCAAAAGCAAGTTATGTCGAAACGATAACTCAAACTAAAAAAGGTTGAAACGTTAAAGAAAATACAAAAACCAACCTGAGCTACAAGCAAGATGGATAAATACCAGAGTTCATCCGAATTTACTAGTTTCTAACATTTCAGTGTTTTTGTATAAATTTATAAATCTCAAACTGGCTAAATTTGAACAAGGGAATCGAAGTGTCTTTCAAAAACTAGTCGATGATAATACTAAAAAACGCTGACTTTAAATCAAATTGTAGAGGGGTTTTATATGGTTTATATTATACAACATCTTAGGCATACTCATAAACGTCACCAAACTAATTAAATTACAGAGGCTGAAATGCAACCAATTTTCTCTGGAGGTAAATTCCTTAATTGAAACAAATTCTGCGATATATAATGTCGAATCAGAAGGAAAATAAAAGTAAACCAGAGGATCGAAATATTGTGAACAATTTGGGGATTTTTATTTTATTTTATTTTATTCTTTTTAGATGCAAATGTAATTATTAATTTCACTTGTAAATTTTTATTTGTTTGATTGTGTTTTAAATGTACGTTAGTTTTCTGGTCTGAGAAGGTTGTTTTTGAACAAAGCATTAAAAAGACCCAACAAATCTAATTCCCCCCTACCCCGACCCACTTCGTACATCGTAGTTATTATAAAAACGACACACTAGTTTGATTTCATCGAACAGCGTCACGATTGTAACGTTTTTCTTTTTAATTTTTTAAATCTGATAGAACGCAGTATGTAAAATCTTAGTTAGGATTGTCTCTAAGAGTTTTTCATTTAAAGATGGATTCTTCTAAGAGATAAGTTGTCAATTTGGGATTTGGTGCTAATGCAGAGATTAATCCGCGCTATTTTTAAAAATCGTATTTCCAAGTTTAATTAAAGTTTTATATGTTTTTTTTTTATTCATTTTTAATTTAAAGTACAGAATAGGCACAAAATGCGTTTACAAAAAAAAAAAAAAAAATACACAGGTGTTTACATAAAAAATGATTCCCTATAAACATCTGGACAATCCTTCACAAACGTCTCACTTAACCAAGAATAAAAGTACAAACAACACACGAAAAGTTGTTTCTTGTTCTTTAGCTAATATTTGATTCCTGCCAAAATTCAAATTTTATTATTATTATTATTCTAGTAAAACTTATCGAAAGCGCTTTATTTTGGGGTTGTTTCAATAAATGGAACGGAAATTTACATTTTGTTCCATTTTAATTTCCTTTTTTTTTTTAATTTGCATGTGCACTAACAAAATCGAAAACAATTGATAAAATAATTTTAAAAATAAATTTTCAAAAATGGATAATACGACCAGCTATATGTGCACAGTTTGCAAATATATGAACTTTTATGCATTAGAAAATTTGAAAATGACGCAAAAGACGCGGCTTTTAGACATTAAAAGGACACAGATTGTTACTTTACCTGGTGAAGGATATTCTCAGATAAAAATTGCCAGGAAAATGGAATATTCAAGAAAGGAATTTCAAACAACAGTTAAATAGTACAAGGGAAGAAATTCTTGCATAAACAGTAAAGGACAAGGCCGTAAACATTCTACAAGGGCCAGGGAAGACAGATCTTTGAAAAGAGCATCCCATGCAAGTAGGAGGAAAGTTATTCAGAAATTGCTGCTGGACTTAAGGAGGATGCAAATAAAAACATACAAGCTCCAACAGTGAGAGGAAAGTTATTAGAAGCGTTATTACACGGTTGCAAAACAAGGAAAGAGCCATACTTGTCTAAGGCCAACAAGAAAACACAACTAGAATTTGTAAAAAAAAAATTCAGACACTTGGTAATTGGGCCAAAATCGTTTGGTCTGACGAAAGTGACTATAAGGTAAATTATCAGCTTCTATTTCCAAAACTTTGAAAAGAACAGTTGGAATTTTTAAGTGAATACACATCCTTAACATTTTCTCAAAATTGATGCAAATTCCACTTTTTTCCATCAGATTTTGGCAACCCTAGTTCGCCGTAGGTAAAGAGAGACATTTCATCCTGATTGTGCAGTTTTAGCAGTCAAATTTGAAGGAGGACACTTAATGCTTTGGGTCTGCATGGCTTCCCCAGGCACTGGAATGTTTCTTTGACTATAATATTCAATAATAACATTCAAGTGATATAATCTTCAAACAAAACAATGCCCCATGCTATACGTCTAAAGTTTCAAAGGGTTGCTTTTAGAAAAAAAACGGATTACAGTGATGAAGTGGGCTCCTTAATCGCAAGACCGAAATCCCATTGAAGTTTGTGATCCATCTACGTAAAAAGAGTGAGAATACAAAAACGATCATTAAAAAAGAATCAGACACCAAACTTCATGAAGAGTGGCAGAAAACAAATCCTACCACCTACAAAAATTTAGCCAATAATATGCAAAAACGAACAAATGTTGTTATAAAGGAAAAAAGAAGATAAACCAAATATTGATTATTGTTAAAACAATGCCGATAGCCATTAGTCGCGTGCTCTCGTGTAATGAATGAATGCGTGAATGTAGGATTGACATGAATCTCTTAAAGATAAATTAAAACGACCGAGAAATGTGCTGAAATGACGTAAATAAATAAAAAATAAATGACTTAGAATGACATTAATGAACATAAGGATGAATTGAATGACCTTAAGAATGACTTGAATGCTAAAAAAACATAACTG
>NC_136504.1:30401833-30599333 GCF_053919585.1 Euprymna scolopes
GACTCCATGAACAAAGCGTAAAAGAGAAACATAAAATAAAACGGAGAGGGTCTTCATACATATCAACATGAAATAGTCTGAAATTAATAATAAATTCAATTGTAATATTTTAAATTTATTAGATATCGGATGTGAGGTTAAATGGGTTCACTGTTTTCGATTTTTAAGTACAAACTTTGGGACCCTAATTTTAAAAATGATCAGTAAATTCAAGGTAAATCTACTCTGATTAACAGGACGCTCTGAAAAAAGTATTTGTTTATAGCAATTTTCGAAAGGAAGAGAAAGATCAGGGATAAGGCTTTTAAATGCACAAAGCTGAAGCTTCACAAAAACAAGCTCTTTATCATTGTGCCATGCGCTGACCAGCTGTTTTACTGGCAGTAAAATGATGCTGCGTCTACAGTGCAATATTATTCCTGAAAACTGCGTGTTTGTGGAACTCCGTTTTCCTACTTTCTAATAGCCGTCAATATGGCCATCTTCAAGCCTAACGTGAACAACTCTTTACGAGCCACCCGTTAAGAAATCTAATTTACCAAATATCAACTACTAATGGTTACTACAATATTTTTACATTGACTACCGTACAATTATTTACTCTTATCGTTGAGTGGCCTCCAGGCCTTGATAAGTGGTAATTCTTTTATAATATATACTTGAACTATTAACGACAGTCTTATGAGGCGGGTTCTACAGCACACCTGGCACCGCTAAGTTGTCATATGTGTGGTCTAATCTGCAAATCTAAAAGTGGCCTGACACGGCATTAAAAGATTCATAATATTATCATGCGATCACCTTTACAAGAAGGAAAGTTTTTATGTCACATTTGCGAACTTTCAAGTTAGACTGAAGAGTCATCTACTTGCACACGAACGCAATAAAACTTAAAGAAGTGATGGTAAACTTCTCTCAAGAAGTAGTAGTTATAGGTGTGTGTATATATATATATATGTATATGTATATATGTATATGGATGTATATATATATATATGTATATGAATGTGTATATATGTATATATATGTATATATATGCGTATATATGTATATGTATATATATATGTATATGTATACGTATATGTATATATATGCATACGTATATGTATATATATGTATGTATATGTATATACATATGTATGTATATATGTATATGTATATATATGTATATGTACATGTATATATATGTATGTATATGTATCTATGTGTATGTGTATGCTTATATATGTATGTATATGTATATATGTATGTATATGTATATATGTATGTATATGTATATATGTATGTATATATATATGTATATGTATATATGTATATATATGTATATATATGTATATCCATATATATGTATGTATATATGTATATATATATGTATGTATATATATATGTATATATATGTATATATATGCATGTATATGTATATATATGTGTGTATATATATATATATAGATAGATATATAGATATATGTTTTTATGTGTTTATGTTAGCGATACTCTTTGAAGGAATTCAATTATTTATACGAAAGTGAATTTTTACCTAAATGCGAGTTGGGAATAATTTTCCCTTTGACCAATTTGGTATCTCTCTGATATGGGGACCGGCATATGTATATATATATATATATATATATATATATATATATATATATATATATATATATATATATATATTATTTTTAAAATATAATTATCCACTGACACGTGTTTCGTCGTGTACGACCCATCAGAGTGGCTTAATCTAGCGAAATTCGAAATCAGGACCTCATGATAAGAAGCCTAAACCTCTACCACGGGACCACCTCCCGTCAAAACGTATCGTTAACAAAAAAAACAAATAAAAACATCTACCTAAAAACGCGATACATTCCGTAGTCAAGCGAGGTGGTCGCGTGGTAGATGTTTAGGCTTCTCATCATGGGGTCCTGATATCGAATCTCACTAGATTCAGCAATTCTGATGAGTCGTAGACGACGAAATACGTACCAGGTGATAATTATATATATATATATATATATATATATATATATATATATATATTTATATATATATATATATGATTTTAAGAATGTGAGAGATTGTATATAATAAATTCCACAGCCAAACAACGTCGCAGCTCAAAAGAGTCATTACAGCCAACGAACCGGAAGTCCAAGACTCGAGTTTCGCCCTAATTGGGCTCAACAGTTAGACAAATCTTGATCTGTGTTGGTTAATAGAAATTCTTGTGTGCAGGGCGTTTGCTCAGTTGGTAGAGTGCAAGAGGCTCGGATTTCGAATCCTGAGTTCGGATTTTCTAACTGATGAGCCCAAATGAGGGCGAAACTCGAGTCTTGGGCTGCCGGTTCTTTGACTGGCATGGCTCTTGTGGGCTGCGACGTTGTTTGGCTCTGGAATTTATTATATATATATATATATATATATATATTCATCAGCGTGGAAAAGGGAGATATTTTGTTTTATATCATGTCCTCTTACGAGGACATAACATTTTATGATTTCTGAATTTTAAAACTAAATTAAACTAAATATACTTCACAATTACCCGCCGTTACGTCTAATAATTGGTGCGGAATTACTTGGATGGCCAAATTCTCAGTGTTCTGATAAAACCCACGAGGATCATATGGATACAAAATAGAACATGAAAAAAAAATAGACAAACTGATCTGATTGCGTCCAGCAACTGCGCCACTAGCCACTCTACTTTTATCGGAATAAGGACGCGGAAAATGGCGTAGGAAGATGGGCGTTGACAGACAACGAACGGCTGGAGATCTTCAAAAGCACTTGCGTTGAAGTTTAGGTGGGGTAGGAAATACAACTGGCTTGGCTAAGGGGGTGAAGACGAGGCCATTGGTGGGAGGTAAAGTAGTTTGGATGTTATGACACTGAGTGTAGATTGCGGGGGTGGGTATGATGTGGGGTACTTTCTTTGAAAACGCTAAAAGATGCTGTGAATTGGAAAAGAGTACGAGAATTTAGGGGGTCTGTTTAGATTGATTGGGAAGCCAAGAATGAGGAAATGGATGTGACTAAAGCGATCAAACGTTTTTATTTCTTCTTTTTTTTGATAACGGAATTGATAATACTGAAACTGTGATATGTTTACAGTGACACAGAGGTAACCGAAATATATTATATATGCGTTGGGATCGAGGGATTCCCAACCTTTAAAAACATCTCTCACCTCGACACATCAAATTATTTCTCGTTTTCTCTGTCTCCTAAATGCTAATAAAGCTCTGGAAAAAAAGACAAAGAGATGCAGAAAGTTTATTTATCCCGTTCTGCTCTAAGAAATAATGGCTACAGTTTAAGAATATACCGACGCTAGAACAAAAATGTTTAAAGTTTAGTGGCAAATAATAATTCGTGGACCATATTATCTAAAAAAAATACTATACTTTTCTTTACCTTATATTCTAGGAAATTATATACGACACAATCAAGTAGACACACCGGTTTTTACCAAATACTCGATGTTAAGCAACAATGAGCCTGATGCCTACTAGATGAGTGACTGCTCCAGAAGGCTAAGCGTTGTATGTACATGTTGGTTAATGAGGACGTGTTTAATTTAATGGAGAAGGGAGATGCACCCTCAAATAAACTCGGTTTGCGTGTAGGTGACAAGGCGGTACTCCACATAATGGTATGCCGGCAACCTGCTGCAAGATGTCTTCCTGAAACTGCATGGCAAGCACATATTCGCTTCAGCAAATTGTGACATCTAAAGAGTTGCTCTCGTGGATCACCTAAAACACGTTGTAGCTGGAGCTGTCTCAATTTTAATGAGCAAAAATGTATACTGGTATCCGTGTTCTGCAAACAACGACGATTTCAGGAGATTAGACACAAGGTCAAGTGTGCATTTCTGAAAGTGTTTCCAAGAAAAGAACTTGGAAAACTCAAGGTTTCGTCTCGTTTAAGGGTTTTAGTTCTACCCCACTGCAAGAACTGTTACACCAGGGTCAAAAAGTAGGATTGAGAAGTCACCCTCATCCCGAAGGACTTGGGCACCCCCGTCGCTATTTTCCGGTAAGAGCACCTCAAGCGATAATCTAACCCCTTCTCAAAGAGAGATGCCAAGACTTGGGAAAGCGGACTTCATAGGACTGCACAGAACTAAACTCCTACCGCCAAATGAACAGGGATCGAATCATTACAGAGATGACCTAATCTCTCTAGATTTTGGGAGCCCAGGATAAAAATCTCAGCAAACCCGTTTACTTAACCACTAAACCATTGTCTACCCCTATGATGATGAGATGTTTCTATAATGAAACAATAGCATTAATTGTAAGTCTTCGTCTGTGCTGTGAGGTAGCCATTGGGATACCATAGATAAACAGTTAGCACACAATTTTCTCCAGCTTTCAGATATTCTGCCTTCATGAACATGTTACTCAGAAAAAACTCTATCAATTATCCCGTATTATGTTTGTTTCTAGGTTTTTGGAATACGGGGGGTTGAACCATAGGATCTCTTACGTTTACGGGTTTTAGTTTGCTGTTTATTTGTATTATTATCTAATATTTGTAGTTTGGTTTAATCTTTTTTTGTCTTTTGGTTATTTTTCTTAACTAGTATACGGGAAGACATTGCCATATTATATGTTATTACGCTCTTAATAGGTTTATTTTTAATGCAGTCTATGTTTCTATCATTTTCATTTATGAATTTAATTTGTGAATTAATTGAAACAAACATAGCCAGAGAATTTTTTAAAATATTAGATAAGAACTTTAAAGCCCCCCATAGATATAATAACATTTTCAATAAGAACACAATTAAAGTCTCTTACTCTACTATGCCTAACCTTCATCAGAAAATAATTAGCTCTAATAATAAGAAAATTAATAAACTACAAAATGCAACTATACAAAATACATCGGACTGTAACTGTAGAAGAAAAAATAAATGTCCCCTACAAGGCTCATGTAAAATTAAAAATGTTATCTATAGCTGCACAGTATCAAAAACTCCAAATCTCCAAGAACCTATTAACAGCCATAACTCAACTACCAGATTAAATAATAACACCAACTTAAATCAATCTACCGATCAATTACTAATCAACCCACCACATAATAATCCAACAATAGACCTAACGGAAAATAATCATAATAATCAAGAGGTAATATATATTGGTTCCACATCTGGCCTAATAAAACATAGAATTTCAACGCACAAACATTCTTTTAAAAATAACTCTCTATCAAACCAAACTACTCTATCCAACTATATTTGGCAACTAAAAATTAGCAATATTTCTTTCAACTTAAAATGGCAAATAATTGAGACTTGCAAATCAGATAAACCAGGAGATAAATTTTGTGCACTATGTACAAAAGAGACCCTAAAAATGTTAAAATATGAAGATATAAAAAGTACAACCAAACTATTAAATTCAAGACACGAGCTTCTGACATGTAATCATAAACGTTGGTTTAAATTTAATAAATATAAACCACCTTAAATCATTAAAAATTACTCATTAGTAAAAATAGATTACAATTATTTTATTTTTATTTTTTTTTAATAAATTAAGTTAGACCAATTACCTCCCTTAGACCCGTAAAGCAAATAATAAATAAAGTCAATAACACATGACAATTATCTCCCCTTAAAAACTTGTAAAATAAATATTCTCTATATATATATAAACTGTAGCGTCTTTAAATCAAAAATACGCTAACGGAAACAATTTATTGCACGAGCGTCGCCCTTTTAAAATTCATCATTCAATAAAATAAAAAGCTATAGCAAACATCTAAATGACTACTTTAAACACAGCTCCTGATTTCAAAAAAATAAAAACTAAAAGGTAACTATCTCTATATATTTTTAAATCAAATTTATTATGTAAATTCAAAAATATATATTTTTTCTACTCATTTCTATCTCTAACCCATATTAATTTTCTTATAAATTTTAAATCCAAACCTTTTATTTCAATTTTTTCAGATTCATCTGCATTACTTTTAATGCAAGGTTTATTTATGGTGTCTTTTAAATTCAATAAAAATCCTCCTAAATTTGCTGATGAAGAGACCGTGCTTACCAAAAAAACTATATATAATTGTTCTACATAACTTCATGTATACCACAATAAAAAGCACGGATTTCCGAAACGATCGTACAGATAATTGATTTTGTTGTTGTTCCTTCTTATGAAACTGATTTTTAATTTAATTAAAATTTGATTTTTAAATTTTAAATTTTTTTTTTACATTTTTAAATTATAAATCACATTACTTAATATTGAATTAGCTCTAGGACATTTAACTATCGAGCTTATTATATATCTAAATTACAACGAGCACCTTCTATTTCCTGTATTTTAATTAAACTAGTAATTTCACTGTTACATTAAAATACACTTAGCTCTTTAGACTAATGTTCTAATCTCTTTTAAATTATATATATATATATATATATATATATATATATATTTGGAAGCTAAAAATAAAGTTTTTATAAATAAACGTTTCCACATACCTGTAAATTGTAACCCACTGTTTTTAATGTAATTTTGACGCTTGTTTTTTTATTATTGAAAACCATGTTTGAATTGTCGTTGTTTTTGTTTTATGGCATATCAACCCTTTTTGGGTTATTTAATGCCGAATCCAGTGATTTTGAAGAACAATTTTTTAATAGAATATATTTGTTTTTTGTAGGTCGGTTTCTATTTAACCCATAGTTGGGACCCTAACAGGTACTACCACTCCGGGTCAGAGTGGACCTGGGAGCAATGGCAATAAAAGGATAAATCCACACTCCCCAAATCCCGCAAGCTGGGGCCTCATCATCGGATATAGTTTAAATTCATATCCAGGACCTTTGAATTGTAAGATATATCCGCCATATTTTTTTAACGTTTTAGTTGGTTAGCGAGATTGCTGGCATACGTTTTACTCACCCATTAAGAATCTGGCTAGGTATATGCCTTGCATCGACACCAATTTAGTTAATCAAATGTGGTCTGAATATTCCACTTACGTTTGTCGCTAAGCACAGGATGATAACAGCCGAAGCGACAAGCATAATAATACAAAGATTAGGAAGCCCCCCCCCATTTATTATGATACTGTACCCAATACATAGTACTGAACGTGATAATATATTACGAACATTGAATTATTATATATGTAGATACGCCCATTTATTATTCGTAGTAAGTTACCATCTTCTACCATCCTTTTAATAAATAGAATCTCCGGTCACCATAGACGCAATGTAAAAAAATAAAAAATAAAAATGAAAAAATGTTGTCGCTTTTTGGGGCCGTACGTAATAGTTGTCGTTTTTAGTCCGATTATATAATTATATCGTAGGGCTTCCGTTCGCACCGGGCGACCATGTAATGGAAATATGTCACAGACTCCTATAAGCATTGTGGAGATAAACCGTAATAATCAGATACATTCTAGCACTACATTAACCAGATTAATAAGATAAATACATTTGCAGTGTTACCAAAAGAGCTTCAATAATATCGCCGGGTCTTCATTTACGCTGAACGTCCAAAGAATGCCCAGTAGCAATATATTACACTTGCAAAATGCCACTGTGGAATTTTCAAAGGCCCCGCTTGTAAAATTAGCACTCAGTGAGTGACACAACATCGTAATATAACTTTCACAAACGTTTATTGGTGCCGTGACCAGGATTGCATATCTTTCAATCTAGCATTCATTACAAATATATGGTTTATATGAATATTTCATTTTATCTAATAGATTACATTGAAACTTCTTTGTGATTTTATATTTAGCCTTTCCTTTATTTCACCTACAGTAAACATCACAACAATTTCGTACAGCCGAGGCTAAGTACTGACCCTGCATTAAACTGCTAGAACCAGCAGAACCTAATCTGACAACAATTAACAACATATAAACAACTGCGACGTATTAATATAAAATAAGTTTTGGAATCTAAGGGTAGTTACCAAATACATAATATTGCAATTGTGGTTGACAAGAGGTTACTTGGGTTTATCATATCGTTACAACCTAGACAGCTTACCAATGCTAAGTGCGAAACATACTAAGCATTTAGATTATTTTAGGATGGATGTACATTAAACATGCGTGGATCATGTCCGGTTCGCTTTATATAGAGTTCATGTTAATTCCTCCAACTAAGCGATAAATTGACTTTTTACCGACAGCACACGGATTATATTTAAGAATTCATTGTACATTAATTAATTTGCATTTAACAGCTACTTTTAAAAGTGTTTTTCCCGTGCGAATCAGTCTTTCGTTCTCCTAATCACACTGGTAACCTTTATGAAGTGACGTATTTTCTGTCTGTTCCAATTGGGATATAAATTATCTTTTATAATCCTAATAACAGGTTTCTCGCTATATAAATACATAACCACATATACCCCCTCTCTCTTACACACACAAACACACACACACACACACACACACATATATATATATATGCATATATTCATATTATTCCAAGCATCTACATATAATAATAATGCAAATGAAAGCAGACATTTTGCAAGTTCTATTTAAATGTTAATCTTAAGGAAAGTACATCAGTGCAGAAGAACACTGCCATACAGCATTAAAAATTAGTAACAAAATACAGTACAGTATATAATACACATGTATATAATCAAATAACATTATAAATAATACCGCAAGGTGGGCTAAATACAGTAAGCAGAGGCTAGAAAACGCATCATATTTCACATTGTAAACTGACAAAATGTATCCTAGGGCCACCGTATCGCCGGGTTCTACTGTATCAATATAAACTTGCCTAATATTTAACTTTTTTTTTTTTTTAAACTAAGCACCTTGTCAAATTCTGATGGCGGGACGCAATATTCGGTGCTACGGTGTTCACTTCGTTAAGGTGTTTTATGAATTGATCTCGTATAAATTAATAAACCGTAAATACATTAGCTTGACCCAAAGCACCTAGTTTTGGGACGAATATATCAGAAAAAATCACCCGATTAGTTAGTCGATAAGCGAGATCAATACTTTTCCTTTCTCTATCTCATATATATATATATATATATATATATATATATATATATATATATATATATATGGCTTCTGTTGCCGGGTTCGAATCTATACATTGGTGTTAATCCTGACACTCTGTACTGATAATTCACAAAAGGATGAAACACTAGTGTCTGTAAGTTTTTATTAATTAGTATAGTAAATAACATTGTCAGCCTCTTTAAGAAACTCGTTTCTTATCATTGAGCACTTTCAAGTTGAGACAGAGTCGGTCAGTTTAGCTCGCATGCGCAAATCATCATATAATGATTAAATCACTCTGACAGGCGTTAAAAATTTTTAAAAAAATAAATGTTTAAATTTCAACAGTATTTCTCGCCGTTAACCGTGGCCGAATGGATTAGGTTCTTGCTAATGAAGCCAGGAATGGCTTCCGTTGCCGGGTTCGAATCTATCGACTGGTGTTAATCGTGACATCCTGCACTGATGATTCTCGAACGGATGAAAAACTGGTGTCTGTAGGTGTTTAATAATTATTGTAGTAAATAATTATATAAATATATATATATATATATATATATATATATATATATATATATATATATATATAGGGCTATAAAAAGAGGATATCCTTTTCATTGTTTTGACTCTCAAGTATATATCCGACACAGACACAGTTAACCAATCTAGAACCACACCACTCTATCTAAAAACATGATATTAACTGATACAGGGTGACCCCGAAAAACGGGCCCCAACTCTAATTAGGCCTCGTTTCTTGGTGTTTTGCCCGAATGAAATGAAACTTTGGTCATAACTAGTTTATTATATTCAAAACATCACATCAAAACACTAGGGTCTTTGGCCCTTTTTTCTCCGTTCTACAGCATATGTTCTAGATGGCCTCCATTTAGCTTTTGTTTTTTTGGGGGGAGAGGTCACCCTGTATATGCTCGATAGGCAAAATAATGAAAAGAATATTTTCTAGTTATCATAAATAAGACTTTAAGATGTAATTAATTAGCTTTAACGATTTTTTATTTGTGTTTATTTTTTTTGTAGTACATTTTACACGGGTTTAATTAGAAAAGCGGACAATGACTGAACAAATTAGTTCATTTAACCATTTGAGAGTATTACCAGAAGTCTGTCACGTAATGTTTAAACATATTTAACAGAATCGATGTTTCCTTCGCACTGCACCAGGTCTGAGCGATCATCACTCCAAATTGCACCCCGTAATAGAGATGCCCCAATATTTCAGAGTTGACTGCAGCCTTTTTCACCCACGATTCGTTCTCGTAGAAATTCTGATAGGGCTGATGTACTTTCGATTAGTGGCATGGTTCAATGATGTTAGATTCGATTTTAATATGATTATTTCAGCACTATTTTTATCTCTGTATATAAATAAAAGTATATTAATCTAAGGAAAATGATTTATCTGAGTGTCTATTCTTTTCTGTCATATCTGTATATGTATATATATATATATACATATATATACATATATATATATATATATGCATATATATATATATATATATATATATATATATATATATATATATATATATATATATATAAATATAAGATTTATGTCTCGGCAGCAGTGATAAAAGCATATCTTATTTTTTCCCCTTTTCCCTTGTACATATTTGTGAAATATTCCATGGATTTCGGTCTTTGAATTATTTTGGACCATCTTCCAATTACGGGATTTCCTTGGATTTTACTTGTGCAAATGGAAATTCAATTAACTTTCTTGAAGTTATATTTTTGGATTTTACCGTCATTGGATTATTTATCTTTCAGCAGACTATCCATTCACGTGTAATCACCTTTTTCTTCACCATATTCCCTCTGCTTCACTCTTTTTGTTATCAAGTAAGATCTTTGACTTACTTGTTGTTTCATCAAATACTTTTGTATGCAAAATCCGATCCCGCATTTTGCTTATTCCTACACTCTGATGAGAAGGAAAGTATTTCTTCGAAACTCCGCGGATTAAGGACTATCCACTTATTAAGTGTTTCCTTTTCAGATTAAATATGTTTTTAACTCTTTTGTAAAGTGTTTTTAACATGTTTTATTAACTGTTTTCTCCCACATATATATGCATATATATATATATATATATATATATATATATATATATATATATATATATATATATATATATATATATGGCACGAAATCATGTAATAATAACTGATTTGTTATTATCACTTGTTAAGTATTTGAATATTGAGCATTAAGCTTACTTTCTTTGGAAATTAATTCTAATGGGAAAATTTGTTACGTATTTGGACATGCTAATTTTTAAGTTATTTATTCGTCTGCATGTTAACCTATACTACACACCCGTCCACGTATAAATATACAGATTTACTTTAAATGCAGCTCGAATTAATATGAAATTATGCAAAAAATATACACAAATAAAAATATGCATAAACGGTAAATGCACCTAATCATTCAATAAAAACAGAAAACATAGTGAATTCATAGAGTTCGTTTTAAGATAAATATGTAAATTATTTATCTCTTTTTAACGCACTGGTATACGCCAGACTTAAAGAAATTTATTGAAATAGAAAAGTGAATTTTAAATATCTTTGTCATTGCTATAAATAACCCAATTAAAATTCGTACAGATAATTATTTCCATCCAAAAAATGAACAAAGGGTTCATTGGAGGTAAAGTGAACATTTGCCTGATAAACGCGCGCCCATTGATTGCGATGAATACGTATATGAATATCTAAGTCTGAGAGACTCACAGGATTATATAAAACCGCGCACTAAACGCGATTCTACTTAATACCCTGGTGAATCTTGACGAGGATTAAACATGGAAAATTATGAGATATAATTTAAAACTTAATAACTAGATCTCACGAAGTAAGCAATGATGAAGTAAATACTGAAAAAGATATATAAGTAAGGCTAGGGCAACAGAATATTATACTTCTTGTTTTAACTCTCATGTATATATCCGACACAGTTTGACAGAATTAATCTACCGAGAAAAACATCACTCTATAAAAAAACATAAGATATCAACAAATACATACTCGAGTATAAAAACAACGAAAAGAATATTCTGTTGTCCTAGCCCTAATAATAAGTTAAAAATGATGAAGAAGAAAGTTACACAGGAACATTATTACATTATCAAATCAATAAGTGAAACAGAAAGGGAAATAGGGGTAACAGCTCTTAAGGCCATGCCATTGTTACGCCAAATGCTTCTCGTAAGAATAAGAAAAAAAGCCTGAATTATAAAAATGTATTGATAAAAAGACATATCGATTTCAAAAACTAAATAACGTTATATTTTTAACTTATTCTATTGTTTGCTCCAGAACTAGTTATTCGTTTTAAGGCTTAAAGAGATCGAGGGCGATAGCTAAATACCATTGACTTCAAATATCTCCAGAAGAATAACTCGCAAGATAACAAATGATTCGGAAACATTCCCTTATATATATATATATATATATATATATATATATATATATATATATATATATATATATATATATATATATATATACACACACTACCCACCTCACACCAACACAGACAGAATCCAATCAACATTGTTTTACGCACAGCTAAACACAACCCCTGTCTCCTTCTTCATTAAAACTTTCTTACTGCAAGACTTTCAGATTCGTCGCTGAGTCCCTTAATATAAGCGTGATTGCCTGGAGAGGCCTCTAGTTACTAAATACTTGAAGACCGAAACATGCTCATGACTGTGTAACAACGCCTTATTGCGTATGTAAAAACAAATTAAAATATACCCTGCTCTAATTCGATATAGAGCACTCCTTTATTAACCTCATTATACTTCACTGGCTTAAACATTACCTCCGGAAAATAACATCTCTCTCTCTCTCTCTCTCTCTCTCTCTATATATATATATATATATATATATATATATATATATATATATATATATATTTGTTTATTGTTATATAAACATGCTCACATCCCGCTGCTACAAATAGCCACTTGTTTCAATCAAACAACAGATATCATCAGGTTATTCATTGAACTTTTGAATAGTCAAGTCGCTGCCTGATGATATCTGTTGTTTGATTGAAACAAGTGGCTATTTGTAGCAGAGGGATGTGAGCATGTTTATATAACAATAAACAAGTATTATCAGCTCTTTTTATTGAGCACTATCTAACAACTTCGTTGAATTCATTAGTCCATTACTTTTGAATATAAAAAAACCCCGAATATATATATATATATATATATATATATATATATGATTTTCAGAATGTGAGAGATTGAATATAATAAATTCCACAACCAAACAACGTCGCAGCTCACAAGAGCCATTACAGTCAACGAACCGGAAGTCCAAGACTCGAGTTTCGCCCTCATTTCGGCTCATTAGACACATCCGAAGTCAGGATTCGAAAGCCGAACCTCTTTCATGTGAGGAAACCACTCTACCAACTGAGCAAACGCCCCGCACACAAAAATTTCTATTAACTAACACAGATCAAGCAAACCGCGCCGAAATCCGACTGTGAAATGAACCTACTTCGTCTCGACAAGGGACGCGGCCATCCAACCAGTCAATAACCCAAGCCGATGTCTCACAAGTAGGAGCTTTTAACTCGAAAGGACGACGCTATCCAGCAATATATATATATGTGTGGGGGGGGGATGGGTGTGTATACATATATATAAATGATACGTAGTAGAATCTGAAAATTTCGATATACAGTGTGATAAAAGCAATAGACATAGACGGATAGATAGGTGTTTCCATAGTAAATCAAAGACAACATGACGTTGTAAGATAGCTGTCAACACGTGACAGTTCAGTGTGTCATCCTAGCCCAGACCGTTATCCAAGGCTAATGAGCCCGCAAGAAAATCGCAAATTCTACTTATTTTTATCTCTGTGTGCCTTTTCTATTTACTTATGCTGCCCTCCTCTTAACCCCAAACGACCGATAGCCACACGTTTTGGGCACGGTCTTCATATAAACGCCTCCCGTTAAGCGAAGGGAACGATGCTGCCTAGGGGGCTTGAAAGCAGGTACCCGGATAGCCATTCATCATAACTTGGGATTGGTGAGAATGTGACATACATTGCTAAGACATTCAACAATACAGGGCTCAGTAATTGCGCCGATACATTAAAACAAATAAATAAATACTTAGTAAAGGGCGGACGCCAAATAGACAATAGTGATGGCTTATCTCTGCGCACCCCCATGAATATACATATGTGTATATATATATATATATATATATATATATATATATATATATATATATATATATATACACGACTTGAAAATTCAAAGATGGCATAATGAATGGAAAAAGCAATTGAGAATTCTCTCTCAATTTTCCGATTTTATATCATACCCATATGCTGTTATGTTTTTTTTTAAACAATTGATAGGTGCTTCTTTATTCTGATGAGTTAAGGGCGAAATAAATTCATTGTTTGATATTGTTAAGTTTTTAGACATTTGTGTTGAACAAAGATGGCGTCTTAGTTCAGATCAGTAACCAAGATTGCGGCGTAGTTCAGATCAGTAACCAAGATGTCGGCGTAGTTCAGATCAGTAACCAAGATGGCGGCGAAGAATTAAATGCGGTCCGTGACGTAGCAAATGGCAAACTGATTGAATCCAAAATTCGACGATTTTTATAATAATTTTGCGACGTTTTGATTGGTTGTTTAGCACAGCCGTTGGTTATAAAAATGATTAGCGAATCCAATAACTAAATGAGTAAGTTTGCGTTACGAAACAGTAGCTATCAAGATTTGTGCAAGAATAAATGGTAAGATGGTCAGCATCATGACATTTTGAATGTAGACTTTTGTTATTTACTTGTTATAGGATCCTTAATAAATAAGAGGTCAAGTGTAATTGAAGAAACATATTTCCTTGTAGATTTCGTATTTAACATTATATTATATTGGACCCAATATATAGTAATCGTTTAAAAAGTTGTACAAAAATTACTCGTGCGCGACCAGCGAAAGTCGAAACCTAAACGTTTAGTTTACGATTTCCTTGTTCCTTTACCGTTAATGCCTGAGCTATGAAGACATGTTTACATGCTATGCTTCATTGCCTGAGCTATGAAGACATGTTCTAAAATTTAAAACAAAACCAATATCTATTACGTTACGCATGCATATTCGTAATGCCGTCGGTCGACCTTCATCTTGCAAATTCCATTTTTTGAATTTTCACACTTTTGCATTGATTTTCTAGATAATGTTTCGCATGCGTTTGAATGCCCTATATATTAAGTTTCATGTCTGTAGACCAAAAGTTGAAAGAGGAGTGTGGGAGACAACATTTTTTAAACAAATATATATACGCATACGGATTTTTCTATTGTTCTGGATCTTCGGGCCAGAAGCAAAGTGTAGTATCTGTTCTAATGCTTCAAGTAAGTTAAAGTAATTGGTCCTTGGTCAGTGTAGGGGATACCCTTTATACTGAGAAAATTAGTATTTTTTTCAGAGTGACCCCTTTTGCCCTTGTTTTAGGGAAGTTGGTTTTCACCCCCACGTTAAGAACGACATTGTGTCACATTTGCTTTCGTGGGGAAGCGAATAAATACCTAAATAAATAGAAAAGGGGTTTGTAATATGAATATCAATACACATAAATACCTACATTTTTAGGAGTATAGATGAATCCATGTTAATACTTTTGAGAGTTAAAACAACCAATGAAGTTTAAATAATGTAAATGCAAGAATGCTTTATACTGAATTAGGAGCAAATATACTTTTTATTTATTTTATATAAGCATTAATATTTCGCTAAACATTAATGAGCATGTTTCAGTCAGCCAATTAAAAGTAACTACACACCTCTTAGGCTATATTGCTGATACAAAAGTTTAGAAATATCCCCTGGAGATGTCTCTAATTACTTGTAACTGGTTGACCGAGACAGGCTAGTCAGATTGAAGGAAAAGGGAAAGCGTTTTTTTTTGTTTGTTTTTCTGTTGTGGAACAACAAGGAGAAACCATAGATTTTTATTTTGTAGTTAAGATTCGTGAACAACTCGTACTCGGTTTGGTAGTTTCCATCTTATAGCTGTCTATCTTACAGTCCATTTGGACACGTAAAAGTCGTTTTTGCCAAGGGGAATAAAATTACTCTCATATAGATGGATGCCTGGCAAAATTTCGGGTTCATACCATTTTCCGAAATACCCGTGTCTAAATAATAACCACAATAGATTCAAGTCGATTTTACCGCGACATTTTAAATTAACTATGCCCCCTCTCCAACTTTAGTTGAAAACGTCTAGACCGTGCAAGTTTCTCTTTGGCTTTTATTAACAAAGAGTTCGATTTTAATTCTAGGAAGTATTAAAACCTCCCGAAGAAAGATGGTGTCAGTAAAAAATGGTAAAATTTTTACCTAGCAGAAAGTGAGTAGTGAATGGGTCCAGCAGAGAATGACTAGCAGCAAAGATAGGTTTGTAACCCTATGGGTCGGTCATTGGTTTGACCAACCCACGTGTTACATTAAATGTCTTGGAAATGGTACCATACTGTGACAATTGGCTAGTCAGTAGTATATGTCTGTTAGAAGTATTTTTGTGTGGGTGAAGAATAAAGGCATACCTGGGATGTTGGGTGTGACTGCCTACTTCACTCAGAACTACGTCTTGGCTCTGGTGGCTCCCTTTGGCTGGAATCTTCTTGATGCTAGGACCGTCTCGATATTTTCAGGCAGGCACAAAACAACGCACGGCATACCTTTATAATATATAAGATCTTATTTTTGTATTTTACAAAATTTACACAATATATTACAATAAAAAGATAATTCATAATATTTTAACTACTTAACTATTTTTAACTAGTGCTAAGGGAGGGGATGTACCCCCTTCCCCCATTTACAGAGAGACAAAAATATACGTCTAACCCCATGGCTGTCCGAATGCAAAGAGGTCGTAGGAATCAAAATTGCATTGTAGTTCCCTTTTATTTGCTGTATTACTCCGCCGGGGGTGGAGAGAGACCACGAGAGCCGTGTTACTATTAAAATATAGTGCCACCTGTAGAGGTGTCCGGTTTGTTGACAAGGCTTCAACTTTAATGAACTTCATAGTAATCTACTCACGTTTCGTGACTGATTCGTAGTAGGTCTCATAGTTTTCATATCATAACTGTCACCTATGCAGCCGGCTTGAAAACATAAAGGCCGCTTTTTTTTTGCTAGGAGGAATAAAACCAATTTCAGACAGATGACTATCCAGCATGACAGAGAATATAGCGAACATTGCAACTTATCAATATATCCCGAAGCAAACTTTTATGGGTGAGTTAGTTTAGCGGAAAAGCGGGAAGACTGTCGGAATTATTCTATAGACAATGTTCAAGGAGTAAAAATGTTCTTAAAGCTCATGTGCTCAAACTTACTGATTCGCCAATGAAAATGCATAGGATAAGCGACACGTCACTCGCACCGAGAAAATTTTTTTTTACAGCATATAAACCCTTTTCGGTTTATTTAATATCGAGACCTGTACTTTTTAAAACACGTTTTTATGTTTCAAATTCTTTGTTATGTTCAAATATTTATTCATGCTGTGCCGGTTTGTTTTTTTCATTTCACGGCATATCAACACTTTTCGGGTTCAGTTGTTTCAGTAAAAGTTTTCCTTTTATGAATCACATTCTTTTATGCCTTTAAACATTAATTTATAGTATTTCCTTTGAATTTTTTTTTATTTTTAGCGGGATATTGTTTTATTTGTTTGGGGCTTTAACACCACGTACCGTTTTTGTAATCTAAACAAAAAAAAAAACAATAACATCAATGATAAATGAATTTTCGGTAAGAAATCTGATATTATCGGACGATCTGCTCCGGTAGCACTAAGGAGACATAAAAGGAACGGTTTACTAATAAGAACAAAACTTTATTCCTTTGTCTTAAAGCTTTTCATTAACATTGTATATGTAAATCAAATCTAATTTTTTTTTTCGTAAATCTGAAATTTTAAATCAACACACATGGTAACGCTTGCTTTCGTAAGCTTCCGCACGGCATCTCTTTTATGTTGTTAGCGGAAATAGGGAAAACAAGGAAGGAAACTAGCAAGTAGAACAAGATAAAGCAAATATGTACTGCAGCTGGAAATTATTTAATAAACTAGAGAAAAAATACTTATGAAAATGCAGAATTTAGTGTCCAAAACTGATACTTATCAAGTTCTCCACCAAATCACCAGAAATTTCTCGTCGACACTTTCCGGCAAATTACATAAGCAGGTGAAAGATTCCGAAGCGATTAACCAATCAACTACGATTGAATAAAGAAATTAAAACTAAATGACTTTCAACAGGTTATGTCGAACTGAAATGCCGATTTACTCGTATTAAGAACTAGCCTGGATGCATGGGTGCTTGGCCTTGCCTGGGTGTTTGGAGGTGTGTGCTGAAAAAAAAAAAAAAAAAAAAAAAAGTGGTAGTAGACAGGCAGGCTGGAACCCGTACGGCGAAGGAAGAAAAGAACGTGAAAAAACCCCCAAAAAACGTGATGTCTTTGGTGTTAATCCCATCGTAAAACCGGAAGTAACGTAGGTTTAAGTAAAGGCTAGACAATCGAAAAGAAGGGAAGACGTTAGAAAATATCGGCGAAAAAAGCGACCCATCCGTGTAGAAATGTGCCAAGTTGAAGGTGAAGAAATGAATGTTTTTGACCAATTTATTTGATATTTGTCGTCCGAAGGGTCGGGGTTCAAGGTAATATTTGTCTCATGAAAATCTGTCGCCTCTCTCGAAAGTTTTAAGCAGACCTACAAACATACTTACATACATTTAAACAGACAGGTGGAATTTATATTATAGAAGATGATTTTCTAAATAGAAAGCCAGCTGCGTTTTCAAATAATCAACTTGTAATCTTCGCTTCCTCATTTTTTGGTTGCTTACTACTGATGGAACGATTCCAATATTCTTATTAAATCTACGATTCTGACTCTTTTAAATTTTTGAATAGAGATTTTTTGTGTGGTTAGCTACCCCAAATAACATGAAATATATACATATAATATCTTAAACGTAAAAATACGTTTGTTGGAGAACATCTATAGATATTAATTTTACTGAGAGTTTAAAACCAATAAATGTAATTTCATCATTAAAACGAACCGTGAAAAAATATGTTTTAATCAAAAGCAAACAAAGGAAAAGAATTAGGAACATTGTTTTGGGCATCGGAAAATAGGCACAGCTTTTTCTGTTTCCGATATCGATTCCCTAAATGTTCCGATTTTTCGATTCTTGATTTCGATTTCGATTAATCGTACCAACACTACTGCTTACCTAACATTTTGGAAGATGCCTATTTAAAGATTCTAGGGATTGGGCCGTAAAATCGATAAGTGCCCCAAATCTTTGTAAGCATGAAAAAAAAAATAACCGTTCTGAGCAAATTTTTATTTTTCTACAGATCAACTGTGCTCAATTCGGAGGAAGTGAATTTTAACTACATAAAAACACTGTCTTCTTTAAAATATAAATATAAATAATACTATTTTATATCAGAACGTTTGTAATTAGAAGCATATTTAACAGAAAACATTTCAAAACAAGGCCAATAGTCCAGAACATAAATAACAATAATCAGAAATCGCATGTTTATCGATTGTGCGTAAGTAACATCATTAAACGAAACTCTTTTAATTTGATAACAAAACGATTGAATTGGCTCTTATGAATGAGTTGACTTTACCAATCGGAATGAATGGAAAAGAGTAAATAAGTATATGAATGAAAAAAAATGAATGAATGAATAATGAGGTCGCTGCGTACGCAAATTACAATCGATTATTTTGTCTAATAAAGTCTTATATAGAAAATGCAAATAGAAAGCAACAAATACAAAAATCTACACAATCAAACGTGTGTACTTATCAGTAGGCGTATAATAAAGATGTCTACAGAATTCATACCAGACATATAAACAAATATCTATGCCCTTCGGTGCTTTCCCCTCTTGAATCCTATGTTATCCTTGTTTTGCAAACCGTGGCGCCGTCATTGAGTTTTTGTTCGTATTGTTGTCTACGAGTAACCATTGTGTTCACCTCGACCAAAACAAAGCCATTCGAACGTCTGTAAAATAATACTAACGTGGGAGTGGGCCGCTCACTTTTAGCGGGTCGTAAAATACGCTTAAATATGATATTAAAATGTCTTTAGATTTCGTATATATTATTATGGAGTCGTGATTTCAAAAGTAAAACAAAATTTGGGCACTATCCGCAAGCTAGTGACGTCACAACAGACTGATTAAATATAAACTAAGATGACTGTACAAAATGTATAAAGATTTTTTTCCAATTTGACCCGTTTTTTGATCGATTAAAATCTATTTTAACCCGCTAAAGACCCATAAAAGAACAGCCCATAAAAAAATCCAATCATTTGAGACCCTAGCGCTGCGTTGCGACTTTTAGTTTTGGAAGAGATAGTTTGAAACTTTGAAGACAGACAGACCGACATAGTGAATTTTATAAATTAGATTTCGTAAATGTCGAATAATTTCTAGATAGGCATGTATGAAAAATATGTTAAGTAGAAAACAAACTCAGAGGGTTCTAGTCTATTAAAAGTAAATTCACGAAAATTACAGGTGTTTTACATATATACAATTATTCAGTAAGATTACACCAGAAAACAATTCAAAATCTAATTCTTCGTTATCCATGATAGCGACACAGATAGAGAAGGGGAAGAGTGGCGTTTTTTGGGTGCGTATGTTTCTCTCGAGATTGGCTCCGATCTAAACTTATTTTGACCCGGACATTTGCTTATATTGAAGGGTGATGGGAAAGGGTAAGCTGTTCCCCACACGAATTAGAACTCAACACGATATTCTGGAAAGTCTCGAATCCTTTGCGTATGTGCACCTCTGCAAGGCGTTCATAGGTCTGCGAATCTAGGATCATGAATTTATTCACGCGCTCAGAAGGTTAGCACGTTGATCTCTCGGCCTCAGAAAGCCAGACATCTTCGATAGGTTACCCGCCGCTGTCGGGGATTCAATTAACGCTTAACAGACACTATCAGCATAATTACCCGTGCTTACTCGGTGTTTTTAGGCGGTCTTAATCTTCCTTATTGCTCCCCTAGGCGGTCACGCCGCAGTTGCCCAGGATTGAATGATGCTCACTGAATGTTTCACAATCCCATTTTTTATTGTAATCGAGAGTGCTGTAAGCGTCCATTTTCAATCAAGTCGATTGTTTGCTTGCTCTACTGGAGAACACCTCGCGGTGCACAGGGAGAAAGTTTTACATATCTTTCCGCAGTGACTTAGTCCACAATATATTGTAGCCTACATTGCACTTTAAAGGACATCTGGTTGTTTTATACAACTATTTTTATATATGATGACTTTAATTAAAGTTAAAAATTAAAAAGTCAAGTATTATGCTTCGAATGCACTCTAAATAGAAACATTCATTTCGGACGCGCCTCTGTTATATCAAAGAACCTACTATTGATCTTATATGGCTGGTATTACTCACTGTGCAGTAGTAATACTTTGAATTTTAGTTTAAAATGAAATCATCTAGTATAATGGTGAAATTGTGCGAAAACATCTATTTCGAACGCGTCCCTGTCAAATCAAAGAACTTAGTATTGACTATATGTCGGGTCTTTCGGCTTGTGGCAAAAAGGACTTCTCAAATGAAGTTCTAATCTAAAGTTGTGTAATGTGTTTACTTTAACCAACAACGGATTTCCTTATCGGAGATATTTTGATACGAAACCTATCTATAAACACACCCAGACACATACGGTACCTTCGTGTGAAATTTCCAAATAATCGTCCTCGCCTTTTTTTAGTCTAAAGTTCATGCAATGTTATCGTATATATATATATGAGAGAGAGAGAGAGAGAGAGAGAGGTGGGGAAGAAAGGTTATATTAGCAAGGTGACCAGCAGTTTTCGGTACCTATAAGGGGCATTCCAATTCGAGACATATTTAAGAAGACTTCCTGGCGGAAAATATACAAATGTGTGTAAAATTGCAAACGAATCAGCCCAGATTTTACCGAATCCATAGGAAGCACAGTTACACATTGGAACAACCACAATCAGTGCTTTTTATATATAAGTCAGGATAGAGATTATTATTTATGCGTATATAATAGCCAAATACACGCTTATGAGAAATTATATGTGCATGTATATATATGTATATATATATGCATGTATATATATATGTATGTATATATATATGTATATATGTATATATAAGTATGTATATATACGTATATATATGTATATATATATATGTTTCTATATGCATACATATGTATATACATGTATATATATGTATGTATATATATGTATATATAGGCATGTATGTATATGTATGTATGTATATATATGTATATATATGTATATTTATGTATGTATATATATGTATATACATATATATATATATTTGTGTATGTATATATATATGTATATATAGGTATATATATATATGTATATATATGTATATATATGCATATATATATGTATATATATACATATGTAAATATATATGTATATATATGTATATATGCATATATACATATGTAAATATATATGTATATATATGCATATATATATGCATATATATGTATATATATATGTATATATATGTGTATATGTTTGTATATATATATATATATATATATATATATATGTATATGTCAGGTCATATCATATGCTACTGGTACCATGTAACCCAGTACTACCTGCCTCATGGTCGGGTCACCGGCGACTAAACTGGTTTCCCCACCCGACTTGTTTTGTGAGGAGGGCGGTTAGTCTCCCTGAAGGATTAAAAACAAGACCTTCCAAAGGGCGAATGAACTCTTTTTCTTGGTCAATGGCCAACTAGCACCGTGTATATTTGTGTGTGTGTGTGTGTGTGTATGTGTATTGGGGTAGAGAGGGCTCCCGTAAGCCGTGGTAGAAGGTAACCTTTCTAGGGGAAGCAAATCTCTGATTTAAAAAACCATAAAGCGGAAGACCAGTACCCGCATTAAGCTGGTCTGCAGTTTAATTTGTTGCTGGCTATCTTGCTCTTGCTTGTTGCTGAATCTCAACATTTTGAACGGAGAGAGAGACTTAGCTGTCTTACAAAGCTAAGACTCTGTCGCATAATCCTTGTATAGATACTCCCTGGGACATTTGGGCTCATGGATTTTAAATGTTTGAGGGAGTGGCACTCGTCTGACAAGACGTTGCAATCATCATATATGTATATACATATATGATGATTGCAACGTCTTATGTACCTGCATATATGTGTATATATATATATATATATATATCTGTATATATATGTACATATATGTATATATGTAAATATATATAAATGTATATATGTATATATATATTTATATATATGTATATGCATATATATATGCATATATATATGCATATATATATGTATATATATACATGTATATATATGTATATATATGTATATGTATATATATATATATGTATATATATGTGTCCGCTGATTAAGGAGAAACAACCTTATTTGTGTTTCCTCTTTGAAAATTACATGCGTTTATCACTCTTCTTAAAGTGTTTTCAACATGTTTTATTAATTCTTTGTTTATATATATATATATATATATATATATATATATATATATATATATATGTATATAAATATATATATATATATTCCTCTCATAAATATGAGCTGCCCACATTTCTTTCAGTCAGTTGACCGAGAAGACGTTATGATTCTTTGCGTTTTGTGTGTGTGTGTGTGTGTGTGTGTTCTTTCCCCATGTACCGATTTGTCTTTTTATTTTACATAAGTGTACTTTATGTATTTTGGGAGTGTTCTCATATAGTCTTGGTATCGGAATGCCTCTGGTAATATCGAAAATCAATCATCGAAATAATCCGATGGAAGGAAAAAACAGTCTGACTTTAGTCAAATTGTACCACACCCAACATCACAAGTGCACTTGAGAAGTGTGTCCATCGCACAAGGGAAAGGGCCTAGCGTATAAAATCAAAAGTAGATTTTTTTTATATTAGATTGGAAGCGCGTTTGAAATGAATAGTTCTGTTTAGAGCATAATTAAAACCATGATACTTGACTTTTTGATTTTTAATTGATGTGATTTAAAAGTGGGTCATTTCGACAATAAATATATTGGAAATGCGAAACATGATGCCCATTCAATTCGGGACAACCTCGAGTCTCCCCGCTAATTTTAAATAATAATGAGATTTTTAAGCATTTACAGATTAAGTGAAATTATTGCGAATATTAATACAACAAGTAATTCAAAACATACTGTGCTTAAGGACTTACTGCGGTTGATTTTATGAGAGCCAGGAAATAAGAAATAGTTTTGAGAGGAGTTTCGGCTTAAACGTGTCTCGAATTCAATCTCAAAAACTGGATTAAATCGACGCATCTCGGATTAACGCTATCACAAAATCTAAAGTCTTTGTTTCCTTTTCGTGGTAGCAAGAAAAAATAAACGATTCTTCTCAAATTTCAAACATCTTTCTTATTTGTTTTTCTTTTAATGATTACTGTAATTTACACCAATGGAAAATGTAAACGTCAATATAATTCCCGCCCGATAGGTTTTAGTTGTAAAAAAAAAACACACACACACAAAAAAAAACAACAAAAAAACGTATCAGTAGAAAAGAAAAACATAATTACATTCATGGCTTGAGGTTTAGTTATTTCGTAAGACTTTTTCTTGTACACACACATAAGATGGCCGTTCGATATGCAAGGCATCCTATTTTTTAAAAACTAAAAATGTATCCCTATTTGCAAGGGTCGTACAAAAATTAAGACTTCCTTTTCTTTAATTTATGACCTAAATAACTATATATATTTTATAACCTAAAACTATATCCGATGGTGAGGCCCCAGCTTGTGGGCATTGGGGAGTGTGGAGCCACGCTTTAATTGTCATTGCTCCCAGGTCCACTCTTACCCGGAGTGGTAGTACCCGTTAGGGTCCCAACTATGGGTTAAATAGAATACGAATTAAAAAACAAATATACTCCATTAAAACATCGTTCCTCAAAATCACTAGATTCGGCATTAAATAACCTGAAAAAGGTTGATATGCCGTAAAACAAAAACAACCAACCAACCAATTCATGAACTAAAATGTTGAAGAACTACGAAGATGAAAGTGGTACCATTAAAAAAGCGATTATAATTACTACAAAATTTATCTGTTCCACAAAGTCATCACGACTATAAAATTCATTTTTGCCAGCCTTTTTAGTCACATCTCTGTCACCATTCTGGAATCGACGAACCTATCTACTAACTGAGCTCACATCAAATACATCCGCTTCGTAACCGTTCAACAGGCGCCCATGAATATTGATCAGTTGAAATTTTTCTGCATGGAGAAATCCAATGATACATCTCTGTTTCTGATGCATATCCATGACAGGGGTTTATATTCAGGATCTCACACCGTCAATATCTGCAAGAGTGAAAGATCAAATTTTCAAGTCATGAATGCATTAGTTCGGTGCTGATAATAATGCAATTTTGCAATCATATCTAATATATTCGGGCGGAATATAAAAAATAGGATCATTACATTGGGAACACCCCGCATATATAGGTATTTAATCAAGCATTGTTAAACCTAATGATCTGGTTGTGTCGAAATTATTCAATTTAAACAAAATAAAACAGTATTTGTTTTTAGCGGACTGTTATCATCATCTTTATAATTTATGTTTCACCATATTTCGGCCAACTGATCCTTTAGCCTTCTTAAAGTGTTTAACCGCGGCATGTTAGGAATGCTGAATTTTGTAAGTGCACTCCAGTAATTACTGCCATCCATAATTATTGTTGTCGCATCACGTTTTTGGCCAACTAATCCTTTGGCCGGCTTTGGGTAGGGCTGAAACCAATATCTTCAGACAATGCTCATCTTAAACTGTAGAGACTCAACGGCTCTATCTACTGCGCTACAGGGGACTGTGCAGAGTTTAGCACCGATACGTCTGTGATATTACGTTTTTTTTTACACAGGCAACACCACATTATCAAGGCCAAAAGGCAACTCGAGGATGAGGGTTAAATAGTGTACAGTAGAAATTGGAAAATATAGTAATCATTAGTAATGAAAATTCGGTAAATTTGTTAACTTGTATGGAACGGCTCATCAAGAACTTATTTACGTTAGACTTGAAGACAACCATATTGTACTCATCCGGAAAGCAGGAAAACGGAAGACAATTCCACAGGCGTGCAGTTCTAAGAAAGAAGCTGTGTTCATGGAATCTACGTTTAGGTTTAGGCACAGATAAAGAGTGGGGGGAATTATTGATAGTGTTTTCAGCTAGACGAGTGTTTCTTGTGAAAGTTTGGCGAGGGGGGACCATAGACTGAAGCTCAGTCGAACACTTTCCAAGAAAATAACGATACATCAGAGAAAACCTCGCAACATCTCTTCTGTGAGATAGAGGTTGCAGGGAAGAGAAAAGGACATCTACGAGGCTACGAAGTCTATTTTGAACTCTATATAGGCAGGACAAGTTCTTTCTAGCAACTCCTGCCCAAATGTGGACGTTTATATCAAATGTAAACTTCTGCATGTTAATACAATCAAAGAACTAGGAAACGGACGGAATTCCCCAGTCAGGGAGAAAAAACATATTAAAGTAGAAAGCTTTCCGGCAACTAGGGATCAAGACAGTGAATGTTTGAGATTTTGATATTTATCAGGTTAGGCGAGAGAACAAGTACTATGAGTTTATTAGAGCACATTCTATTAAAGTACTTGTAAAAGAGGCAGATGGTTGCAAATTTACGAAGATCGAACAGAGGTTGAAGCTTGGCCGATAGTGCGAGACCTGTAAGATTTGAGACGTTTTTAGACTATTTAAGAATAGACGACTAGTGGTAGATTCAGCAGCTTAGATATGGCAACACTATTTCATGCCTGGACGAATTGTTGTTCTGTAAAGATATGGGTAGACTTTATAATATTTTCATCTTAATATGAAAATACACTATCTACAAGAAGTTACCTTAAATACGTCATAACAAACGTATACACTAAGGAAAAGATGAAACTATTAATGATATAACCGATTGGTCCAAAATGATAGACGTAAGCAAGGCGCGCCGAACGAGGATAAAACAAAACAATTCCGCCCAAACTTTTCATTCTCAGTCGATAGAAATTTCCAACTATTTATAAGGTTTCGAGGTAAACTACAGTGAAACTCCTACCTCAGATTGTCAAGCGTATTATACAAACTCCGATGTATGAGACGCTCAGAATCACTAAGCAAAATAACAAAAAAAAAAAATCTATCCCTGGCAAAACAATTAAAATTGCTGAAAAAAGCAAGTCAAATCTATTACAAAAAATCTGATAACTACAGACTACTACGTCATGAAGTTACCCGTTCTTTTCGCGTTGATCAAAATGCATTCTTCGTGAAAGTGGCAGAAGACACGGAACGTGCCTCAGCTGTCGTAGACTCTCATGAATTTTTCAGCCTCCCCCGTTCAAGCACAAAGACAGGTTTGGGGTGGTAACAGACCATTTATATCTCAAACTGACATCGACCAGGCCTTCTGGTAAATTTCAACTTATATATGAAAAAGATAAACACCGAATTCGTTTGCTAACGAAGTTTAACGAAAAGATCTATTACCAAATCGTGATAATTAGGTATTTTGTTTTATACATTTTTAGATCAGTTTTCTCTACGCATCTCTATAAGAGGAATGTGCACTTTAGTAAAAGATAAACAATAGATACCGAAGTCTGAATGTCCAACATTATAGTAGAACAGAAATTGGTAACTCATCGGTCAAATTGGCTCTCAATTCGTATTGGATGTTTATTTTTTATATTTGACACAGAAATGTAGATGATTGTGTTTTGGTTGTATTCTTGCGGCCATACTATTCAAATTCTACTGGGTAGATCAGGAAGATAACAGCAAGCCATATGTTGAATTCGAAAGCCTCGTCACTCATATTAAAGATAGACATTGGTAATCAGGTTCACTGGCCAGTCAAAATGCCTCTGCAGGCAAGATCCGCCCTGCAGGTCGTAGGTTCCGACCATTTTACCAGTATATCTTTCTACTTATAGGGTCAAAATTCATCAATGCTCAGATCGAGCCGAAAATAAGAATTAATGAGACAGGAATAGTTGCCAGCTGGAGAATGAGGAATAGTAGGGGAGTAACTATATTAAGAAATGGTATGAACTACATATAATTGCTTACAGAGTGGTCCGTAACAAGGACTTGTTGACATTTATGTTTTAAAAATATTAAATTTTATTCAACAGGGAAGCAATCACGTGGCAATGCTTTTTCTAGACGAAAGAATCCCTTCCAAAGAGGGAAATGGCCGTGAAAATTACGTCTGACGCAAGCCCCATGGAGGAAAAAAAGGAAATACATTTTTCATTGTGTTAGATGACACATATTTATTGCTGTATAGTATTAGTATACCTGGGAGTGTCCTGTACCTCTAGAAGGCCACCATTATCCATTGCATAGATTATTCTTGCCATATCTGGGCTGGTGCATCTACCACTGATCTCTCCCTTTTGGATAGAGTCCAAAACAGTGTCTTCAATCTAATAGGTCTGACTTCGTCAACTAAACTACAACCACTGTCCTATCGCCGCAATGTTCTATCTATGCGCTTGTTTTACACGTATTTTTATAGAATGAACTCTGATGAACTCGTTGACTTCGCGTATATCCCCGAAAAACTGATTAGCAACAATATCACACCCCTTCAATGTTGAGGTCCCTACATTCCCGAAAGCTTTCTGCTCTAATAATTTTTCCCCTTAAACATCTAAAATTTGGGATTCTCTTCCTGCTACCTGCTTCCCTGAGTGTATTGATATGCAGAATTTTAAATGTAACGTAAACCAACATCTTGTTAATCTTCTCTTGGCATGACTCCATATAGTAGCCCCTCACATCCAAGTGGCAATATGCCTTGTTAGGGATGAATGGGAGTAAAAATAAAATTAAGTTTTTTACTATTATAATAGTACGTCAATCTTGATAACTTAAACAACATCTGCCATTTCATGGCGTTCGAATACTTTACTAAAATAATGCCTGATTAAGACCATCGTTACGAGTAATCCACGGTTTTGTCTCACTGTCCATCACCTTGGTATATGATAACTTAGTAAAAATACATTTCATGAAGTTGTATGTGTTAATTACTATTGTTAGAAATGGGGGGCAACTTTGCCGATCGTAAAATACGTTGAATACATTTGAATTCATTGAGATTCGTATTTATTCTTACAGAGCTAATTCTCTATTGAATATTATATTGCACCTACTATATAGTAGGTGATTTCAAAAGTTGGATGCCGTCAGCTTAAATCGAAACTAAAACAGTTAACATTCCAGTCGCGTGAGATCAAACCAATAGTGCAATTTTGTGGCGACTGGCAAGCTGAGTGTGGCAGCAGGGCTCGGTGCCGGCCCACAAGTCCAAAGAGACACAGTCTTGCCTTCACAAGGAGTGTTGCGACTTTGTACCCTTCTCTCACTTGCCCCCTCCTCCTCAGACCTGAACCCGCTTGACTACTTCGTTTTGTCATACGTTGAGAACATCGCCAGTATGACCTCCCACAACACTAAAGCCAGCCTGATCCCCGCCATCTGCTGAGTATTAACCATGCTCCCGCCGGCGATTATGAAAAAGGCATGCTCTCAGTTACGGACGCGTATCGAGACGGTGATGGATGATGAAGGCGGCTACATTAAATAGCTCTCAGCAGTACCACATATTCAAGTTACCTGAAATGATTATTTCAAAAACAGTTTAAAATAAATCTGTAGTGTTGTTTTCTTTAGGGCGACAAATTTATCGTTCCACCCAGCATTGATTACATTTTTATTTCCTTTTCGTGCATATCAGGACAAACAATTCATTTGAATTTGAATTTTGACCTCACATGTTTCTCTCAATTTCGTCAATGTATTTCTGAATGTTAAAATATTATATTTTGCTTCCTGGAACATACATAAAATTAATAAAAATAGTTGATGAGACTCTTAAATATTATAATTCAGATATTTTTTTTACCTTTCTTTCTATTTTCAGGTTTGTTCGGCAATATATAATTCCACAAGCCGGTAGCTCTAGAAATGAAACTTCATTCGTGGAATTTGTGTTTACTTTTAGACATGGAGAGTAGAGAACATTTTGGCAGCGGTTGTAACTAGACGAGTGTTTGTTACGAATGATTTACGGTTTTACCATAGATTACGCATGTTTTACGGGTTGACCATAGATTACGAATGTTTTACGGGTTGACCATAAATTACAAATGTTTTAAGGTTTGACCATAGATTGAAGCTCAGTCGAGCGACTGCTACGAAAATAATGATAGAGCAGAGACAGACTATCTTCCAATTAATTTCTTGGACACTGAGAATCAAATACTAAAACATATCAAAATCATTTCATATAAAATGCAGATGTCTAAAGGTTTCCGTACTTCTATTAACTGTATGCTTTATTATCAGAAACTTTAAACGTTGCCAAGGCGTCTGCAAAACAAATTAAAAAAAAAACAAAGTAAAACCTAAGAGTATCCTATATCTTTACAAAACCACAATTCGTCTATACTTTAAATATTGTTGTCATATCTGGGCTAGAGAACCCAACACCGGTCTTTCACTCTTACACAGAGTCTAAAAAGAGTCTCAAATCTTATGTCTCGCACTGTCTGCCATGATCAAGCGTCTATTCCATCGTCGTATTGTTGTATAGATGTATTATTACATTTTGAGAGTGTCATTTATTTTTAATGTATGTATTGTTGCATTGAATCTTAAACGTTGAAATGAAACGCTTCTATAGAATTATTCAATTTATTTACACATGACCGCCAATATAATATTCCCTACTTTATAAAACACACCCTGAATTTATATAGTTGATAAAACACTTAAATACAAGAAAAAAATAATTGGCCCCTTTTATATGATAGGTATATATTTTAGGTTTGTCTGACGATCATATCAAATTCTTTTAGCAATTTTAAAATTAAGCAACAATTCGCCTCCGTTTAGCCACGCACATATCATATAAATCATGTCTGCTAAGAAGGTAGGCACCCTCTTCCTTGTTGAAAATCATTATGCATAGAGTATTATTGTCGCACGTGGTGGACTCGCATCTCACTCTTAGACAGGGTACAAAAAAGAATCCAAATCTAATAAGTCTCGCACTATCGGTCAAGCTCAAACCTCTGTCCCATCGCCGCAATGTTTCATCTTTTTGCCTGTTTTACAAGTACTTTCATGGATTGTGCTTTGATTAACCTAGAGCTCTTGTGCCTTACATAGTCCAGACAAGTATAAAAATTCCACCCCTTCACTATTTAAGTTTCTAGATTCAGTAAAGCGTTTTACTCTAATAGCTTCTTCCCTTGAAATGATAGACGGTGAAATCCCGCCCCTGTTTCCCCGCTTCACTGACTATTCTAATCAAAAAGTAATGCGAACAGACATCTCGCTGTTTAAATCTCGACAGTCCTCAGTAAGACACGATCCTAAATAGTAGCACCTTACAGTCTAAGTGATAATAAGCCTAGTTTGAGGTGAAAAAATGTATAAACAAAGAGAAAAAACAACGTATAATTGGTTCAATTCGATATTCGTTTACATGAGTTTTTTTCTGTGCCAGGAGCCGTCCTCATTTACAAAAAGGTAAGCATATGATAAACAGACGAAAGAAATTCAATTATAAATCGTTTCATCTTTACGACAGGCTTCTTCATCATAGTAATGCGAGCCACATAAATAAAAATGGTATGGCTATGGTGGACGAGGAAATATTACAAAGGTCAAACCCAAACACCATCGATAAGAGACGTTGTGATAAGTGATAAGCTAAAAGATTTAATAATAAAAAAGAAGTACATTTGCTTTTTGCCTTTAATGAACGTGGTGGGCTAAAAAGCTCGTGAAAATTTCAAATGTTAATAAAATTAAAACTATAAAATAGAAAGGAAAAATACTTTATATCTGATAGATATATTTTAAACTAGCCTGGTGCCCGGCGTTGCCAGGGTGTTTGGAGGTGGGTGTTGAGCAAAAAAAAAAATGTACAAGGCAGGCAGGCTCGAAGCAGTGGCGTGAAGGCGAAAACGAAAGCGAAGCGTGTGTGTGAGGATGTTGGTTGAGCAAAAAAAAAGCGCAAAAGGAAAAAGAATAGGAGTCGAATGCAGGCGGAAACCCGTGAAGAGGAAAAAAAATTAAAATAAAAACAAAAAAAACAAATCGTCTTACCGATGTGCCTACCATGGGTGCGACATCACTGGCGGTCGAATAACGCGTTATAAATTACGTCGTGAACACGGGGATCGAATGGCTAGTAAAAAATTTCAACGAGAAAATCGACCCTCCCTGGAGAAAACTTCCCATGCAGAAATGAATGGTTTTGAACAACCTTTCGATATATGTCGTCCGAAGGGTCGAGCTTCAAAATGATATCAAGTTCGTGAAAATCCGTCGCTTCTGTCAACAGTTTTAAGCAGACATACAAACATACATACATACATGCATACATTGGAACAGACAGGTGAGATTTATATTATAGATGAAATTTATGTTCTTTTTTGTCAGTCAACAATTATGGCCCGAGATGTGGCAGAATTTAATAACAACTATTAAACTGCGTTAAAAAAAATTCCAGTCCATATGACATAGAAGATGAAAGGAGGAGTCACTATTACAATGTTGATTTCTAGGAGTATTCTGGTCTGACATTAACTAATTTCAAAGATAAATTTCTCAATTTCGTCAAGTGTCTTATGCAACAAAAAAATTGTCGTCCATTTTAAAATTTTAGATGGGAATATTAAAATCTTATAAAATTTTTCGTGAATGACAAATTTAACTGTGATATTCATTCATACGGTACCAGACTACGCCTTGAACTCCACTTTTTAAAAGGTAAGTCTTCATTTCGTCCTCTTGGACGAAATGATCAACTTTTTTCAACATGCTGAGGTTTTGTTAATAAATTTAACTATTGATTCAAATCAGTATTCCTTTACAAGATTTATCGGTCTGATGGGAAATCATAAGAAACGAAAAGCTTGCATAAAATTTAATTATTTTTAATACGCATTGCTACCGACGATAATTTAGAATAAACAAAAATATAATGCGTCTTAACGTTTTATTTCTTTTCGTTTCTCTCTCTCTCTCTCTCTCACACACACACACACGTGTATATATATATATATATATACATACATATATATATATATATATATATATATATATATATATATATATATATATATATATATGAGGGGCGTACAATAAGTAATGCCCCTGCCCCACTTCCCATAGAAGTAGAGAAACGAAACTTGACACAGTTATAAGGTTTTCTCTACATAGGAAACACACAGAGTTATGCATTTCTCCCATCGTTTGATGCAGCTCTGGAGATCGTTTTTGTAGAACACCCCTGGTTGGCCCTCCAACCACGACGTGACTTCAGAAATCAAGGCTGCATCATCTGGTAAACGCTTTCCTTTCAAAAACAACTTCATGCCTGGGAAGAGGTGAGAGTCAGAGGGTGCAAGGTCAGGAGAGTAGGGAGGATGGGCGGTGATTTCATAACCATCCGCCTATGCTTCTGATCTGGCGACATGCGAGTTGTGGCCCGGAACGTTGTCCTTCAGGAGGGGGTTACCTTTGCTGATCTTGCCCCGCCTCTTGATTTTGATAGCGCCCCCTTCATTTCCTGAAAAGTGAAGCATAATAGGTTCCTGTAATTTCCTTGTCAGGAAATCTCACATTACAACTACTTCCTGGTCCCAGATGGCTGTGAGCATGGCCTTGCCAGCGGGAGGCTGCGCCCTTGCCTTCTTTGGAGGTGGTGTGTCCAAGTGCTTCCACTGCATTGACTGTGCTTTGGTCTCTGGATCATAGTAATGGACCCACATTTCATCATGGGTAATCAGTCTTTTAAAAAACTTTGACTCATCTTCTTGAAACATCTCCAAATTCATCCTCGATCACTCGACGCGTTCCCGCTTCTGGAATGATGTGAGCAACCTGGGAATCCATCTGGCAGACACCTTATGCATATGCAAATAGTCATGAATGATAGTTTCCACAAACCCTGTACTAATCTTGACATCTTGGACTATTTGGCGAATAGTAATGCGCCGATCTTCACTAATGGCAGCCTCAACTTGACGGACAGATGTCACATCAATGGCAGAAGGGGGGGACCAGGTCTTTGAGCTGTTTCCGCAGACTTCAGGCCATAATTGAATTCACGATGCTAGCGTTTCACAAGGTCATATGGCGGGGCTTTATCACCATAAGTTTCTTTCTTTTCATAAAAAGTCTTCTGTGGGGTGCGTCCTTTCAAATACAAATACCGGATCACATTCAACAGGCTCGATATAAAATCTGACTCGGTTCAAACACATGTAAAACAGAAACCACCATTATTAAAGAGCTGTAACTTGCCACATAATCCGTAGCGATATAAATAAGTGCACATGCAAAATTTTAGCTAGATCAGATAACTGAAAGTGTGTCAGGGACATTACTTATTGCACGCCCGTCGTATATACATATATATATTATATATATTATATATATTATATAATATATATATCATATATGATATATATATATCATATATATAATATATATCATAATATAAAAATATATATATTGTAAATATTAAATATATAATATATATATCATATATGATATATATATCATATATATAATATATATCATAATATATATAACATATATAATATATATATATATATATCATATATATAATAAATATATATCATATATACAATGTATATATATCATATATATAATGTATATATATCATATATAATATATATATATTATATACGTATTATATATATAATGTATATAATATATAATATATATATATATCATACATATATATATAATATATATCATATATATAATATATATCATATATATAATATATATATATCATATATATAATATAATATATATATCATATATATAATATATTTATATTTATATCATATATATAATATATATATATTTATATCATATATATAATATATATATAATATGTATCTATACCATATATATAATATATATATACACCATATATATAATATATATAATATATATAATATATATATAATATATACATAATATATATATCATATATATAAAATAAACCATATACATATCATATATATAATATATACACAATATATATATATATCTATACCGTATATACATTATATAATATAATATATATATATCTATGTCGTATATATAATATATAATATAATATATATATATCTATATCGTATATATAATATATATAATATAATATATATATATCTATATCGTATATATAATATATATATATAATATAATATATATATATCTATATTATATATATAATATACATATAATATAATATATATATCTATATTATATATATAATATACATATAATATAATATATATATCTATATTATATATATAATATATATAATATATATATATCTATATTATATATATAATATATAATATATATAATATAGATATATATTATATTATATATATTAAATATATAATATAGATATATATTATAATGTATATGTATTATATATATTATATTATATATATATTATATATATCATATATATATATTATATTATATATATATTATATATATAATATAGATATATATATTATATATATTATACATACGATATAGATGTATATATTACATTATATATTATATATACAATGTAGATATACATATCTTTTATAATGTATATACGTTATATATATATATATATATTATGTATATATTATATATATGATATATATATGGTATATATTATATATATATGATATATATATATATTATGTATATATTATATATATTATTTATATATAGATATATTATATTATATATATTATATATATGATATATATATTATATATATGATATATGTATTATATATATTATATATATGATATATATAATATATATATATATGATATATATAATATATATATATATGATATATATAATATATATCATGTATATAATATATATCATATATATAACATATATAATATATATATCATGTATATAATATATATAATATATATAATATATATATCATATATATAATTTATATATAATATAATATATCTATATCTATATCATATATATAACATATATATATATCATATATATAATATATATAATATAAAACATATATCTTATTGCGCTTAACCACACTGATGAGTCAGTGAGATTGGATGTGCACGCGTATATATAATTATTTACTATAATAAGAATTAAATTCCTACATAAACCGGGGTTTAATTTTGTTCAGTGGGGGGGTCACGATTAACACCAGTCCATAGATTCTAACCTGGCGATAACAGTCATACCTGGCTTCATCAGCAAGGACCTTATCCATTCGGCTACCGCGAGATATGCCGTTGAATTTTAAACATTTATTTTTTAAATGCTTTTTTACGTCTGTCAGAGTGATCTAATCATTATATGATGATCTCAGCAGAAGAGCTAAATTGACCTACTTTAATTTAACTAAAATGACTCAACGAAAAGAAAGGAGTTTCTTAAAGGGGCTTACACAATATATATATATATATATATATATATATATATGTGAGAGTGGGAGAGAAAGAGAGAGAGAGAGAGAGAGAGAGAGAGAGAGGGAGAGCATAATGTATATTTGTTTGAAGACATAATCCATACACTCAATGGTTGTTAACGATCTGACGCTGAATTTAAGTAATCAAGTTCTTTTTCCAAAATCAAAATAGGATACACTTGACGATATGCGACACTTTATTTTTTTTTAAATATGCATCCCCACTTATTAAGGCCAAGAGGCCACTCGAGGAATCATGGTTAAAGAGTGTACAGTAGAAATTGGACAATATAGTAATCGTTAGTATTGGAACTACGGTAAATTTCTTAACTTATATGGACTGGCTCATCAAAAACTTGTTACGTTAGACTTAAAATCAATCATATTGTAGTCAGCTGGAGAGCTGGAAAGCGGAAGGCAATTCCACATGCGTGCACTTCTAAGTAAGAAGCTTTGCTCATGGAATTTACGTTTAGGTTTAGGCACAGATAAAGAGTTGGGGAAATTAGTGATATTGTTTTCTGCTAGACGGGTGGTTCTTGTGAAAGTTTGGCGAGGGGGTACCATATATTGGATCTCAGCCGAGTACTTGCCATGAAAGTAACGATAAACCAGAGACAAACTCGCAACATCTCTTCTGTGAGAAAGAGGTTTTAGGGAAGAGAAAAGGACATCCCCTACGAGGCTACGAAGTTTATTTTGAACTCTATCAAAGTTTAAAGATTCTTCTTAGAAAAAACATAAAGCAGAAACAGAGAATAGAAAACAATAAAACAAGTAACTTTAATTGAACCTTTTTCCTTTTATGAAATCCGCATTTACTTCTATCGTTGCATGGTCGCCATATTTCATTTAACACAAAGTTGTAAAAAAAAATAGCATAATATAATGTCGGATTAGTTTATAATTAATAAGTTGTATTTAGAGAAATTGTTTTCTAAGTATGTCAATAAACACTAAAATTATAGTTAAGTGAAAAAAAAGAAAAGAAATTATTCCAAATATAAAGTCATAAAAATGTAAGGATTGATAGGGTGCTCAAATAAAGATTACAATTAATTTATCCATTAATACTTTTAAGCTGTTTCGCTGTTGTACGACGAAATAATAGATTAGCGTAATCCGGAGGCTAAATGAATGCATAAATAATATTTAATGTTGAGCTCTAAAATAAGTAACACCAATTACAAATACCCAGTTTATTAATTCGTGGGAAGTGCAGAAGCAATAACGATTTTAAATTGAGATAAAATAAACTTAAAAACTTTATCGGAATTTAAGGTTTTTAAACACAAACTAAAGACAAAGCTAACAACATGACTCATACTTAAGGATTCTTCTTTTATGCAAGAGAGATTATATTTAGAATATTACTAGCAGACTGCTCGGCATTTCCCGGTCGTAAAATAGTTTAAATATGATATTTTGATTAATGAAGATGTTGTATCTATTATTATGTTGTACCCTATACACAGTCATGATTTAAAGTTAAAAATATTACTCGTGCGCCACCACCAAAAATCCAAACCAAGGCATTTAGCATACGACTTACTTTTGCCTTTGGCTTTAATACCTGAGCTGTGAATACATGTTTGCTGCAATGCTAAAAATTAAAACATGAACCCACAGCTATTGCGTTATGCATGCATAATCGTAATGCCGTCGTGCGACCTTCACCTGGCAAATCCATTTTTTTTAAATTTTCAAGCTTCTCCGCCGATTTTTCTCTGCTAAAACACAAATATAAAGTTTTTCATGAGTTCAACTACCTTATATATTAATTTTCATGTCTGTAGACCAAGAACTGACAGAGGAGTTTGGTAGGCAAAATTTTTGGATCAAAAATATATATCCATACATAAATATATATATATATATATATATATATATATATATATATATATATATAGGAAGAGGTTTGTGTTTACTATAACCCTTTTTACGCAAATGTTATGCAAGAATAAATCATGTAGACTATTTTTAATATAACTACATGTAATAGTTAACAAAAGATGATCATCCCATGATAAAATCGAAAATAAAATAACAGGGAATTAATTAAAATTAATATTGTAAAGACTATGCAAATTAGCTAGATCTTTTGCAGATGAATGCAATTCCACGACCCATGCATAAAAAAAGTTGTATTTTCTTTTTTTATTAAAGAGAAAAAAAGTTTTTTATATGAATATCAATACAAACAAACAGACAGACAAACAAACAAACATACATACAAACAAACAGAAACACATTCATAGAAGTATAGATTATTTCACTTTATGTCAAGTAAAAAAATGGTATTACTAAAGCGTATATAAACATTATTTTAAAGAAATAGCAAACACAATTCCTATGTCTGAATAAAATTGAGAGAAATATATTTTTAAAAACTTTTTGAAAGGTTCAATAAGGAATACATTTGACAATGATGTATATAGTGAAACAATGTTTACGCTTACTAGGCCTAAAAGATGTGTCAAATTTTCATCCGTGGTCCATGGATGAACATGGTTCCAAAATCCATGGTTTCGAAATTCACAGAAATACTCATCTTCATACAACTACTATCAACAAATATTCCCCATTCTCTATCTATGCCTCAATCTAAACGCAAATTCTATGAACAAAGCTTTTTTTTTCTAGAAATGGCCACTAGGGAAACAATGAAAAGCATATACACAATATATATATATATACACAATATATATATATACACACAATATATATATATAGAGACAATATATACATACACAATATATATATATACACAATATATATATATACACAATATATATATACACACAATATATATACACACAATATATATATACACACAATATATATATATACACACAATATATATATATATATACACACAATATATATATATATACACAATATATATACACAATATATATATACACACAATATATATATACACACAATATATATATATATATACACACAATATATATATACACAACATATATATATATACACACAATATATATATACACACAATATATATATACACACAATATATATACACAATATATATATACACACAATATATATATACACAATATATATATATACACACACAATATATATATATATATACACACAATATAAATATATTTATATATATATATATATATATATATATATGTATATATATACAAGACACATATAAGCTTATTATATATCCTCCCCCAGTTTACAACACTAATTTCGCAAAGTCTCCTACTCTAATAGTTTCCTTCTTCGGACTGCAAGACTTGGGAATTATCTCCCTGTTTCTTGCTTCTGACATGCAGATGTTTAAACGTAATGTAAATCGATGTTACTCATCTCATTACATAGTTTTATGATCCCCATTACTCCTTACGTCCAATTGGCGATATGTCTTGTTTGGGGGGGGCAGAAAAAATAAGTCTTATATATAAACAACTACATGTCTGCCTGTCTCCATATTTTCCGAAACTTAATGTTGCAGAGCGGCAGCGGCGCTAGGGACCTCTAATGATTGGGTTATTTTAGGGGCCTTTCTTTTATGGGTATTTAGTCCGTTAAAATTGTTTTTAGGGGTATAAAATTAGTCAAAATTGCAGTTAGATATTTTATACAACCATCTTAGTTTATTTTAATTTTTAATCGGTTTATATGCGTTTCACGTTAGTACAGTGGTAAGGTCAGCAGCTTTAAATGTTACAGTTTTGGTTTCGATTCTAGCTGATGGCACCCAAATATTTTTATTTTACTTTTGAAATCATGACTCTATAATAATATATACGAAATCTGGACGAATTAAAATATCATATTTAAGCGTATTTTACCACCGGGCAAAGACGGGCAGGCCTCTTCCCCCTGTTCATTAGTACATAAGTAAAAAATAATGTGGAATATTTTTTGTTTCCGCATTAGTGTTAAAATTTTATCGTTTTATGGACATTTTACAGTCAAACATCTATTAAAAGATTTACTTGAGGAAAAATAAACGATCAAAGTTTTCATTTTATGTATTTTATAAAATTAGAGAAGGAATGCAACCAAGTCAAAGGATTAGATATAAATTTCTGTAGAACTATATCTTCCTTAGGTCGCCATGTTATAGTCCACCATTAAAAAAACGCAGTTAATAAAGTACATTTTTCGTAGTTAAATGTCTACGTCCAGACTGGTTCTAATTTCCAAGGATGATCAGTAAACAAGCAACACAACTACATAAGCTACGAGATAGCTTCATCTTATCGGTATAAAAAAAATGTGAGATGCTTTGTGCGTTTATTGTCACAAACCGACCTAAAAATTTGTACAGATATACGGGAAGACTAAATCAAAGAACTACACAGACAAAAAAAAAGAGGCAGCAAACCTATCTAGTTTCTTACAACTTTATGGGGTCAGGTCATAGGAAAAGTCGACAAGTCACGGGATGAAATCGTAAGTTTAAAAGGGTGCTGACCATGCTGATAACACTAACGGCGATGTCTGGTAACCTTACTCCATTTGACTACATATGGACCATGGCCATGGTTGCGGGTGGCCGCAACCCAGCGAACGGTAGCGGTGAGGCAGGGGAGTCGAAAAGAAAACGTGGATATTACAGGAAGAAGGAACTAGATCTTGCTATGGATGGTTCGGGGGTGAAACTGGGTCGGTTGAATGGTAAAAGGGAAACAGTAAAAGAAAGATTCTTCATAAATTATTTCTTTATCCGATTGAGAAGACTCGCAAGGGATTGTGGGATATTCACAAAGGAGGAGTTACTGACAATGATTGGAAGGGGAGGTAACTCAAGATAGAGGAATTAAGGGATTCTGTTTAATGTTTTGCTGATGTTCATGTCGCAGTAAATAAGAAGTAAAACGCGGTCGGAGTTTTTTTTTACGTTCTTCTGAAAAAGTCAAATAAAGTTTTAAAAAATAAAGGTGGTAATAAAATAATAATAAAATAAACATTACAAAAAGCATTGGAATTATTCGTTTCTTTTTTCTTTTAAGCCAAATTAAATTTGTTGTCTTGGGGAAACTACAGCTGTGTGCGCCTGATGGAAGATCAGATTGCATCTTTTTGCGTTTGCATGTGATTGACGTCTATAGCTTTTCCAGAGATTACGAGCAATAATGACAAAGATGTTCCAGGTTTACGATCGTTTTTTTTCCTCGAATCTCACGGGGAGAGTTGTGTTTCAGATTTCGGAATAAAAGTAGCACTCGACTTAGATCTAGGATAACAGCCTCCCAATCAACAATTAAAACCCCAATAAGAACGAGTTAAATGCTCGCACTGTGTGACAATATAAATAAACACTACACAGACAAGTAGGTTTATTTATCCATTTTATAATGAAGATGTTTTATGTAAGTATTATTTACGTATACATCAAACGATAACTCTGTATCCATTGGAATAATTCTAATGATATTTGAGAAACAAACACACCCACACACCCCATATATATATATATATATATATATATATATATATATATATATATATATATATATATATATTTCTTCTTACAGGACAAAAATGTTAGTTATTAAGGCGTTTAGTAATGTCACTATTAATAAAAGATTAGGAAAATTAGAAAATATTAAAACAATGTAGAGAGATTGTAGAAAATTAAATTCATATATATATATATATATATATATATATATATACATACATACATATATATATATATATATTTGATTAAATGGACTTTGTAATATTTATAAAATATCAAAAAGAATAATGTAGCGAAGTTGTGTGTGTGTGTATATATATATATATATATATATATATATTAATAACTAGTTACTGACTATGATGATATAAACAAATGTGTGAATTTGTTTATATCATCGTCAGTTACGATTCCTCAACCAAACTTTTTATTTAAAAAAAACAAAGCGGGAGACCAATACCCGCATTAAGCTGGTCTGCAGTTTGACTTGTTGCTGTCTATCTTGCTCTTGCTTGTTGCTGGATGTCAACATTTTGAACCGAGAGAGAGATTTAGCTGTCGTACAAAGCTAAAACTCTGTAACATCATCTTTGTATAGATACCCCCTCAGGCATTTGTCTATTATAAAAACAAAAGAAAAAAAGTCCTGTGGCGATAAAAAAGCTGTGACGTGTGTACGCCTGTAATGCTGGATGCATGTAACAATTATTCTGCCATCATTATATGTATCTATGTATGTATATGTATATACGTATGTGTGTGTGTATATTTATATATTTACATGTGGGTTTATATGTATTTATGTCTATGTGTATATGCATGTATATGTGTCTATGTGTATATATGTTTGTGTGTGTACATATATACATTTATAAATGTTTGTATGCATGTATGTGTATATGCATGTATTTGTATGTATGCAGGTGTGTATGTATATGTATGTGTATGTGTGCATGTATGTGTGTATGTGTATGAATGCATATATATGGATGTGTATGTATATGTAGGTAAGTGTATGCATATATATGTGCATATGTGTACGTATATGTATGTGTAGGTATATGTGTGTATGCATTTGTATATGTGGATGTATATGTATGCATATGTGTATGTATGAATGTGGGTATGTATATGTATGTTTGTGTATTATGCATTGTGTATGCATATGGGTATATATGAGCGTATGCTTATAGACATGTATGTATGTATGTATGTATGTATGAATTTATATATTTATATGTATGTATACCAATGACCGTCTTGTTCATGTTTGCATGTGTGTGTGTATGTATATGTATGTTTGCGTATTGTGTATTGTGTATGTACGCATGTATATATGTGTGTGATATGTGTACATATGTATGTGTGTGTGCGTGTATATATATATATATATATATATATATATATATATATATATATATATGTATGTATGTATAACAATGACCGTCTTTAGTGTCATGTCTGCTTGAGCATGTGAATTCGCTGGCAGGACTATATGTCATTTTTCGGGCTCATGAACTTTCAGTGTCTGAGGGAGTGGCACTCGTCTGACAAGACGTTGCAATCATCATCATATTAATAACTGCTACAAAAAATGATGTGAAGTTTCAACTGTGCTTTTAGAATTTCTCAGGAAATATCAGTTTAAAATCTCGATTATTTCCATTTTTGGTTTAATATTTGTCTGAATAACGAAGAATTTCATTATTTAGATGAGGTAATCGTATTTTATTTTATAGAAATAGAATTACAAAATTATAACAAAACCCCAAATTGAACTCCCATTGCATATATCTTACCTTTGCTGGCTTTGAAATGCTATTATATAAGCGGAAATAGTTGACTATAACGACGTTTTTCTTTTGTTATAAATAAAAATTGCAAAGATAAGAAAAACGATTCCTTCATAATCATGCTTAATATATAGAGCCAAATAGCTCCATATATGATCACTTTGATGAAAGAAACGGTCTTAATTATCAGCACCAAACTTTTACTTGTACGTGTTGGGTTCTTGCTTCAAATCAATACATCGATTGAGAAGTCTCTCTTACTAATTTAACAGCTTGTCCCACAATTAGAGCATCTGAAGAGAAATTTGGCAAGTAAAGCTTTTTACCCGTTATTAAATTCACTAATTCGTTGTCAGAAATGTCTACTGTGAATAGTGGTTTACAAACTCTAATTACTGACAAATCATTTAAATTTATCCAGTGTAGAAATTTGAGTGTATCGAGATCTTTAAGTTTTTTCTGGGTTGGCCTTCTATAAGAATATAAAAAAAGTTCAATTTTTAAATAATATCCGTACTTCTTTGGTATATTTGAAATTAGATGGGATTTGTTAAATGTTTCAATCAATTGGCACAAGTAATTAAACTATTTTGTATGAATAAATGGTAACTTACCTAATAGGCAAAATTATTTTATACCTTCTTCTCTTACTTCAGCCTTTCTTTGTTTTATCGTTATTTCCATGCAAGTGCTCGTCTGAGCTCCAATATCTGGTCCCCCCTCGCCAATATTTCCCGATGAACACCCGTCTAACTGAAACCCTGTCAGAAATTTTCCCCAGTCTTTCTCTGTGCCAAAATTAAAACGTAGATTCCATGAACAAAACTTCTTTCTTAGAAGTGCACGTGGAACTCACTTCCGTTTGCCTGTTTCCCTCCTGACTAAAACCTGGATGTCTTCAAGTCCAACATAGATAAATTCCTGATGAACCTCTCCCTTAAGACACTTGATCAAATCCCCAATACTAACGATTACTACGATACTATCCCATTGATTACTGTACACGCAATAATCCTTATTCCCGAGTGGCTTCTGGGTCTTGATAAGTGGCGACTACCATGTAAAAAAAGGTCCATCCAATGGCACTATTGAAAATAAAGTATTTTAAAGAAGTAATGCAAAAGCAATATATTGAATGTATGTAATACAATAGTTTGAATCTCAATAGATTACTTTCTAATTCTGCCAATCGTCTTATAAATATAAATTTGTTGATAGCGAAACTTGTTACTTTTTAATATCAAACCAGCAAAATTAACAATAAAATTTATCAAACTATATATTTTGGTTTAAATGTTCTGTGGTTATGCCTAACGATTCCATAACCATCTTGCCTTGTTTAATTGACCAATATTGCACGATGAAAATTAGGGTCCACCTTACCTCTAGAAATACAAATTGTATATTCATATAAGTCTTTGGTTACAACTAAAGCCATCCATAACTTCCATTCCCTAATGAAACTCCAGAGGATTCCGAACAGTTGAAAAAGATATCTGGGGTACATTATGTCAATAATCTGCACATAATGAATTGAATAGACCATTGAATGTAGTAGGATTTTTCTGTGATGCTATTTACATGTTTGAATAGGGTTATGAACGGAAGTTTATTTTGATGCAAGGAAAAAACTATAGTCTAAAATTTCTTTCTATTTTTCTCTAAAAGTGTAAAAACATCCACCATTCACAGCTTGTATTCGCATTTATGTAATCAACAAGGACAGTCTTAATAATGTTTACACTATTGCAGCGATACTAGGAAGAACTCTATCTGTCAAATAGTAAATTTTCGGCGTCTCTTTTTTGATTGTCAGGTGGCGTTTTACGTCTTTTTCTTTTTTTTATCAGAGTATTACATTCATTTTCCTACGCTGATTCCTTGTAACGTGGTGTACCGTTCTCTGTCTTTCCATCAACTCCAATACAAAGAAGGTTCTCTACATTTTTATTTTGTTTTTCATAGACGTTCATTTTTAGTTTAGCTTTTGCTCTTTCAATCCTGCATTTATCCGTATATATATATATATATATATATATATATATATATATATATATATATATATATATAAAATATAAGAAAAACTGAAAAAAAGGCGTTAGCAAGACTGACCCCAATGATAGGTAGATATGCCACCACTGACTAAATCCAGATAATACCTTGGAATTTTTGTTTAATAACAAGGCCTTTAGGGAAGACTATCTGACTGTCTATAATACTCTGCTTCATCGCTTGAAGAAGAGGAGAAAGAATGGAAAGAACAATTACCCTGAACTATGATGCCGAAGCTATTGGTGATGATGCCTTAACACTCTTTTGTTGGCTTATTCTCCCTGTTTCCTATTCATCAATGCTAATGGCAGTTTCCTCTGTTGAAATGTGCCCCTGACCCTTATTTTTCATCAGATTTTAATAATATGGCAAATGCAGATTAACAGAATAAATCCAAAAATTATTTTACATGTAAAATAAAATGAAAAAAATGTCTATCAATTTTTAACTTTGAAAACTCATTAATTCCACATTTGTACAATTTAGATATAATATTTGATCGCTTACACAATTTAAAACAAAAATAGAAAATAAATTACTTTCTCCTTCCGGCAATTTTGCTTGCTACATGTGAAATTAGTGTCGTCACAGCTTAAAATGGGCAAGTTGCATGAACATGAGACATCAAATAATGTATTTAACTTTTCCTTTCAGAAATTTTTGAGCAGCAGGAAGAGATATTTTTTGTTTATTTGCTTTGTCCTCTTAAAGCATTGTAATGTTAACAAGGTGAACATTCTAATGTAATTTAAAAAGGTAAACGAGGATTGATAACCTTCCGAATATCGAACACATCCTTAATTTCGAGATACCAAAACAAGAATGGTGGGGATGAGTGTTTGTAAATTATAACTGGTTTTTGTTGTTGTTCGTTTTTGGATTATTTTTCGATAAGTCCGGGGATCAGTTTTATCCAATAGTAATGGCAAACCTGCAAATTTAGTTGCACCTCTACTTTCAATTTAAACTACAGTTATTTTTCAGGCCATTTGTATTAAAATATAGTAGCAAAAAAGTGTATAATATATATATATATAGATATATATATCTGTAAATAATTTTCCCCACTCTTTATCCGTGCCTAAATAAAAACGTAGATTCCATGAACAAAGCTTCTTTCTTAGAACTGCACGGCTGTGTAACTCTCTGCCGCTTATCTGTCCCCCCGCGAATTCAACTTGGATGTCTTCAAGTCCAACATAAACAAATTACTGATGAACTGCCCCCTTAAGTAATGACACCTTATCAAATCCCCAATACTAACTATTACTACGATAGTATCCCATTGATTACTGTACACACAATAACCCTTATCCCCGAGTGGCTCCTGAGCCTTGATAAGTGGTGACTCCCATGTAAATATATCTATATATATCTATCTATATCTATCTATCTATCTATATATATATATGTATGTATGTATGTATATATACATATATATATATATATTATCAAAAAATCAACAATGATTTCAGAAAAATTGAAAAAAAGTTCGAAATTTATTAAAAGTATTGTTTAATTTCCAAAATATCACTAAAAAAAAACAACTAATTTTCAAATATAAATGAATTACCATAATTATAAAAGTTTTTTTCAAGTGTTTGTGTCATGTAAGACCAAATGAAGATGTGTCATTAAAACATTGACTTTTAGGTATATCCAGGCCTATTTTGAACCAATATCACATTTAAAATAGTCACCGGCAAGTAGTTCTTATGATGTTAAGACCTACATTTTCCGATGTTTTCTTTACGGATTCACTGGTCGCCACTGCGAATATTGTTGTTTGCAAGTCAACCCGGCCTTGTTTTTTTTTTAATGTTTTGTTCTGGTCATTCTTGTCCGCTGAAATGGTTACAATGCATATTCAGCTCTCGCTTGCAATAAGAAAAAAAACAACCAAAAGAACCACTTTAGCTGATACATAATATTATTATGTGACGAGGTTCCAGACGACAAGGTTATTACTATAAATGTAAAAGGAAAGCTTATATCAAAACCAATTATCTATTGATCTCAGAGAATAATTAATTTTGTCAAAATAGCATAAAAGATACCGGTTGACATTAACTGTACTAAACATTAATGTTATAGCTTTTTTTCTTTTTCATTTGCTAACCTCAATGATGTTATGCAAAGCCAAAAAGACAATCAATATATTTTTCTCTATAAAATAACAAAAAACAAAACTATTTATATACGTTTGAAGGAATCAAGAACTTGAAGCATAAAGGTAGTTACAAAAATTACTGGATATAATATTAAGTAACCCGAAAAAGGTCGATATGCCGTAAAAAACACAAAAATAATTCAACTTTTGTTGAAGTATATTATAACTTGCCTATTTATCACATTCATGACATACTCAAACTAAATTTCGGATGGATAAAATTGTGGCTAGTATGGATTTGATTACACTGGTCTCCGTACAATACATTTTCCCCATTCAGAGAACCATTCAAGATATGAAATTGTATTTTTTCTAACAATTATACACGCGTCTTAAATAGCATATCAACTGCCGATAACAACAGATGTGCCTGTCCGTATCTTAGTTGAAGTTAGATTATTGCTTACTGTCTGAGCATGCACCCCTATCGGGGGGGGGGGGAGTGTTAGAGGGCTGTGCAGACCAGTTTTAATATGCCAGAATGCTCCTCCTTTAAGAGCACTAAGGAGACTCTATCCATCGTCCGATCCTCTGTCACAGGGTTTTGCGAGCTTCATAAAAATATACCGAATTTGATGGTATAGTTAGAATCTTAATAATAAAACGTTCGCATTTAAAGCTAGAAACTTTAAATAAAAATCTAATGTCTAAAAGGCTATATATCTGCCTGTCTTCATATTTTCAAACCCCATTTCCACCGAAACCAAAAGTCGCAGAGCGGCGCTCGGGATCTCATATAATTGGATTTTTTAACCATTCTGTTATGATTCTTTAGGCAGTTAAAATAGATTTTAATGGGTCAAAAATGTGTAAAATTGAAAAAAAAAAAAAAAAACGTTACACATTTTGTAAACTCATTTTGATTTATTTTGAATTTTTAATTTTTTGATCGGTTTATATGTGTGCCAGATTGGTACAGTGGTAACGTCACCAGCTTTTACTGCTACAGTTTTGCTTTCGGTTTCGATTCTTACTGATGGCCCCTATATTTAAAAAGTTTTTTGAAATCACCACTCTATAATAATATCTACGAAATATGGACAAATATAAAATATCATTATTTTACGACCGACCAAAGTTGTCTCTCATCCACTAGTACTTTATATTTAATAAAAATTTAAGTTCTTAGTAAAAGCCATTAATTTTAAATGAAATAAACAATTACGACAAACTAATAAATATTCAAGTTCGAACTAAAAACATAAAATGTAAATTAAAAAGATAACTGCCAATGTAAATTAATTACAAATTTGGTTAGAACTTAAAACCAAAACCTTTACATAAAGAGACGACTTCAACTCAAAATAAAAGCGTTTTACTTAGTTGAGAAAAGATCAATAATAATGTGAAAGTGTTTTTTTTTTAAATATCAACTAAAAAATTAAAATTAATTAACGTTAAACAAAAAGTATTAAGCTCCAAATGATAAAAGATTCATTAATAAGTTAAAAAAAAAAATAATTAGTTACTTTCTAATACATAATTTTAAATATATTTTTAATGATTAATTAATATTAAGCATTACCTCTCTTTTTAAATGTTAACTTTAACTTTCATCAATTACAACTGCTTACAATTTTGGGGGAAATTTTTACGACGTGCCCCAGCATATTATAAACACTGCAGCCTCCCCATGTAATTTCGAAAGCCGTTCATAACACGGGAGGTTGGGAGGGGTGTTTATTCCGAAAGCCGTTCTAAACATAGGGTAGTTGGGGATGTTAACAGTACGCTGGGGTAGGTCGTAAAAATACCCAATTTTTAAATTGAACTATTATTAATTGTAGATCAACTTTATCAACATAAAGTTGATCTGCTAGTAATCTCAGTTTTATTTTTTGAATTTCCAGTTTAGAATTTATTAAATTAAAGTTAAAAAGCTATTAATTTCAAGTTTAAAATTGCGGTTAGAGTTTGATTAATCCTGCGGTCAACTATTTAAATTCAAAGAACAATAATTCTAAGTATTTCATTTTCCTACTGGTTTGTTTAATTGAAAGTTCAAATATTCTATTTTGAATTTGAACTACTATTAACTTCACTTTTTTTAATTTGCAGTTAAGTTTTTTCTTATTTTATATTCAACTTGTGATAATTGCAATTTAGATTCTGTTACATTTAAGTTCACCGTTTTAATTCCATGGTCATTAACAACAATTTAACAAATGTTTGTTCTTCTCAACGTCCATGCCCATTTTTAACTTTTTAAAAATCTATTTTATTTCATTGCTCTTCATCGGGTATTGGGTGGATTGATAGGTCAATGCCTTTCGGTCAACAGGATGCCGGGACCGTTGACCTGTCTCGTGACCTTTAACTTCCGACGAATGGCCAACTCTCTTTCTCTTATAAAAACAATAATGGTACGACCACGTATGCCAGCCTCGCGCTTAGCTTAAAGTAAAACATCCCTTGAGAACGCAGAAATTGACCAACGGGACGAGAATTTCGGCTCTTTAAGTCTTGTCAGATTATATGTCGGTAGCCACTCAGAAGACCATGACGCGGGGTTCCTTTCGAACATCCGAGCCCACTTCACTGGTATCACGTAGCGAAGAATGATTACTCGGGTTACATTATGGTCACTGACTTTGTGACTTTAAGCGTGCGGACAAGTTTCTTCCTCTCACTTTTAGATTGTTTGTTTTTGTTTTTGTTTTTTTTTGGGGGGGTGTATAAGTCTATTAGCATGCCGCCCGGCATTCCGCGGTCATAAAATACGCTTTAATGTAATATTTTAATTTATTCAAATCTCATATTTATTTTTAAAGAGCCAATGATGTATTGATTGGTATAATGCATCCAGTACACAGTAGTGATTTCGAAAGTAAAAAGTAAAATATGAGTTAGTTTCCATCAGGTAGAATCGAAACCCGAACATTTAGCGCCCTAGCCTTAGGCGTTACCGTTTTAGTTATATTCAGACGGACAAGAAATAGTTAAAGATGCACCAACTTTAACACATAAATATACGTTTGCGCATGCATCTTATGTCGACTTATGCCTACCAAGTTTCGTTGTTTGTTTAATCTTGACCACATAGCAGTTTATGTATATATATATATATATATATATATATATATATATATATGTGTGTGTGTGTGTGTGTGTGTGTGTGCATATAATGACAAAAGTCTATATTCCAAAGTTCATGATGTTGACCATCTTACAATTTTATTCCTTTAATTCAGTTGATATTTACAATTCAGTCAAACTTTGGAATATAAAGTTGTTTCATTCATTCATTACATTGCTCTGTAATTACACTGGGCTTTTTAATTAAGGATTGGTATAAATTATGAGGAAATAAAGTATATGTCCACAGATTATATATATATATATATATATATATATATATATATATATATATACATATATAGGTATTCCCACAGTAATATATATATATATATATATATATATATATATATATATATATTCTATAATATAAAGCTGAATGTCTGTGTGTATGTGTGTGTTCACGAATAGGCTCCTATATGGTTGACTATTAAAAAAAAAAAACTGATTACATACAATGATAGAAGATTATCGAGACACAGGATTGGGTATGTTTGATCTGGCAGAACGCTGGTTCATTAAAATTAATAATAGCAATTAGTAATATATATATATATATATATATATATATATTCTATAATATAAAGCTGAATGTCTGTGTGTATGTGTGTGTTCACGAATAGGCTCCTATATGGTTGACTATTAAAAAAAAAAAAACTGATTACATACAATGATAGAAGATTATCGAGACAGAGGATTGGGTATGTTTGATCTGGCAGAACGCTGGTTCATTAAAATTGTGGGGTCTGCGTTCGCGCCTTGTCCACAAAGTATGGAAATAAAAAAGATATAAAAATTAAAAAAAAAACGTTTACAAGTGTTTTTGATATAGATGTACATCAGAATACTTTGATAAGAATGTTTCAACATAAATAGGAATGGTATAATAAAATTCTGGGGTCTGCGTTCGCGCCTGGACTCCATAGAATGGAAATAGGCACACACTTTAATAAAGACTTTTCATATCTATCTGCGTAAGTATACTTTGATAATTATGTTTCAGTTTGAAGAAATATGCTATGATAAAATTATGAGGTGTTCGTTCGCGCCTGACCTCCATAGAGTGGAAATATGTCACGAAATTTAAGAAGGTTTTTTAATATAGATCCACAAAATATTGTGATGAGTGTTTCAGTGTGAACAGGTATGGCATAATAAATTATGGGGCTTATCTATTTTTACTTTTATCATATTTTGCTTTGGTGTTGATACCCCCAAATTCGAAGCTATCTCTTTACAACCCTTCGTTTTCATAACCTATCATACTTTCATAAATTAGAGTCCATTTTCTGTAGGCTGTTTTTGAACCCAGTCAACGATGGGTACTTTTGCTAGTAATATATATATATATGTAGACTGCTTTGGAACCCAGTCAACGACGGGTACTTTTGCTAGTATACATATATATATATATAATGGTGGCCCACAGTAAATGCAATCATTTGATTCGCCTCGCACTTTGAAAAAGGGATGCGGACAGATAGATACGCAGATAGTGAGTTTTATATATAAGATTTGCTAAAATATAAAGTATGTAATGATTCAGATGTAAGAGGTTACTGTGATGAGACGAAAGTTTTACGCGAGACATTCTTAGTGGCGAGATGTGTGGTTCCTTTAAAAAAAAAAAATTTTACGCTTTTTCATCACTAAGCAAGGCATATTGCCATTTGGGATACGAACACCGACTAATTGGAATCGGATCTAAGATGGGATAGTTAGGTGTTATGTCGTAAGATGTTTGTTCACATTACATTTACACTTCTGCATGTACAATCAGGGAAGCAGGAAAATGTGCGCATTTCAAAGTCTAGCAGACCAAGAGAAGAAACTATTAGAGTAGAAAGCCTTCCAGCATCTAGGGACCTTAAAGATGAAGAGGAGGAGTTTGATGATTATCAGGTTGATCAGGAGTATGCACATCTAGGGGCACATACTATGGGTTCATTAGAGCTTATTCTATTAAAGTACGTACTTGCACAATAGATACACCGATGCAACATTGCGGCGATGGGGAAGTAGTAGGATCTTACCCTATAGTGCTATACATATTAAGTTTGAGACTCATATTTGACCATGTTTGAAAGAATAATTATTTGTATATATGCATATTTATGCAGGAGAAGAAATGAGTGGCCTCTGTGTAGCTGAATTATTGTTAATATATTTTCGTACATTTTTTTTTGTAGTAGATTGTTCATACAAACTTATGGAAATGTTTTTAAAATCTATTTTTCGTCTTTCTAATAAAGCTGTTTGTAAAATGATTAGACGCTTTCTCTGGTGCATTTGCATGAAAATGCACCTTTAATCAGATTGCAATCAGTTTAAATTATTTTGTAATGTGTATGATATTTTGCGCTTATATTTTACATTCATTTGTTATTGTCTAGCGACTAATCTGGACCTAAAGACTAGTGTTCCATAGTCGGGAGCCTATATAAACAGAGTTCATTTAAAAGATGCCATTTTAATTTTGTGACGTGGTAATATATATATATATATATATATATATATATATATATATATATATATATATATATATATATATAATTACTTCATTTAATCACATAAAATAATATACGGAGATATAATTTTATTAGTAAATTTCACGCATTTGCTTGAACAGTGCTCAATATATATGTAGAGCTAGGTTTCATCCACTCTAGGATAATTCAGGCTTCAGTGGATGAATCGCGGAATATTCAGTGTAGCTTAATCACCATATATATTCTATAACTTATATATAGTAAGTTATGAAATTATATATGGCAATTTAGCAACACAGAATATTCTGCATTTAATTCTCGTGAGAATTCGTCAGGCTTATGCGAAAAGTTGTGGTTATCTCGCGTTAATATATATGCACTTGTTTCCTAGTTGCCACCACATCAATCCTAATCAGACAATGTGCAGGCATTTACAAGACAAAGTAGCAGTTAACCTGTGGTTCACCCTCCCCTTTCTGTGTTTATGGGAAGAGTCGATATCCTTTTATTGTAGTAAACTAGGTTTAGTTATATATGTTATTTTGTGCTTTAGTCTATATTTCAGATACAGATATATTTCAGGACTGCCAGCAACCACTGTAAAAGAGTAATTAAAATGCAAGGGAGCTATATGCTCAGTCCGTTAAATCCAAAGTAGCTGAGCAGCGGCTTGGTTCCCACCAGTTTTGGCAAATAGCAAACAGGATCCTGAACAGAAACGTGCGTTCTATCCCAACCATCACCAATGGGCCTGAGGTCATCTCGTCAGCATCAGACAATGCCAAACTATTTGCCAAGAACTAATTCTACCCTATGTGACGAATGCCATCAACTCCCCGTATTTCCTTCTATAGCAGACAACACGCTCTGCAACATACAAATATCTGTGCGTAAGGTCACCAAGCTAATAAAGAACTTTGACTTGGTGACCTTACGCACTCGTAGTGACATGCAATATGGTTTCGGTTCAGCTAGATCTACAGCAGATGTGCTAACGGTTTAATCTAATAGGATTCGTGAATCTCTAGACAAATTCTTCCTTTCTCGGGCAACTGCTCTTGACATATCAAAGGCCTTCGACAAGGTATGGTATAAAGGCATACTTCACAAGATTTCCAGCTACGGTATAACTGCAAAAGCTTTCTCAATTATTAAACCATTTCTTTCTGATAGGCTCATAAGAGTAGTGGTTATAGGCAGAAATGAGAGGCCCACAGTATTAATGGTGGAGTCCCTCAGGGGTCCATCCTTGGCTCAAATCTCTTACTGATCTACATCAATGGTCTCCACAAAACACATAATTAAATCATTCATTGACATCTATGCTTATGGCACGACTATAACAACACATCAAAGGCCGTAAATAGCAAAGTTCTCTCTGATTCTCTCTCCCCTGATCTTGAGCACGTGATACAGTGGGGGAAGAAATGGCTGGTTATTTTTAATGCATCTAAAACCAAGCTCCTATCTTTACATCATCAACGCTCTGATCCTCATCTGGCGTCAATTGAAATGGATGGCTCTAGTCTTGCGGAGGCTCCATGTTTTGATAAGCTTCTGGAATTGACCTTTACTCTTGACCTGAAATAGAACACATACATCAAGTCTGTTGCCAAGATCGCTGGAAACATTTTGGGATCCTTCTACACCTCCAGAATATACCTCACTGCTGATGCAATTCTCTATCTATATAAAAGCAAAGTACGTCCAAGGATGGAGTACTGCTGCCATCTGGGCAGGAGCTGCTAAACCAGCTTATCTTGTCTTGGGAGAGTACAAATAGACTTTGTGGCTTAGTGGGGATGCCCTTTTCTGTTCCCTGCAACCTCTCTCCCACAGAAGAGACGTTGCGAGCCTGTCTTTGTTTTATCATTACTTCCATGGCAAGTGCTCGTCTGAGCTCCAATCTCTGGTCCTCCTCGACAATCTTTCACGAATAACAACCGTCTAGCTGAAACCACTGTAAATAATTTTTCCCATTCTTTATCTGTGCCTAAATCAAAACGTAGATTCCATGAACAAAGCTTCTTTCTTAGAAGTGCACGCCTGTAGAACTTTCTTCCATTTGCATGTTTCCCACCTGACTACAACTTGGATATCTTCATGTACAACATAAACAAATTCCTGTAAACCGCCCCATTAATTAAGACACTTTATCCATATGTCCAATACTAACAATTACTACGACACTATCCTATTGATTACAGTACACGCAATAAACCTTATCCCGAAGTGGTTTCCGGGCTGTGATAAGCGGTGACTACTATGTTATAAAAAAGTCCAATAAAATAACTCTTTTTTTATTTGTATTTGGTTGCATATTTCTTAATTTTAATTAGACTTCCTTTTTGAAATTCACATTAACTGTAGCTTGGTTGGACTAAATAGGTGTCAATATAAATTGTAGCAATTTACAAAGTTGTATTGCCATTAACATAATACACAAATTAGAAAGCACAATTAACTTGTAGGAAGTTGTAAAAATCAAAAAGCTATTCCCCTTCGAGGGTTCGGGGAAACCAATTGTACGTTATTTTTCAGTGTTTTTTTTTTTGCACTGTGTTTCTTTTTTTGCATTTCGCTTTAATTTAATTTAGTAAAAAAATATTTCGTCAAAAATAATTCTTAAATTTGTAAACATTTTTTCTTGCTCCTTTTAATGTTCTTAAACATTAAAGTAAAATAATTATGTAACGAGTGATTTTCCCTAACTTTTCAAGTATATCTACATATATAAATATATATATATATATATATATATATATATATATATATATATATATATATTATACTTTTATATATATATATAAATATATATATACTTTATATATATATCAATACATATACTTATATATGTATGTATATATATTAATACATACATATTATACTTATATGTATATATACATATACTTTTAAATATTAAATGTGTTTCACATTAATCATGCAGTATTATGATAATACTAAGCGATTAACGTCAAGTATAAAGTGAAGTTTTTAATTTATTTTTGTTAACTTATGTTTCTCGAAATTATTTGGTTACAAAATTAAGTAACCAAAATTCATTTCAGTTTTGTTTAGTAAATTAGTCGCACGTAACGTTATATATGTATTACTAGTAATGAAAAAAAATAAATTTGCATTCAAGCAGATCTCCTCGAGTTTCTAGTGCGTTGATAGATCTGTTTTTCTTTCCTTTATTTAAATAGCATATTTTTTTATCCGTCTCAATTTACATTAAAATAGCGTTTGGCATATTAAATAGATGGACGCATCTGCTAAGTATATAGAACCGTTCTACAAGTGATTTGGTATGGGTTAAATTCTAGACCGTGTACTCGTAATTATATGGATTAATGCATTTAAGAAATTTGAGAAAAGTTTGATTACAGTCATATACAAATCGCTATTAAAAGAAAATTAAACTGGTGTGGAATATTTTATAAATATCAAATATAATTTCAATTTGCCTGTATTTTGAATCGTACACTCTTTTTTTAAAGCCAGAATTCATTTGCTAGACTAGTATTAAGAACTATGCATAACTAGCCGGTAGGGGTGAGGGCGCCCGCCTTTGTCCGGGCGTAAAGTACACTTAAATATGATGTTTTAATTTGTCAAGATTTCGAATACATTTTTATAGTCGTGATTTCAAAACTAAAAAGAAATGTATTTAGATGTCCTCAGCTAGAATCGAAACTGCAATGTTAAAAGCTGATGACGTTACCACTGTACAAACATGAGACGCATATACACCGATTAAAAATGAAAAATAAACCAAGATGAATGTACGAAATATTTAACAATTTTTCCAATTCTGACCCATTTTTGACCCATTTAAAACGATTTTAACCGGCTTAACGCCCATAGAAAACGACCCGTAAAAATTTCAACCATTTGCGCTCCTTACAGCCGCTCCCCGACGTTTAGTTTCGGAGGAGATAGTTTGAAAATATGGAGACAGACCGACAATCAGACATATAGCCGTGTATATAGTAGATTACATTGACACATCGGTTCGCGTCAGGTCACGGATTTTAAGCGATGCTGAACCTTGCCAGTCCAGATAGGTAACGATTTGGGAATACTAGGCGCTGTATGTATCCAGGTAAACTTGTAAGTATAAGACTTAAGAGATATATATGCTCCTGGCTTGCAGAGTTTCAAATCAGTTTTGGTCAAGATATATTTAGTGTTAGAACTGTTTCCTTTTAAAATCTAATCCCAGAAATAAGTTATATGCCAACTGTGTTCCTATGTTATTAAAATATAGAAGAAAGAAGTCTACTAGAAAACGATTTTTATTATCTCACATTTAGTATATTAATAGATGACTGATATAATATAATAAACTGGATTCTCAAACATTGGTAGAATAACTACAATGGGGCCTTCAATAAATTCCCAGACTTTTTGTACAGACATTTAAAATTGTTGTAAACACTTTTTTAATTAAGTATGTTATACCTATACATCTTTTGAGATGACTTCCAATTTTTTTACGATTTCAGGTTTAAATGAACAGCTACAGCAGGAATTGGAATACACCCTACTAAAGCTTGATTGCCACAGTTAGTAAATTTCAAAAATGTAATCGGGATGTAAGGAGACTGTAGAAGAACGATGAGTAATAAAATTATGTTTTAAACTTGAAAAAAAAAGCCACAGAAACGTGTGGAATGCTTCCGACTCCTTTTAGACAATGTTGCATGAATCAAACATCAGTTTCTGAGTGGCATGAGAAATTCAAGGAAGGCGGGGAGTTTTTGAGGGATTATATATGTGGAAGGAGTAAAAAAAAGTCAGAACATTAGAGTTGATTGGCAAATAAAGAATTGCAAAGATAAGGACCGTTGAGTATCTATAGGGACAATAAGTTCAGTTTGATGCCAGTGTGGTAAATGTACACAATTATTCAGGAGAAAATGAAGATGCGGAAGATTTGCGCGAAGATTGTCACAAGGGTGTAGTTCACAACTCCATCCTTGTCACAGACTATTTGACCAAGATGGGCATCAAGACAGTTACTCACCCTTACTATAGTCCAGACCTTGCTTCTTGTGAGTTTCGGTTAATTCCTAAGCTCAAAGGAAAACCTTAGAGGATGCTGTTATGAAGCACTTGATGAGAGGAGAAAGACTGTAGTGATGGTCATTGACACGCTAACACAAGACAACTCACATGGAGCCTTCTAGAAGTTATTGAAACGGTACAAGTAAATCACAACCGAAGGCTATAACTTCGAAGGGGATTAAAGTTTCATGTGTGTACTATCAATAAAAGTGTCAATACGGAAGAAGTTTAAATACTGATTTAAGGCATCTCGTATATGACGTAATGCATTTGAAAAATATGACGTTAGTTTGCTTACAGGCAGACAAAATCCTCATTATCAGCACTACATCATATGAATCCGAAGATTATATTGTTGGCATCGGTTTCTAGTCATAATTCTTTGAAGAAAGATATCAGGTACTCATGGAATGGAACACGTGAATATTGTCAGCAGCCTAAGTTAAAAATGATTTTTGCAGAACTAACTGCATTCGAACTCTAAGCACCCAGGTTGGCAGTCCGTATCTTTAACTTCTGTAAAACGATCACATCCCAATCTTTATTATAACAAGATTAAAGAGATGTAGAATATTTTGTAAATATTAACTACAATTTCAATCTGCCATGTTTTGGATGTGATAGTACAACACCGATGCCAAAAGCTTATTCATTTCACGTTACGTAAATAAAATACGGCGTTATTCAACGTTTTTAATATAACAAGATCAACGATTTATCCACTTGGGTTCCATCAGATAATAGATTTTCAAAGATATTGAAGTTTCAGATTATATTTTTCTACAAGTAAATTAATCGGCTATATTTTCTCTGTTGTATTATTTACAAAGCTATTATGTCAAAAATTCAATTAGATGTATTAACAAAAAAATACGTAAGAGTAGTGTTTCTAGAATACGAGACCAGATAATAAACGCACGACTACATTCTTTGGTAATGGAATATATTTCATTTTTTTTTTGTACATTTTTTAAAATGTTCTTCATAGATCTCCTCAATGTCTAAGTTCTTTTATTTCTTTTGTCTGTCTTTGTAGTTTCAGCTGCTAAGTTTAGTCATGAGGGACACTAAAAAAGAAAAAAAATATATAAAATAAGGAAGCGAAACTTGTTTTCATTTCCATCGGCAAATTTCGTCGTGTTTATTTTTATTTCATTCCATTTATTGCTTTGGTCAAGTGAATCTGTCTTTGGAAATGAAGGAGGCGCGTTTTTTTTTGAAGACGTTTGTTTGGTGGAAGGGTGCTTTTCCAGGGTTAGCGCACTGGGGGTATGGGGTGTCACCCTGGGCTTCTCTTATTGCTTCCCCTCTTAACGTAGCCTCCTTTACCAAAGGCAACGGTGACAGATTTACTGTTAACGTTTTCCAGATTAGATTTCAATCCCCAGCCTGGATGTTTTTACTCTTAGAAAAATGTGTTGCGAAGGTCGGGACTTTTTTTTTATCTTTCTTTTTCTCTTAGTTACACGACTTATATTTATACCAAGAGACTATAACGTTGTTTTAATTCATATTCGAGTCTTGGAAAAACACTCATTATGACGACACTAAATAAAATGCTATCCTCTCTTCTTTTATAAGTGATTTTATAATTCAAACACGGTAGTGTTTGTGAATAAATGGCTAAGTGTATGTTTTAGTCATATAGAGCTGGTATAAAGCTTCATAGCTCTCTACTTTTTCGACCGAAATTCAAGCAATTATTACAGTTCATATGTCACCTTCTCAGCTATGTTGTGCAAAATTTGTTTTCGATTTTAGTTCTGCAAAACAAAAGTTATTTTGAATTTACTGGTATTCAAAATCGTAAAAATTCGTAAGGAAGTGAGCGACATTTTTTTATGACTGGTTTCTATAGCAACCACGTCACCGCAGCGACTACTGTTGCTACTAATCCACCGCTCTCGCGAAAAGAGAAGTAACAAGTAAAACAGAGATAGCCAAAACAGACGAGTGCCATATATTGTTTTACATATGTGTATATTATGTTTATGGGGGGTAAAAAAAATAAGACTGAGTTTAAACGAAGGACAAGTAAATTTACTGGAAGCCTGCAGAAATCATGGATTACAATAGGAAAATGCGACTATCAAAAGTAATATGGTTAAGCTTAAACATGGAAAAGAAGGGGACAAGATATAGTAAAAAATTTGATAATTTATAACTTAAAATATTGCAGCATTACAATTTGTTTTTAAATTCAATTTAACATTGTATAATCTGTTCTTAATACTGCAATATTTTAAGCTATAAATTTATTATATTTTTTACTAGAATATTTTGTCCATTTTTTCCATGTTTAAGCTTTACCATATTACTTTTTATGCTCATATTTTTATATTGTAATAATAATACATTATTATCGATTACTTAAAATAAAATATTCTATTATCACCCCAAAGAAGGCACAGTTCCATTTTGATGTAGGGGGTCACTACGGGGGACATAGGTAGTAGAGATACTATGTATGAAGTTGAGCAGCAGGATACCTGTTCACATTATATTTGAACTTCTGCATGTCAGTACAGTTAGGGAAGCAGGAATGTGGAAGGTAGTTCAAGATTTTAGCAGTTCCTGGGAAGAAACTATTAGAGTAGACGGCCTTTTTACATCTAAAATCCGTGTAGGGGTGGGATTTTGTTAATTAGCGGTTTTGTCGGGGGTATTTACGTGGAGAGGATACAGGAGCTTGTAGTTAGTCAAAGTATCCACCATTAAAATACTTGTAGAACAGGCTGAGGGGTGCAACATTTCGTCGATGGGATAGAGGTCGAAACTTGAGTGACAGTTCAGAATCTATCAGGTTGGCGACTCACTGTTGAACCCTGTCCAGGAATGAGAGACAACTAGCAGGTGCACCAACCTAAATGTGACAACAGTATTCCATACATAAGCGAATGGTTGCATTGTAGATATACAGGATACTTTCAGGCGTCAGTAATTTTCTTTTTTTTTTTTTGTATTCAATTTTCACCTCAAACAAGGCACAGTGCCACCTTGAAGCAGGGGGCTACTATCAGAGACTTAATTAGCAGGGGCATTATGAAGGGTTATAAGTAGAAAGATGTTTGTTCACATTACACTTGAACTTCTGCATATCAGTACAGTACACAGAAGTATATAGAAGCTAGAAATAATTGTAAGAGAGTGATAGAGATAGCAAAGACAGATTACTCTGAAACCACCAGAAAACGCATCGAAGCACAGAAATTAGGAACCCGGGATTTTTGGAAAATCTACAACAGCGTAGTAAATAATGGACAGTCAACTATTCCCCCACTATCGAACAATCATGAGGTTTCTTGCACGGCTACTGACAAGGCTAATCTGCTTGCCAGTCGGTTTGCCTCAAACTCGACACTGAACCCGGTACACCACTTTCTCTTTCTAGCACAGTAGAGAGAACCCACCTTTCTCTTAGCAGATTACAATAGAAAAAATATGGTTCTCATGCCTTTGTTGTCTCTCTGATCTTACTTTCCTCTTTTTTCTCGTTCACATGTCCTAATCTGAATTCGTAGCAGTGGGCCGACACTTGTGGACTTTTATTTTACCAGAACAGTTATTAACAATTTTTTTTTTTTAAAAGTTTAAGCTCTTTCAAACTGATATAAACTATTGCACAGAACAAATAATTAAATTAGAACTAACATTATTTTTTCCCCTCGAGAAAAGGAGGGTAAGCCTGTAAATTCACCCTTGCCCATTCGTCTGTCTGCACTTTTCTCAATAACTACGCTTTGGAATATTTTGAAATTTTGCACAAACATTTAACATGATATAAGTAAAAATGTAACAGAATGGATTTTCCGGAAAAAGCTCCGGGTTTTCCTCTAAAAGTGCCTGTCGGGTTAAAATGGCTAAAATTGAAACTTTTTTGCTTAATAAAAAAAAATTGATGCGTTGAATTTTTATAAAAGTCTCTGAAAAGTTGTAACTAACTGATTTCTATGTACTTTTGTTTGTTTCGTCTTCACGATAACTCTTGGGTGTACCCCTGGGGCTTTTTTAGGGCTAATAAAAAAACTCGATCTTGGAGATTATTTTACCATATTTGTCCAAACTTTTCTGTTTATGTCTATTTAGCAGTTTTGCATGGTGTTGAATTCCAATTTAAATATGTTAAGGTCTTGGGGGCTTTAGGAGCTAACTGGCAGGCTGTGCAAATGATGGACTTAGTCATTTCGTTTTTTTTTTGTTTTTTTTGCATAGTACAGAACTCAAATATACATATGTTAAGGTCTAAAACTGCACCGTTTGTTCATTTTCACTAGGATTTGACGTCCCCTGAGGATTTTCGGGGCTAAATGGGAGGGGGCAACTGCTGAACTTAGTCATTTTGTTATGCCTCGTGTACTGTGCATTCACGGGGGACCATGCATGCTTCACTTGTTTTTATTTCGAATTATGTAATTAAGTAAAAATCACATTTATTACATTATTACAAAACTTAAACATTTATTCTAGAAAATTACTTAATAAACAAAAATGTCGTAAGAACTGAATTTCACTTGACAATACTATTTAAAAATGATTTTTAAAATTTACTAAACATGTAAGCAATACTTTTAGAGTAAATAATCCGAAATAAGAAAAAGATTGCGTTAATTACATATTTTTTTACTGTGCAATAATTTCTATCACTTTAAAATAGGTTAAACTTAAAAAAAAAACAAGAGAGAGAAAGTTTTAATGACCGTTTCAGTGAAAAAAAATACATTTATGTCGGCTCACTGCTACGAATTCGGAATAGCGACAAAAAAAAAGCGAAACTAAGATCAGGGAGACGACAACTACATGATAACCTAAAGAACATAGCAAGCCATACAATAAATATGAAACAACTTTTTCAGATGAGCATTGATAATTTGTATTAATTGGATGACTGATCTCATCTTGAGTGTCCTTAACACAACGTTTCGCCCGATGTGACTTACGGTCGTCTGCAGTTGTGTCTTGTCTCACTCGGAAATCTTTCTCCCGGACTCGGCAATCTGTACGGAATTTTGAATGAACTCCTTTATTTAATCCACAAGCGTAAGCATACTTTCGTTTCCTCGGCGATATTCGGGCAGAAATCTTAAGTAATTATTAATTGTATGCTTAGTATCGTCTGCAATGGGGATTGATTATCCTAAGAAGAGTTTAACTCAGAACCGAATTTTACTTAATACTTGACCGTTACGCCACGGGTACTTTTCACTCCGAGAAAATTAAACTCAAATAAGAACAATAATCCGAGAAATGTAAATAACACAAAAAAAAAGTTTTAGGGGTGGGGAATAACTTTATTCATAAACACAGTTTTCTTATAGAATGATATATTGCTTCAAATGCTTCTCTGACAATTTGATGGTTATTTCGCAAAACGTTTTTTTTTTAATATTCAATATACGCTACATTAAACGATGTTACTTGTTTATTTGCGTTAATATCTTCCCTGGAGCACACTCCAACTAGAAAAGGAATTGACTGTGTAAGTTGATAAAAAGATATTACTGTCATGCATAGGGGCGGCAATATTTTGGAGCGGGGGGGGGGGGGCAGTAAAGAGTCAGCATGGCCTTCTTTAATAATATTTTTTTTAAGTCCATAGTTTATTGTTTTTGTTTCTTAAGAATCACGACTTATCAGAGACAAAAGTTAACCAGTGTCAAATTCACAGTGAGACATCATGGCTATGATTGCATATAATCTTAGCAGATTCTGATTATTTAAGAGATTGGCCCAAAATCAAGTTGTATACATTGGACTGGAAAGCGGCAATGCTGCGGTCAGCTGGGACACAGTTCTAATTGATAGTTCGTGGAAATAACCTTTGTACAAGAAACACTCTTTTAGCTTTAGGCGTAGAGTGGAAAAAATATTAACAGTGATTATAATTAAGCGAGAATTTGCTGTGAATGTATTTCTAGATGGATATAAGTGATTAAAGCTCAATTGAAAACCTGTAATGAAAATAACGATAGAGCGTAGAAAAACTTGCAACCTGTGAGCCGGGGCAATGATCACACACGCACATTCCAGATGGATTTGTGATCTATATTCTTGTGTCCAATAAAATGACCGGAATTGTAATTATCACCGAAAACAAAGAAATGTCTACATTCCAGGTCGGAGGGGGTATTAATTGCGCAATACAAAATAAAATTACAATGTTAAAAATTAGTATTTACATCGCAGGTATGTCGGTGGATATGAGACAGATAATATAAACAAAAAACGGAGAGAGAGAGGGAGAAGAGAGCAGACTGATTGACTATCAACCTGATTGACGTTTCTCAGCCGTCGCCGCCATATACACAAATCAACTTTTACAAACAAACGTCTTTCTTATTGTCGATGGGCTATGAATTGCCACGTTGACATATTCGTCTCTCTGTTGATTTTGAGAATAATGACAAAAGAATTGTCAGGTGTATATATGATTTTAGCAAACATATGAAAGTACTGGCTAGAAAATTACACACACATTCAATAACGCAACAAGGACAAACTGTGCAGCCAATGTGATTGTTTCGAATTTTCTCTTGTATTCATAACCTTTGGAAAACTATGAATCAATATAAACCTTTCCAGCTATAAATATAATAGCGTTGCCTCCACCACTTCAAATCTTAGTTTGGAAACTACTCTAGGAGAACGAAAACTATAAAATGTCTTACAAACACTGGTATATTATTCAGTTGTCCCATATTTTCCCCATTTTTTAACATTCAAAGGCTATATATAAATTGGAACAAATACATTGAGGACACTGTCAAGGCTGCTGCAAAGAAGATGGGTTCTCTTTACCGTGCAAAAAAACAACTCTGTAAGTATCCTGTATATGTACATAGATGCTCATATCTATACTGGTGCATGTACATCTCCTCTCTTCTTTTTGGATAAGATTCTAAATTAGTCTTAAATCTAATAGGTCATGCACGCATTATCAACCAAGCTACAACCCCCGTCCCATCGCCGCAATGTTGCATTCTTGTGGCTGTTTTACAATTACTTCAATGGAATTTGATCTGATGAACTCATTGTACCTGTAGTCCCTCAATGTTTGCATGCCTGACAAACCCGTCTAGCAGGGAAATCTCACCCCATCCCCGTTTAAGATCCTAGATGCTAGACGGCCTTACTGTGTTCCTGCATACAAAATTCCAAAATCGTAATCTTTCAGGTTCAAGTGGCAGTGTATTATTTTATGGAAATAAGAATGGCTTCTTCCTGGCTATATGTTGGAATTAATAATAGCTTATTCCTTGCTAGATGTGGACATCACTCCTCCTGTTTTCTGCTTCCCTGAATGTACAAACATACAAAGATTTAAATGTAATGTGAACAGTTATCTCGTCCACCCCCTAACTATATTTCGTGTAGACTTGTATCCAAAGAGTAACCTCCTCATGACCAAGTGGCAACAAGCTTTGTTGGGGGTAGGGAGACCTAAGTATAAAAATATTACAATTAGAAAGTACTTCATATTAAATTAATTTAGTGCTTAAAAATTTGTTTGTAATATCGAAGAGTCGTTTTGACTTTTGTAATCTATCAACGAACGCGTGTTTACGAATAAAGCTGAAGGAATTGTCGAAGATTAAATTTGGTAATCAAATTGTGTTTTGTTACACATTCGTTTATAAAATTGCATTGTTTATTTCAATAAATAATTCAATCATCAATGTTACATTGAGGCGAGAAACACATTCGCTCGTATTGTTAATAAATTTATTGGCACTTCTACACTATTGGGACGAAATTTCGGAAATCGTAATACTGACTTTCACATGAAAACAATGCTATCTACATATTCCTCTTATTTGTAAGATGATTATATCCAAAAATTACGAAAATCGATAAGGTGGAAAATTATTTATTAAAGAAAATAAATAAAATTTGATGAAAACTATCGTAAGACACAGGAGAGTTCAAAAGAGTCGTAATTTCCCGTTTTGATTTAAACAAAATGGCTGATATTTTTAGCTTGCTTACACGATTAATTTTTTTTTGTTTACTCATTCGAGAATATTCAGATGATTTCTACTGCATAATTTGGAAGCTACCATTGTAATTTATTAGAATTGACAGAAAAATCTGCAGAAACCATTGTTTTTTATGAAAGCTCCATTTATCGACAGCAAAATGTCGGCCCAAGTCTGCAGAAGCGTCATTTTATTTATATGCTATTACGTGGAGTTGTTTATTTGCCGATATAAGTTCATTATAACACGGTCACCCATTTAAGAATTGCTGTAAATCAATAAGGAGTCCTATTAACACTTAAATACACGGTACGAAAGAAAAAGCTGCGTGCTATGTTTGAATGAGATAACAAAGATTTATCGCCAGTTGTGAAATTGGTCATCATCCTACGATAAACTGGGAGGTATAATGATGACAGACGAGGAACGGAGATGGAAGAAAATCAGAGATAACTATCCTTCCTATAAGTCATCAAGCAGTATATTTTCTTTTTACTTAATCCCTTACTATAAAATAGGCGCCATTAGATTACACCCCTTGCCAAATGTGTTAATAAACTAACTCCCTTGTCTTGTAGAATAGACAGATTCCGTTAGGAAAGGCACTTCTCTTTTAACAAATTGTAATTCTGTCGGGATCAAGGTAAAAGGTCAGTCAGTTAATGAACATAGTGCCTTATTTTTGTTTATTGAAATTGCTACAAACAAAGCCTGGAGATACTTGATGTAAGAAACTGAAAAATAACAGCTCCAAGGTCAAAAACCAACTAACGTTGGATGCATACATTTCGACCCAGGTAACAATAAATATACACTCCTTGTCAAAAAACATTGCTCAGTGAATGTGAGAACTAAAAGACAAAAGAAGAAAGTAATGGAAGGCTGCCGAGCGAAAAGCCGACACATATTGTTACTACCTGGCCGCCCGACGTTGCCCGGCCGTACAATACGCTTAAACATGGCATTTTAATTCATGCAGATTACGTATTTATTTTTATAGAATATACACTTTATTGATTCTTGTATATTACAAGGAGTAATTTGTCCGTTGGCCCAATTCGCAATAAATTTTTAAAAAATAATAATGATAATGTCGTTCTCAAATTCCGTCTGTGTTTGTTTACAATAAAATGTCAGCTGATATTTGGGCTTGACGATGAATGCCCTGGAAATCTCACTTCTGATTAATGTTTAGTTTCAAAATATGCAAATGAAGAAATGATTAGCGGCGATTTTAAATGGTACGTCTTTTTTATCGTAAATTGAACTAAATGATAAGAATAATTAATGGTGAGGTAAATAGGGGTATGCACAGGGGATCATTCAATCCGTAGTTGAAGGCTCTGCCACTGAGTTGTATTCCCAGATGACAATAAATTTTGTTTTTAAAAGAAGAAATGATTTGCTGCGATTTCATTACATCCCTTGGCTGATATAGTATCAAATATTCCCCTGTGTAAATTCTTCTTTTTTATCTATAAGAGAGAAATACTATTTTTAAGATTAGATTTTTTCGATTCTCGATACTTATCGGACGAATTTCTGTATAAAATATATCTAAGAACACTGCCAGACATATAAATTACCTTTGTGTGAAATTTGCAAAAGATAGACATAGCCGTTTCGGAACCTATAAGGAAGGAACTCTCACACACATACACATAGAGTGACTCTTATGTCGAGAAAGAGAATGGAGATAGAGATACTCTCTTCATTACTGTATCATCCTGTTCAGATGTTCAATAATCACCAGTAAACAGTATCAGATAAGTTTGTAATTAAATAAAACTGCCAGAAAACTTAGTCTTCAGAAAGTTCATGCGTATACTATTTCTCTCAGTCAATATGCATAGTTCTGCAAACAAAAACAATTCTCTTCATTTTCTCCAAACATACTTTATTTCGGAGGGCCGGAACAGTATTTCGAAATAAGAATTGAATATATTTTCCAAGAATTTTATATTTCTTTTATGCGATTTCTGCTTATCACAAACCTTTACATAGCTGGATAAACTAAGTTATCGATTTGGGGCAAAATTTGTAAATATACATGGAGAATTGGTAAGATATTGTCAGTCGTCTTGTGTATATGCGAAACTTGTAGACGATGAATAGCGTTCGAAAGTTAATGCTTCCTATTTGTTTTTATTCCACCAGAATCGATCAAAGAGGATCAGATTACATGATTGATGCATTTATGACCTGAGAATTTCATCTCTGTTGTAGATATTGATTGTAAATATTGAAAAATATTAACTGTAGATATAAATTTAAATACTGATTTTAAATAATGATTGTAGATATCGATTATAGATATTGACCTGAAAATTTCATCTCTGTTGTAGATATTGATTGTAAATATTGAAAAATATTAACTGTAGATATAAATTTAAATACTGATTTTAAATAATGATTGTAGATATCGATTATAGATATTGACCTGAGAATTTCATCTCTGTTGAAGATATTGATTGTAAATATTGAAAGATATTGACTGTAGATATAAATATAAATATTGATTTTAAATATTGATTGTAGATATTGATCGTAGATATTGATATTTAAAAATAATTGTGGATATTGATTGATATGGATTGTACGTATTGATTGATATTGATTGTAATAATTCATAGTAAATATTGATCTTAAATATTGATTGTAAATATTGATAGATATTGAATGCAGATATTAATTGTAAATAATGATTTTAAATATTGATTGTAGATATTGATTGTAAATATTGATTGTATATATTGATTATAGATATCGATAGATATTGATTTATATTGATTGTAGATATTAGTTGTAGATATAGATTTTTAATATTATTTGTAAATATTGCTTGTAGGTATTGATTGTATATATTTATTGATATTGAATAATATTGATTGTAGATATTTATTGCAAATATTAATTGTAGATATTGATTGTACATATTGATTGTAGATATTGATTATAAAAATTGATTGTAGATATTGATTGTAGATATTTGGTGTAGTTATTGATTTAAGATATTGATTGTAAATATTGATTTTAGATATTGATTTAAATATTGATTGTAGCTATTGAGTGTAGATATTGATTGTAAATATTGATTGTAGATATTCATTGTAGATATTGATTATAAATATTGATTGTAGATACTGAGTGTTGATATTGATTGTAGATATTGATTTTATATATTAATTATAAATATTGATTATAAATATGTATTGGAGATATTGATTATAAATATTAATAGTAGATATTTATTGTAAATATTCATAGTAAATATCGATTGTATATATTGATTGAATATATTGATTTTAGATATTGATTGTAAATATTGGTTTTAGATAGGGATTGTAGATATGGATTGTAAATATTGATTATAAATATGAATTGTAGTTTTTTTTTAATTACATTTTCACCCCAAACAAGGCACATTGCCACTTTGGTGTAGGGGGCTACTATCAGGGTCAGCAACTACTGGGGCACTATGTAGGGATTTTGGCAGCAAGATGTGGGTTCACGTTGCACTTGAACTTCTGCATGTCAGTACAATTAGGGAAGCAGGATCCTGGAATGGAATTCCAGAGTCTAGCGGTTCTGGGGAAGAAACTACTGGAGTAGAAAGATCTTTTACATCTAGGGATCTCTACTGTGTGGGGGTGGGATTTAGCTGCCTGTCGGGTTTGTCGAGTGTGTCTGCGTCGTGGGGGCACAAGTGTCTGCAGTTCGTCAGAGCATTCACCATTAAAATACTTGTAGAACAAGCAGAGGGATGCAACGTTTCGTCGATGGGACAGAGGCTGAAGCTAAGATGCCAGTTCAGGGCCTATCAGATTGGCGACTCTTTTTTAACCTTGTCTAGGAGCGAGAGACTAGTAGTAGACGCACTAGCCTAGATGTGGCAACAATACTCCATACATGGGCAAACGGTGGCCTTATAGAGATACAGGCTACTTTCAGGTGTCAGTAGTTTTCTAGCACGGTAGAGAGAGCCTACCTTCTTCGCAGCGGCCCTGGCAATGTTTTCAATATAATTGTTCCAGCTCATGTTTCCTGTGAACGTTAGGCTAAGCAGTTTGAAAGATGTACTCTCAGACAGGGTGTTACTGGCCATTGCTATTGGTGGCAGAGAAGGTTTCTTGTAGTTATTGAAGGAAACCAGTTTAGTCCTGGCAGCATTGAATGTGACCATCCATTTATGTCCCCATTCCACTACAGATTGGAGGTCATCCTCTAGTGTTTTTGCCATTTCTTTAGATATGTGTTCATTTGTTTTCCTGTCATACCTGTTATATATATTATTATATATTAGATATTGAATGATATCGATTCCTATTGATTGTAGATATTGATTGTAAATATTGATTGTAGATATTGATTGTAAATATTGATTGTAGATATTGATTGATATTGATCGTAAATATTGATTGATATTTATTGTAAATATTGTTTGATATTTATTGTAAATATTTATTGTAGATATTGATTGATATTTATTGTAGATATTGATTGATATTTATTGTAGATATTGATTGATATTTATTGTAAATATTGATTGTAGACATTGATTGTAAATATTGATTGTAAATATTGATTGTAGATATTGAATGATAGTGATTCATATTGACTGTAGATATTGATTGCACATATTGATTGATATTGATTGTAGTTATTGATTGTAGGTATTGATTGTAGATATTGATTGTACATATTGATTTTACATATTCATTGTAAGTATTAATTGTAGATATCTTGCGAGTGTGATTCGTTGGCGGTACAATTCTCCATAAGTTTCAAATATACACGTCATAATTTCGTCCATTTCACGTAAGGTAATTTTTTTTTTCATTTTGAAGTATTTTAACTTTTCATGAAGAAAATTATATTTGATAAGGTGTTTGTTTTTAATTTTCGATTTTCTTTTTCTAATTACTCGATGTTTATTTTTATCATGCTTCTTAGAATTTAGGTTGAGGCAGCTCTGCATATATAATTTTCCTTATTTTTTATTAATAACTTTTGTCCGTCCAATGACCCGTAATTATGAAATGCAGATCGGTGGCCTAGAATCTGGTAGCTTAATGCAGAGGGGATTTTTCCGTTATCCTCAAACAGGGTGATGTAATATATTATGGAAAAGCTACAAAGAAAGATGACATGATATTATACAAATGTTGACTATCTCAGAGGAATCTAAGACGTAGAATAATTTGACATAATGTTTTTCCCAGAGGTGGCACAGTTTAAATTAAAATAATTCACAGAAAAATATTTTTATGCTAGAAATATGCGGTTTATTAAAAATAATATTTTTTTAAACGTATGATTTAAATGCAATATTGGCCATTATGCCCCGCGATGATCGCGTGTACACGGCATAATTTTGATGTTCAATTTTCACACTACTAATACTTAAATTAGGCTATATTTCTAATGATGCGTCGAATGTTATAAATGATCTATTGTGTCTGCTTTATCAGTGTACGCTGGGATTGTACATATCTCCAAAGAAAAGATTAAATTATATTTGGAGTGGTACCATAAAAAGGCGCCACCATTTTTCTACTCTAGAATTTATTTTCTACATTTTCACCACGAGTCTCAATGCAGACGACTGAAACGTTGCCTAATTTCGGTGATCAAACAGGAACCGGTGTTAGTTCAGCCATTTTATATTTTACTCCATGACGGATATGTTGTTGCACAGAGACTATGCAGTAAGAGAACATCACGATAATATTTTTCTTGAATAAATGACATTGGTGATGATAAATTCGAAAAAAAAAAAAAGATTGCATGAAATTTGGAATGAGTGCTATTTTTATGGAGACGAAGATATTCCCCAAGGTCCTATGAATTTTATATTCAGCATAGCAGGTGCCTAATCACTTGAGGGAATCGAGGATACGGGGTTGCGAGAGAGAAAAATGGTGGTTGACTGATGATGGGTTTTTTTGTGGCACTTGACTCTGATTGATGATATTGGGGGGTGGCGGAAAAGAGCCATAATAAATCACATCGTGAATAGAAGATGAGGCAAAACTGACAGATTGACAGATATATGTACAAAGGTAAAAGAAGGCAACAATATGAACCCATCAATATAAAAAACGGAAGTTTGTACGCATATATATATATATATATATATATATATATATATATATACACACAGATTTTGAAAAAAATGTTTGCTTTCACTATTATTTTGTAAACTTCGTGTATGCCACACTCTATTTCCATAAACAAAGCCTCTTCCCTAGAACTGATTGCCTGTGGAATACTGTTCCACTGGCCAACTAAAAGATGGTAGTCTTAAAATCTAATGGAAACAAGTTCTTGCTAAGCCGCCCCCTTAAATAATCAAAATTCTCCTTGATCTAGATTAAAAAACGAATACTACACAATCATGTTACATTCATTGACCATTATCCTCGAGTCGCCTTTCTGCTTTGATAAGTAGTGACTCCCTTGTAAAAAAAAAATGAATAAAATTAGAAGCTTTACACGGGCTAACTACAACAAAAAACGCAATGAACAACAATTAGCTATATTACAAAGGCGGTTTGTCGCCTGGAAAATACATGCTAACGAGAATACTTGCTTTGCTTCTTCCTGAATTTACAATATTACATAATAATGTATTTTCATCTTAATTTTTTTATGTGTGTGTGTGTGTGTTTCTGACGAGTTTACAGATATATTTACATACAAATATTGATTGTTTATCGTAAACGAAACAAATCTGTAAAATATTAAGTTCCAAGCATTCAAACCTCTGCTCCACCGGTATTTACGCAGTTATCAGAAAAATTGGAAAAATCAAATTGCAAACTTATATTCTACTGAAGGTTAAAATTTCAACCCTTAATGTTAGCGATCTTAAAATACAATTATGAATTACTTAGGACCTTTATCCGGTCATAGCTGACAAAAGGAAATCATACTACCCCTAGTAAATAAAGGGTACTGTTCGAAATTCCACGCAGATTCCCGAGTTCGATAGAAACATTACCGAGTTCGAAAAAATACAGCATGAAGGTCGGAGATTACACCGACCGACACGTTGGGAAAATGACATCCAAAATAAGAACAGTATTCCGAAAAATCCTAACGATACGCATAAGTAATTCTCATCTCCAAATTCAAAAATGCCCTTTTTTGTTTATCTATCAGCCAATTGTTCAAACATTGCGAAGAGCGGCTAGAATTGCTGAATGCTTTGGTTTCAATTCTAGCTGTCAATTCATAATTTTAATCTTTTAAATGAGTAAAATATATTCGGTAACACATAATATTCGATAAGAGAGTGGTTCTGTAATAACAAACAGGAAAAATGCACAATAAAAAATCTATTAAAGCTTAGTTTATGACCAGGCAAAGACGGTTCTACCGCTATTCTCTCTCTCTCTCTCTCTATATATATATATATATAATATATATATATATATATATATATATATATATATATATATATATATATATATATATATATAGTAATTTTTAAAATATATATGTCGATTAAGCTACACTGAATATTCGGCGTTTCATCCACTCAAGGATTCGTCAGGCTTATAAATTACTAACTAACTCTACCTACGTATTGAGCACTTTTGAAGAAAATGCTTAAAGTTTACGCATGAATCTATACTTTCGTATATTAATTTTATGTGAGTAAATGAAGTAATTATATATATATATATATTTATATATACATATATTTATATATATATTTATATATATTTATATATATATATATTTATATATATTTATATTTATATATATTTATATATATTTATATATTTATTTATATATATATTTATATATATAATTATTTATATATATTTATTTATGTTTATATATATATTTATATAGATATAAATATATATATAAATATATATATATGAATATATATATATATATATATATATATACATAAATATATACAAATATATATATATATAAATATATACATAAATATATATATATATATATATAAATATATATATATAAATATATGCATATCTATACATATGTATATTGTTTTTTTACACAGTGGTTACTACTTATCAAGGCCCGGAAGCCACTCAGGGATAAGGGTTATTGCAAGTACATTACGTTAGTGTGAATATTTGATGAAGTTTTTACTTAAGGGGGCGGTTCATAAGGAATTTGTAAACGTTGGACTTGATCACATCAAAGTTGTAGTCAGGTGGGAAGCAGGCAGACGGAACAGTGTTCCACAGGCGTGCAGTTCTAAGAAAGAAGCTTTGTTCATGGAATCCACGGTTTTATTTAGGCACATATAAAGAGTAAGGGAAAATTTTCACAGTGGATTCTGCTAGAAAGGTGTTTTTCGTGAAGGATTGGCGAGGGGGGACCGGAGATTGGAGTTCAGACGAGCACCTGCCATGGAAATAACGATAAAACAAGGTTAGGCTCGCAACGTCTCTTCTGTGGGAGAGAGGTTGCAGGGTAGAGAAAAGGGCATCCCCCACTAAGCCACGAAGTCTATTTTGTTCTCTGTCAAGGCAAGATGGGCTATTTTTAGCAGCTCCTACCCATATATGGCAGCAGCATTCCATCCCTGGACGTACTTTGCTTTTATATAGATAGAGAATTGCATCAGTAGTGAGATATCTTCTGGAGCGGTAGAAGGATCCCACCATCTTTCCAGCGACCTTGGCAACAGACTTGATGTACGTGTTCCATTTCAGATCAGGAGTAAAGGTCAAACCGAGAGGCTTGTCAAAACACGGGGCATCTCCAAGACGAGAGCCATCCATCCCAATTGATGCCAGATGGGGATCAGATTGTTGATGATGTAAGGATAGGAGTTTGGTTTTAGACGCATTAAAGGTAACCAGCCACGTCTTCCCCCACTGAACCACGCGCTCGAGATCAGAGGAGAGAGAATCAGAGAGAACTTTGTCATTTACAGCCTTTGATGTGTTGCCGTAGATTGTCGTGTCATCAGCATAGATATCAACGAATGATTTAAGTATGTGTTTAGGGAGGTCATTCATGTAGATCAGGAAGAGAGTTGGCCCAGGATTGACCCTTGAGGGACTCCAGCATTTATATTGCAGGCCTCCGATTTTTGTCCATCTACCACTACTCTTATGAGCATATCGGAGAGAAATGATTTAATGATTGAGAAAACATTTCCAGTTATACCGTAGCTGGAAATCTTGTGAAGTAGACCCTTATGCCATACCTTGTCGAAGGTTTTTGATATGTAAAGAGCAATTGCCCTAGAAAGGAAGCCTTTGTCAAGAGATTCACTAATCCTGTGAGATATTACCGTAAGCACATCTGCGGTAGATCTTGCAGAGCGGAAACCATATTGTGTGTCACTAAGAAGGTTGTTTGTGATGAGGTGGTAGACTATTTCTCTATTTAACAGGGATTCCAGCAACTTACTCATAACACACAGGGGATTTATTGGTCTGTACTGAGAGGGAGAAGACTTATCACCTGAATTCTTAAATACAGGGCAACTGATGAGGTCTTCCAGGTCGGAAAGCACTTCTTCTTAAGGCAGCGCTTAAACAGTTTCGTAAGTATGGGAGCAAATTCTGGTTGAAGCTTTTTTAAAACTATAATTGGGATGCCATCAGGGCCAGTTGCGTTTCGGAATAAAGGTTCTTAATTAGCTTGGCGACCTCATGCACGGATATTTGTATGTTACCTAGCATGTTCTGTGCTATAGGAGGAAATAAGGGGAGTTGATGATCTTATATATAAATATGTATATATATGGCCTATATATAAATATGTACATATATAAATATGTACACATATAAATATGTACATATATAAATATGTATATATATATAAATATATATAATATATAAATAAATATATACATACGTATATATATATATAAATGTGTATATATATAAACATGTATATATATAAACATGTATACAAATAAATATATACATACGTATATATATATAAATATATATATATATATATATATGAATATTTATAGACATACTTATATATATGTATATATATATATATAAATATGTATACATATAAATATATATATATATATATATACATATTTATATACATACATATATAAATATATATATATGTATTAATTATTTATATATTCACACACAAATATATATATATGTATATAAATATTTATATATTCACACACAAATATATATATGTATATATATGCATGTATATATATAATTTGTTATTTAAATATTTAATATTTGTAACTTATGGAGGGGAATAGATTACAAACAAAGGGTAGATCGCTCTCTCTCTCACTCTCTCTCTCACTCTCTCATTCTCTCTCTCTTTTTATATAATTATATATTTATGTTTACATATCTATATATCGATATATATATATTTATATATATTTATATATATATATTTATATATATTTATAAATATATATTTATATATATATATATTTATAAATCTATATTTGTAAATATATATATATATATATGTATATATATTTATATACATATATTTATATACATATATTTATATATATATTTATATATATATTTAAATTGTTTATATATATACATTTATATATATATTTATGTATATCTTTATATATAAATTTAGATAAATGTTTATATATATACATTTATATATATTTATATATATATTAATAAAAACATTTTTATATATTTATATATACATCTTTATATATTTATATATATACATTTATATATATATTTATATATATACATTTATATATATATTTATATATATACATTTATATATATATATATTTATATATATTTATGTATATATTTTTATATATATAATTATATATATATATTTATATATATATCTATATGTATTTATCTATATATTTATATGTATTTATATATATATATTTATATATATATATTTATGTATATTTAATATATATTTGGATATCTATATATTTTTATATATATATTCATATATATACATATTTATATATATACTTATATATATTTATATATTTATATATATATATATTTATATATTTATATATATATTTATATTTATGTATATATTTATATATGTTTATATATTTATATATATATTTATATATATTCATATATATTTAAATGTATATATATGTATATTTATCTATATTTATATATTTATATATATCTATATATATTTATATATTTTAATATATATATTTATATATATATATTTATATATATATATTTATATATATATATTTATATATATATATTTATATATATTTATATATATTTATATATATATTTATATATTTATATATATATATTTATATATATGTTCATGTATATATGTATACATATTTATATATCTATATTTATTTTTGTGTACATATTTATATATATATATATGTATATATATTTATTCATATTTTTATATATATAGTTGTATATATTTATGTATATTTATATATAAATATTTACATATATTTATGTATATAAATTTTATTTATTCATGTACATATAGTTATATATATATTCATATATTTTTTTACACTGTGATCACCACTTATCAAGGCCCGGAAGACACTCAGGCATAAGGGTTATTTCAAGTACATTACCTTAGTGTGGAGATTTGGTGAAGTGTTTACGTAAGGGGGCGGGTCATTAGGAATTTCTTAATGTTGGACTTGAAGACATCCAAGTTTTAGTCCGGTGGGAAGCAGGCAGACGAAATAGAGTTCCACAGGCGTGTAGTTCTAAGAAAGAAGCTTTGTTCATGGAATCCGCGTTTTGAGTTAGGCACAGATATAGGGTGGGGGAAATTTTTCATAGTGGATTCAGCTAGACGGGTGTTTTTCGTGAATGATTGGCGATATATATATATATATATATATATATATGTATATTTATATATATATATATGTAAGTCGGTTGTGTGTATCGTAGGCCCTTCCCTATATGTTTCGAAAAAGGTGAACCTATCTTTTGCAAATGTAACACAAGAAAATTGATATGTCTGTCCGTGTTCTTAATTATGTTTTGCACTCGATAGGTATCGAAAATCTAATAAAATTCAATCTAAAAAATATTTTTCCATTTTATATTTTAAAAAGAAGCATATTTTTCGTTTACTTTATACGTTTTCCTGATATTTCAGCCCCCCCCATTTTATATCGTATCACAAGGGGCACTGCGACAGTGCTTTTGGCCAATATTTCGGTATTTCTCGTGCTTCAAAATGATACCGATTTCGTGAAAATCGGTTTCCTCTGTCGAATTATTTTGCGATACTGTTATGGCTTGCAATAAGCTACAAAGAAAACAGAACAACGGAATAGAGTTTAAACAATGTATTACTGGAACAATAATGTAATCAGGTTTCAACTGAACAGTGTAGTAAACATCACCGAACAGGTGAGGGTCGCTCTGGTGTTTAAACCACACCTGGGATCAAAAGGTCTATGGTTTATATAATGGATAGAACAGTTCATTTGGAGGGTTATTCTCCCACAACGCTCCCCCCTCCCAAGCTTATTTCCGCGGTTGTGAAAAGGAGTATTTCTTTCTTTTGGGAGCAGCCCACCAAGGGGTCAGTGCGCTTCTTTTTTTCTGCCGGAGCGTCTTAGTTCTGACATCCCTTTTTCAGGGTCTATGTAAAAACAGTCATACAGTTTCAATCGCCTCATTGCCGTCCTGCGATGGTTCTTCTTGATCTTCGTAGAAGCGTTTCCTGATTTGATTCAGGCGCCTTTTCTATAAATATATTGGGCCCTGAATGATGTATGTAACATAACCGATTCTTCGTAAGATCGTGCCGTGTTCCCAAAAAGAAACATTATTTCTAAAAGGTCTAAAATACACGTTATCTCCGCTGTTAAAATGCTTCGTTGGCATTGTAGAGGTTCTGTTGTGTACTATGTGTTTGGGTAGCAGTTTTTCAAATACGGATTTTATTTTCCGTCCAAACATGATTTCTGCTTGGGATTCCGCGTCTGTTTTGTTCGGAATTCTCGTGATTCTGTAAACCTGCAGAACTTCATGAAGGGCTTTTTCTGTCGGTGTACCAGACGCATTTTTAATGCCCTTTTAAGCGTATCAACGAAGCGTTCGGTCTGGCAGTTGCTTCTGGCGTGGTACTGGAGTGTCGTAATATGCTTGACTTGATACGTCTCGCAGAATTCTCTGAACTCTGTCAAGGTGAACTGTGCAGCGTTATCGCTAACCAGACAGTCTACAACCTCAAACCGAGCAAACAATTCCAATAAAAAAAAATTGTCGTTGTTGCCGTGGTCGTTTTGTTTGCATATTAGTACCTCTAGCCATTTAGAGTAAGAGTCAACTACTATCAGGTAGTAAAAATCCTCCACAGGCCCCGCATAATTGATGTGGATCCTCGACCATGATTGTTCAGCCTAAGGCCACGTTTTATATGTTGTAGATGGTGCTTTTGCAGCCAAAGCAGAGGCTTTGCATCTGATCACCATGTCGGTAATATCTTGGTCCATAGCTGGCCAATAACTAAAGCTTCTCATTAGGCTTTTCATTCTGTTTATTCCTGGATGCCCCATGTGAAAATCCCTGAGAATTCCTTTTTGAAGTGTTTGGGGGATGACACCCCTTTCACCGTACTACAGTATTTCGTTGCAACCAACAAAAATGTTGAACTTGTATCACCCAGTGCTAATTTCTGCTTCGTGGTTTGAATTACATTTTTATTTAGGGATTCTGACTTAATTTCCTGAAGTGTGTCCGGCAGTTCGTGGATAATATTGTTTATCGTGGTTTTTACATCACTATTAATACGTAGTGCCGCGATTACTGAATCTTCAAGAGGTTCCATGTTGGCAGGAATCAGTCTCGATAGACCGTCTGCATGGGTTAGTTGTTTTGAGGGGAGAAATTGAATTGTAAAATTATAGTTCAGCAGAATAGTTCCCCATCTTAATAGTCGGGTCGCAGTGAATGTTGGAAGTCCTTTGTTTGATCCAAAAATGTATATCAACGGCTTATGGTCGGTTTGTAGAAAAAAAAAATGTCTTCCGTACAAGAACCAGTGTAATTTTGAAACTGCAAAAAATATTGCCTAGGGCCTCTTTCTCGATCTGAGAATAATTCTTTTCCGCTGGCAAAAGTGTCCGTGGTGCAAAAGCAATAGGCTGTTTCGAGCCGTCCGACATTCGATGTAGCATGCACGCTCCGACGCCATATTGACTAGCGTCGCTAGCTACTATTATGTCCAACTGTGGGTTGAAATGCGCTAGGAATAGTTTTGAAGTCAATAATCTTCTTATTCCTTGGAAATATGTCTGCCAATCTTCTGTCCACTCCTAAGCCTCATCCTTTTCACCACTTCATTAAGTGGTGCGTGGAATTTGTGCATGTTTGGGATGAATCCCTGGTTATAATTTGCCAAACCTAAAAAAAACTCTGCAATTGTTTACTGGTTCCGGCATTACTTTAATAGCGGTCGCCCTATCTTGGTCTGGGCGTCTTCTATCTTCATCGATTATTTGACCCAGGTATTTAATTGTTTTAAAAAGAACTCGCATTTATTTTCTTTGATCTTAAATCCATAATCTTGTATTCGACTGAATAGTTGTCTGATATGTTTTTCATGTTCGTCCCTGCTTTTGCTCGCTATGATAATGTCATCAAGATATGCGATTGCGGTGTCCAAGACGGATAGCATAGTCTCCATTACTTGCTGGAATATTGCGGGTGTCACCCTGATACCAAACGCGAGTCTTTCATATCTGTACAAACCCTGATGAGTGTTAATACAGAGAAGGTTAGCGCTTTTGTCGTTTACCGGAATCTGTAGGTAAGCGTCGCTTAGGTCGATCTTAGAAAAAAACTTGCCGCCATTTAATTTCGTGAACACTTCTTCTGGACTAGGTAATGGATAGTGAAAATCTTCTAAGGACCCGTTGAGTCCAGTCGCGAAGTCGACGCAAACGCGAATTTCCCCGGACCTTTTCTTTACATAAACTACCGGAGCAGCCCACTCACTATATTCAATTTTAGCCAGTATACCGATGCTTTCTAATCTGTCTAGTTCCTGATTTATTTTGTTCAGCGAAGCGAACCGGACATTACGTTTCTTTTTAAACATCGGTTGTGCGCAAGGTTTCAACTTAAAATCTGCGCCCATTTTTGTACATCTCCCCAGGCCAGGAATAAATACGTTTGTGAATTCTTTTTTAAAACAAGTTATAAGTTTATCCATTTTTGCTGGGCAGGTATCTATTTTCTTGCAAAATGTGGATATACGAAGATCCCAAAGACGAAACTCCTTCATGCTGTCAGAACCGAACAGCTTCTCACTATCTTTTAGCACACACAATCTTAGTTTTTTTTTGTTTTTCCCCGTAAAGTGACGTTTGTAATTAATTCCCCTTCAAAATGAATTTTTGTACCATTAACGGCCGTCGCGTCCTGTTAGTCTTTAATATAGTCGGCTTTCGTGATATTTTCTACGTTTTGAGATTTATTATTGACAGATTCGATACACTGTCTAATTGGAATTTAATAACCTTGCCGAAAATATTAACCGTTATATATTGGCGTAGATTTTCATCCACGATGTCCTTTGTTCTCGTTTTACGTACACGGCTTCTATTCTAAGTTTTCATTCAGTGCAAACTTTTATGACCGATCTTATTGCATAAATGGTATCTTTTTGTTAAAAATGGGCAACCCCTTACCCAAAGTATTCCACCACATCTGAAACAAGCGCTCGGTGCTTTTAGTTTTTCTGAGTTTCGGTGGTTAGTGTCTGTGTGCCATTTCGACGGTTTTTTTCCTTGTTACGTTTTTATATTCGTGATGCCTGCTTCGATATTTCTTGCATCTTTTTTAATAATTTCTACTTTTTTACAATCCTCAGTCGATTTTTGAAGGGTTAAGTTCGGTTCATTTTCTAATTTTGTAAGGACTCTGCGCCTGATTTCTGCATCTTTTTCCGAAGTTAATCTTTGCGCAAACACAATACATTTAAAATCGTCTGCTGTTAGTTCAGACAACTTAAAGTCATCACAGTTTTTGTTCATTACAGCTGCGTAGGTGACAAAATTGCCATTATCGTCTTTTACCACATTCAAACATCTCCAACGTTTATGGAAAAAAGACATTTTCGGCGTGAAAAGTTCTGTTGAATGATAAATCCGCTGTTTTCCGAGGCAAGATATAATCCACGAATTTATCATGCTCAACCGTTTCCAATTTTCGTAGTAGAAGTCTGGTTTTCTTTTGATCAGACCAGTTGCTGCAGTCAATATTAAAAATATCTTCATAATGCCGAAAATACGCTGCAAGTGATTGTTCCTCTTCCTCGTATTTAAAATTGTCTATCGCGGTCCATATTGTATTCTGAGAAGATGCTGTATTGCTTTCCGCGTTTGCGTTATTCTTAACAATTTCTGTAAGCAATTCCTCTGTTCGTAATTGACGTTCGGCTAACTGTTTTGGCAATTCCTTTTGCTGTTCCTCGGATAGTATTAGACGTTCAGTCCAGTGTTTTTCGGATTGTGACTGACGCTTTGCGGCATCGATATGCGATTTGATCAATGTTCCAACGCTACTTTCAATTCGTCCATTTTGCTTTGTCAGCATTAGCAATTTCAAAACGTTCGCTGAATTCCTTCCTCAAGATATTAAAACAAACAGAAAACATAAATATATAAAAAGATTATTTTCTAAAGAAAAAAAATCAAGTGTATATTTTTCTCCAGAGAAAAAAATAACTCCCGATTTTAGCAGCGAAAACCACAAGTGACGAATTCTTTTTTTCAAAAGTATAAAAATTTACCTTTCTAAGTCGCGACGAATCTTTTTTCTTTTTGCAAAAGTACAGCGCTATCTTTAAACGTCATGATAAACATTTTCTTTTCAACTCTTTTTTTCCGTAATGATCTACGTTTTTTTTTTGTTACCGTGAACCTTTCAGTTGCAAAGGTTATGTTAGACACTTCCTTAGGCTTGATAACATTTGAGTCCGACGTCGTTAGTATTTTTAGAATACTATTACAACGCGAGTATTTTTTTCAATGTCGTTACTGGTTTCGATTTTAGTATGCTCCTTGAATCCAATGTTGTCAGTGTTGAGTTTTTTAGAACACTGTTTTTAAACGTGAGTACGTTCTCCGAACCCAATATCGCCAATATTATGGCTTGCAATAAGCCACAAAGAAAACAGAACAACGGAATGGTTTAACTAATGTATTACTGGAACAACAACGTAAAAAGGTTACAACTGAAAAGAGTAGTAAACGTCACCGTGCAGGCGAGGGTCGCTCTGGTTTTTAATCCACACCTGGGATCAAAAGGTCTATGGTTTATATAATGGATAGAACAGTCCATTTGGAGGGTGGTTCCCTCACAACAGATACATACATACATACATACATACATACATATATTTAAACAGATAGGCGAGATTTATATTCTAGATGAATTGTTAGCTTCAAATGGAAAATGGGGATAACATAGTTTTTTGTCGACTTAACTTCAACGCTTGCTTTTTATTTGAATTATAATTACTTTTTAACTTTTTTTTGCTGACCCGGGTGTATTACATGTTTATTATGAAATTTAAAGGAATTACATTTTCACTGTATAAAAAGTTGATGTATAATTAAAATGATTATTGTTAAAACAATTATTTTTCTATAAGTAATATAAACAGGCAGTATTAACGATTTTTTAAAATTATTTTGTCCATTTGATGTGAAATGATTGAAAGTAAGTTCTTACTGAAAGAATTCCCCTCTCTCTCTCTCTACACACACATACACATTTACATCAAAATATGTACATATATATACATACATATATATATATATACATACATATTTATATATGTGCATATAAATACATATACATACATATACATGTATACATACATACATACATATACCTATATATATGTATAGATATATATGCATATATATATATATATATTTAATATATATATATATATATATATATATATATATTAAATGTACATTTAATTAGAAATGAATGGAGAAAGGCTTCATGTCATAGGGAGTAGTGTTATTATGATATATATATATATATATGTGTGTGTGTGTGTGTGTGTGTGTGTGTGTGTGTGTGTGTGTGTGTGTGTGTGTTGATTATCCTATACATTCTGTCCAGGATCGTATAACTGGGTGTGGATAAATTGGAAAAATACCATTGCAAAAAGCAAACCAGCTGCTGACATATCTACGATAGCTAATTAATTTAATCAAAACAGCGACTGCCTCGTGCTAGTGATTACCACGGAAAACTATTCACACTTTATTAACATGAATTGACATTTCTGACCTTGACATGTCTTACGTGTACTTGCATGTATACACCACAAAGAGTATCTCCGAACGAAATAAGAAAAGAGGCATTATCATATCCTAAAGGAAATCAAACAGTCGACGGTTCTTCCACACAATTTCATTGATTTTTTTTATGATGGTATCCAATGAATACACATGTAGATTAGATGCAGTAGAGGTTAGAGACTATTCTATTTGGATATGTATTTTCTGTGAAAAAGTGTTGGAGTTTTCTTGAAGCACCGTGTGTAACGCGTATGCATATCATTAGAAAGCTATGATTATATAGTTGTAAGCAAACAGAACGAACATTGAAGTACACTTGCGAGTGAAACGATTAACAGAAAGAAATAAAAACAGTTGACAAATGGGCCATGTCCCGAAATATCGTGAGAATTGCCGATTCATATAATAATTTATTGATGGAATAAGAATGCTTGAGGAAAGGGAGATTTACTTAAGCACACAGATTTGTTCTAAATATTAAGTTCTCTTTTCTTAGATTTCAGAATTTTTATAGAATTTAATAACATGCATATATATATATATATACATATATATGCGTATATATGCATATATATATATATATATATATATATATATATATATATATATATATACTTGTTATCTCTCTAAGAGAAAGAAAACCCTCAATCTCTGTAGAAGAAGGAAACCCCTTATATAAAAGTCGAGGCCACTGCTGCTTCCAATATCGTTGACTTTCTCTTGTTTTTTATTCAATATGTTGGTTAAAGAGTGGGATTGTCTCGGGGAAAAGTCTTTCCTCACTATAAAATCCTCAAGCACAGGAATTACTTGATATGCAATGGAATACCCACATTGCAATCAGTGTGTATCTCGATAACAAAAAGGCTGGCTGTAGCCTGAAACGGCAAACGGACATTCAATGAGGACTGATGCAGATATGGGCGTAAATGGCAATAAAGGCTCTGGAACTTCCAGGGTCTGGTCTGGTAGGTGTTCAGGGCACCACAGCTTGGACCCGGTTACCAGTGGATGCGCTGGACTATAGACGGTTTATAAAGGTGACCGTCTCTCACGTGCTGCTAGTTGCGCTCATGTTTGCGTCATTTGAGCCAGAGATATATTAAGTAATGTCAATACTCGAGAACAAGTTGATGCCATCATGTATATGCATGTATATATCTATATGTGAATGTATATATATATATGCATGCATTTATATATGCATGCATTTATATATGTATGTATTTATATGTGTATGCATATATATGCATGCATATATATATATATCTAGTTCTGTAGAAATATATTTTCTAATAATATATACCAATCTTTATTTAATAAGCTAAATGTGTGTGTATAAATACACACACACACACATATATATATATATGTATATATATGTATATATATATATATATATATATATATATATATATATATATATATGTATGTATTTGTAATTTTTGTGGATTTTTGTACGTTGATTTACTTCGGTACACGGTGTATTCTGGGAAATCTTTGAAGCGCATTACTTTTCCTGGATGGGAACGATCGCCCATAGTTTGAATAGAACCAAGCAAATATATTATTTTTTTACTTATTTATATTACACACGTGTACGTAGATAACGGTTTCATATAAATAAGTAAATATATATATATATATATATATGTATATATGCGTGTATATGTATATATGTAATTTTGTATATGTATATACGTATATATATATGTATGTATATATCTCTATATGTATATATATGTATATGCATATGTATATATGCATATGTATATATATATATATATGTGTGTGTATGTTGATATGTCTGTATATATATACGTATTTATGTATATATATATATATATATATATATGTATATCTAAACGCACACGCACACACACAAACACACACATATATATACATATATACATATGTATGTGTGTGTGTATTAGTGTTGTGATGAGTCATCGGATTTTCCAATAAAAAACAATGATTCTTTAAAGGTTTTACTTGTCTCTTAAAAAAGTGAAAAAAATTATTTAAAGATTGTTTATTTACAACATTAAACGCAACGTCACAATGTTATATTGAATTTGGATATGGTGGCACAAGTGAAATATATAGGATGAGCGTAATATAATCAGCACAAATGCATTCAATGGTTGACAGAGTAATATGAAAAAAATAATAGACCTGAATTAACAAAATGTACACTCGTTTGAAATGCCAGAAAATGATTTCAAATGTAGTTATATCAAATGTATGATAGTTTAGTATTATTGCTTCTATATAGAACGTATTCGGACGTTGGTATACATATCTTGCCTTAATTCGGCGCCATTTTTTAATTAATTTTTGAACAACCGCATTTTGACTTCAATGCCGTAAGTTCGAGTGTGAGTAATGTTTCCTTATTAATCAACTGTCTATCTCTTAGAATTAGTTATAGTTTGAAATATTAACAGAGCAAGCGTTTTATAAGCAACAAAAAAGATGTGTCTTTTCTAAGTTGACATTTAACAAAAAAAGTATTTCAAAGTTCAATGTACGAATTTACATAACAAAAACACACACACGAAACACACACACGGACACTCAGACACAGACACAGATACACAGACACATACACATAGACACACACACACACACACACACACACACATATATATATATTAGTGATGAGTCGATTCCAATGTTTTTCCCGATTCCGATACAAATACCGATTACGTGCAAAATTCCGTATTCTGATACAATTACCGATTCCGATTCTTTATGAATCTCTAGTTATTTAACTATACGATTGTTATTTGCCCAGGTTTTCGTAAAAACACATATTAAATATGCAGATAGTTTACTAAACGTCAAAATACACTTGTAAAGGATGATCTATCGATTTTAGCTTTACTGATAATTTAAAATCAATAAATATTTATTATTTTATCATTATTACCAGCAATGGAAGATTTAACTTCAAATAAAATCAAATAACAAAAACGATTAAAAGAATCGGTTTAGCATCGAAAAAATATGCATCAAGTTTTCCGATTCCGATACCGATTCTGAGACCTTCAAATCTTCAGATTTTTCCGATTCCCGATTCCGTTTCTTATCAATTGTCCCAACATTGATATATATATATATATATATATATATATATATATATATATATATATATATATATATATATAATGATGACGATAATTGCTGCATTATTCCAGATGATCGCCGCCACATTGAGTTCTCCCAATCTTGTCGTCAATGCCATCTCAGATGACTCTGCACTGCCGCCGAAGATTTCCACAGCTTGAAGCAGATGTGACAAATGGAGCAATTTCCATCAAGTTGACTTCCTCTGGATGTTGAAGTGCATTCCTATGAACAATCACATGTCTTCTCAAACCAGCGGTAGACGTGCAAACTTTTCTGCATGTTAAACAGATCGTTTGGTTCGGACTAATAGGTGCAAAGTTGACACCTGAACAGGAGTTTTGTGCGACTTAAGGTGGTTGACATCGCAAGCTTTTGACAAAAGTACTCGTTTATATATATATATATATATATATATATATATATATATATATATATATATATATATATTAACAGAGCAAGTGTTTCACAAGCAACGTTAAGGAAGCTTCACACACCGTTGTCTTTTTATAGCTGACATTTTACTGAAGAAGTAGTTCCAAATTTAAAGTAAAATCAACGTTCTGAGCGCCCTATAGAGACACACTACGACAAAACATGTGTTAGAATTTAACATAGAAAATTCCTGAGTAATTACATCGTAAAATATAATTGAATTCATTAACAAAGTATGTATATTGCAGAGAAAGAATAATCATGTACTTAATACTATTATATCTACATTTTGTATTTCCGTTGAACTTTTTGTATGTTATAAATAGGCCGTTTCCGGAAAAGTTGGGATGTGGTAATTATAGGGATGACTCTCTGTAAACGACTTCGATATATATATATATATATATATATATATATATATATATATATATATATATATATATCATAAAAATTACAATTTAATTTACTAAAATGATCCAAGATGGTAAAATTAAAGTATATTATAAATATTAAAGAAATAATATTTATAAAATTATTTCAGCCAGATGTAAAAGCTCGATAAAACCAAATAGGAAATAGAGTTTATAATATGAGCAAACAGTTAATACAATATGTTTAAAAAACACTTTGAAATGAGTTAAAAACCTATCTAATCTGAAAAGGAAACAGTAGATAAATGGATAGTCCTTAATCCGCGGAGTTTCGGTACTTTCCTTCTCATCAGAGGGTAGAAATTAGCAAAATGCGGGATAAGATTTTGCATGCAGAAGTATTTGATGAAACAACAAGTAAGTTAAAGATCTTACTTGAAAACAAAAAAACAGTGAAGCAGAGGGAATATGGTGAAGAAAAAGTTGATTACACATGAATGGATAGTCTGGTAGAAAATAAAAAAATCCAGTGACGGTAATATCCAAATGTAAAACTTCAAGAAAGTTAAAAGAATTTCCATTTGTACATGTAAAATCCAAGGAAATCCCGTAATTGGAAGATGGTCCATAATAATCCAAAGGCAGAAATCCATGGAATAATTCACAAAAATGTGTACAAGGAAAAAAGAAAAGATTCCAATAATATTAATAAAAGAAAAATAAGATATGCTTTTCAGTCTACTTCCGAGATATAAATATAAATAAGAAAGATCAGGGAAGAGAAAGAGGAGAGAGAAAACAAAAAGGAGAGAAAAAAAAGGAGAGAAAAAAATGATGATAAAGTTGAATATAAAATAAAGGGAAACAAAAGTAAAAATTACCCAGACAGGAAATGTTAAAGGCGCGAAAAAAATATATAGGGCAAAATCATATAAGTCAACTGAAATGTACAGGTCATCACTTAAAAAAATGTCAGAAAGAGTTGTTAGACGACACTAAATGGAAAATAAATAAAGTAATAAATAAAAAGAAATTAAATAATAAATAAAGAATAAATAAATAAAAAAGAAAAGGAAAATATTTCTTCGAAACTCCGGGGATTAAGGACTATATATTTATCTAGTGTTTCCATTTCAGATTAAATATGTTTGGAACTCATTTCAAAGTGTTTTTTAACATATTTTATTAACTGTTTGCTCATATATATATATATATATATATATATATATATATATATATATATACATATAAATTCCACAGCCAAACTACGTCGCAGCCCACAAGAGCCATGATAGTCAAAGAACCGGAAGTCCAAGACTCGAGTTTCGCCCTCATTTGGGCTCATCAGTTAGACACATCCGAACTCAGGATTCGAAACCCGAGCCTCTTGCATGCAAGGCAAGCACTCTACCAACTGAGCAAACGCCCTGCACACAAGAATTTCAATTAACCATCAGAGATCAAGCAAACCGCGCCGAAATCCGACTGTTAAATGAACCTACTTCGTCTCAACAAGGGACGCGGTCATCCAACCAGCTAATATATATATATATATATATATATATATATATATATATATATATATATATATATATATATATATATATATATATATATTAACAGAGCAAGTGTTTCACAAGCAACATTAAGGAAGCTTCACACACCGTTGTCTTTTTCAACCTAACATTTTACTGAAGAAGTAGTTCCAAATTTAAAGTAAAGTCAACGTTCTGAACGCCCTATAGAGACACACTACTACAAAACATATGTTAGAATTGAACATAGAAAATTCCTGAGTAATTACATCGTAAAATATAATTGAATTAATTAACAAAGTATGTATATTGCAGAGAAAGAATAATCATGTACTTAATACTATTATATCTACATTTTGTATTTCCGTTGAAATTTTTGTATGTTATAAATAGGCCGTTTCCGGTAAAGTTGGGATGTGATAATTATAGGGATGACTCTCTGTAAACGACTTCGATATATATATATATATATATATATATATATATATATATATATATATATATATATATATATATATATATATATATCATCTAGGGAAGTGGTCGGCCCTATTCCAGTTTCACTTAGAAATAATATGTCCGGTTTCGTCTCCTGTAATTGGGTTTCAACCTCTGGAAGGTTGGAACGTAGACCCCTGATGTTGGAGAAGGAGACTTGGTAGTAGGGGTCTACGTTGGAAGATGGGGTTCTAGGTTTAATCGAGTTTTTTATGCATGCATGTGTATGTATGCATGCATATGTATGTATGCATGTGTATGTATTTATGTATGTATGCATGCATATGTATGCATGTGTATGTATGTATGTATGCATGTGTATGTATGCATGTGTATGTACGTGTATGTATATACACGTGTATGCATGTGCATGTATATGCATATGTATGTATGTGCATGTGTATGTACGTGTATGCATATATGCATATGCACGTATATGCATGTGTATGTACGGGTATGTATATGCACGTGTATGGATTTATGCATGTGTATGTATGTATGTCTGTGAACGTCTATGTACATGCACGTGTACGTATGTGCATGTATGCAAGTGTATATATATGCAGGTATGCATGTGTATATGTATGCATACACATGTGCACGTATGCATGTGTATATGTATGAATGCAAATATGTATGTGTATTATGCATTGTGTATGTATATATGTGTGTATGTTTATGTGTATTATGCATTGTGTATGTACATATGTTTGTATGTTTGGTGAGGAGGGCGGCTAGTCTCCCTAAAGGATTAAAAACAAGACCTTCAAAAGGGCGAATGAACTCTTTTTCTTGTTCAACGGCCAACTAGCACCGTGTATATTTTTGTGTGTGTGTGTGTGTGTGTGTATTGGGGTGGAGAGGGCTCCCGTAAGCCATGGTGAAGGCAACATTTCTAGGAGAAGCAAATCTCTGATTTAAAAAACCACAAAGCGGAAGACCATTACCCGCATTAAGCTGGTCTGCAGTTTAATTTGTTGCTGGCTATCTTGCTCTTGCTTGTTGCTGGATCTCAACATTTTGAACTGAGAGAGAGACTTAGCTGTCGTACAAAGGTAAGACTCTGTAACATCATATTTGTATAGATACTCCCTCAGGCATTTGGGCTCATGGATTTTAAATGTCTGAGGGAGTGGCACTCGTCTGACAAGACGTTGCAATCATCATATATATATATATATGTGTTTGTGTGTGTGTGTCATCCACATACAGTACTGCTCCGCTGTCTCACAGCTCATCAGTGCAGCTAGGCAGGCAACTACCTCAAGCCAGGATTGATACCCGACCGTCTGTACGACAGTTAAGGCTCCTAACTATTATGCTATCGGCAGCTGCTAACAGACTAGTGAGTTTAACGAAGGTTTTACATCGTCCGAAATATCTAAGCTCCATTTGTTTACACAAAGAGCATCGCTTATATGCTAATGGTAATTCGTGTATCACTTATCAATATGCTCAAATCAAGATGAGGAGCATTATAGTCATCCACATACAGTACTGTTTCGCTGTTTTACAGCTCATCAGTGTGGCTAGACAGGCAACAACTTCAAGCCAGGATTGAAACCCGACCGTCTGTACGGCAGTCATTGTTATATCTTTGTCTAGCATGGGGATTATATTTTTCTTATGGAAGTCACTCCAGACTAGGTTTTAAACCATTTGATGTAAGCAGAGAGAAAGCACAAAAGATGCTAAGTTGCATAATAAAAACAAGTAAGTAGAAGTTAGTATTATTTTCAAACAGAGTAATTTCTAACTGCCGCTGATAAATTTAGTAGCAGAAAAACCGGACCATAACCCTTAAGAAAAACGTGGCACTGATTGCAGTCATCTATTAAGGAGACACTCTTCAAGGGACACACGTTCTTGCGCAACATAGCATTTGAGAATTCCCTTACATTAAATGAATGCTTTTTGAGAATCCTATAGAAGATATACGCTTGTTTGGTCTGTTAAGCTATCACCTGAGAAAGTGCCGACATCCCAAACACTCTGATCTCACCTTCTTTCAAGGATGCTTTGTAGCGGGCTACCTGTGTTACCTATATCTATAATATTAATCTCACCTGTCTGTTTACATGTGTGTATGTATGTATATATGGCCACAAATTTCGACAGAGGTGACGAATTTTCACGCGATCGATATCATTTTAAAGCTTGAGCACTCGGACGACAAATATCGATGAATTAGCTAAAAACATTAATTCCTTCACCCTCAACTAGGCACTTTTCTACGGGTAGGGGAAGCTTTTTTCCGCCGATATTTTCCAAAGCCATCCCCTCTTTTCGATTTGTTACATAGGGGGCACCATTTACGTTTGGGTGTATAACATCATAAAAGGATTCCGTGTGCGTGTGATTGTCTCTAATATAAATGGTTGTGTGTTTGATTATCATAAAGGGAATCGTGTGTGTGACATGTATTTTCAGAACCTACCTCTGCTTCTTCGATGTTGGACCATCTGGAAATTTCTCATCCTGGAGGGAGACTTGATACCTGTTTGACGAAGATTTATCACTCCAAGACGATGAATGGGTTTTATAGTTTTTATTTCACTTTCCCCAGAGGTCCTGCAGAAGTGGAAGTGAAATCGGCTTGTGTGGGTTCTTCTTCTACACACGTCAGCGTTCGTCTCCCCCCTCCCCAGAGGGGGAGACAACGGAAAAACCGTCCGTCTTCTTCAAAGCCCAAATTAAATCTCCCCAATCCAGCCAACCTGACCACGTCACACATACGTAATCTGGTCAGCTGACCTTCGGTTCTGGTAAACGTGTCTACCTTCACGTTTACTCACCTCTCTCGCTCTCTCTCTCTTTCTCTCTCTGTAACATCTCTCTCTCTCTGTAACAGATTGACTAGCCTTAATTTACACTTACGTCACTTCCAGTTTGGCAACAGCAAATACGTCACTTTTTCACGTTTTTCCTCCTTCGCGGTATGGGTTCGAGCTTGCCTGACTACTATCACTATTTTTGTTGTTTTTGCTCAGCCCACACCTCCAAACACCCGGGCAACGCCGGGCACTCAGTACATAATAAATTAAGGAAGACAAAGCCGTATGTTAGTAGTCGATATATGGTGCACGAACAACCCTTTTGTATGTTTTTGTCAATACATTTTATTACTCAATTTCTGTGTTTTGTTTTCCGTGTGGATGGTCACAAAAGATACATAGCTTTCTTCTGTTATTTGTCGATTTCAGATATATCAAATATAAAACAGAACTTACAATCTGTGTTCATTCACTTTGGACACCATCTACTCAAAAAGTAATATCTTCAATAATCCAACAAAAAAGTAAGGAGTTACAAGGTTAGATGAAAAAACTACCCGTAATATGTGTATGATATACACAATAATAACAGATGTGTTTTTTTTTCTTGAGTAACTCTTACAGATATGAAGGGCGTTGTAAAAGTAATACCTTCTATTTTATAGCGCCTGCATTGATTAGAGAGAATCTTAACATTTATGTTTGTGTGTGCATATATGAGTGTATATATATATATATATGTGTGTGTGTGTGTATACATGCGTATATACATGTGTATATATATATGTGTATATATATGTGTGCGTGTGTGTGTGTGTGTGGGCGTATATGCATATATATGCATATATATATGCATATATTTGTGTATATATATGTGTGTATATATGTGTGTGTATATATATATATGTATGTATGTGTGTGTGTATTTATATATATATATGTGTGTGTGTGTGTGTGTGTGTGTGTGTTTGTGTGTGCCTGTGTAATCTTTCAAGCTATTTTTAATATATGTTAGAATCGGTGATTAAAATAGGGAAAATGGTGTAGAAACATAAATAATTTCCAAATAACACCGATCCCGTAATAATTGGATTATTCGTTCTGCCGATTCTATTTGTAGTTTGAATTTTTACAATGTTTCGACCGACGAAATCTCCGACTCTTTCCTCTTAACAAACACAAACATCTTTATGTTGCACGCGAAATCAATACTAAAATATGAACTGAACTTTATTTTTTAATACACGAAATACATTCGTCTCTTTCAGTCAGCCATGAATATGCAAAATAAGACATGAAATACGTAATAACATATTGCGGTAAGTCTTAGTTGTTAACGACTATAGTAACGATTTAATGGTAAATTCTCTGACGAACTGCAAGCACGTGTGTCCCCCTACAATGTAAATACCCTCGACAAACCCGAGAAGCAGCTAAATCCCACCCTACAGAGTAGAGATCCCTAGATGTGAGATAGCTTTCTACTCTAGTAGTTTCTTCCACAGAACCGCTAGACTTTAGAATTCCATTTCGGGTCCCTGCTTCCCCAACTGTACTGACATGCAGAAGTTCAAGTGTACTGCCCGAGTCCCTACATAGTACCCCTGTAGCTTATGCCCTTGATAGTAGTCCCTTACACCAAAGTGGTAATGTGCCTTGTTTGGGGTGAAAGTGTAATAAAAAAAATTATAACCAGCAGCTTCCAAAAGCTGTCTTTTTTACGTGCTTGTTAATATTCAAATTGCAACCAACACTACAGATCATAACTAAGCGTACCATAATAATACTCAACTCGATTAGGGGTAACTGAACAAGAATACTTAGCCTGGCTCAGGCTCGGAATTCGATTATTAAGTTTCAACATAAAATAAAATGCCCCTAAACAAGTTAGTTGTTACATCGGCCCAAAAACGTTATTGGAATAACAAATAAATGATGAGAATTCGTATTATTTAAATCTATTATACTACTATTCTCATCTTGAGTGTGATTTTTACAACGTTTCGGTTGATGTAACCTCAGATCTTCTTCAGGTGTATCTTGTCTAACTCGGGAATATTTCTGTCGAACTATGGAATTTGAGGGAATTTCGGGCGGAACTCTTTATTTACTTAACGGGGGTAGTAGTCTCTTGTTCTGTCAGCCATGACTGGATAGAGGTCCTAAGTAATTCGCAGTTGTACTTTTCGGCGGCCCACAATGAGGATTGAACCTTCAAACTTCAGGAGAATATTACGTCTTACAATTTTTTTTTTCGCAAGGCCCCGTGGCGCAGTGGTTAGAGTTCCTGGAAAACTCAATTGTAAAAAGTGATAATCTCCTGAAGTTTGAACTTTCAATCCTCCGTGTGAGCGAAAAATACATTTGCGAATTACTTAGGACCTCTATCCAGTCATGGCTGACGGAACAAGAGCATGATTCCCCCGTGAAGAAAATAACATCAACCGAAACGTTGTGAAAGTCACACTCAAGATGAGAACAGTAGTCCGATGAATCCAAATAATACAAATAACCAATATTCATCTCAAAAATTCCGAAACATCACATGATGAGAATACACCGAGTTAGTAATTTTCTAAGATTTCTTGCTGTTATTGGCTAAGAATTATTGTCGGGAATTACGCAGTTTTTCTCCACTACGCATGCATATGCGCAAGCATCTCGGCATATGGTCCCTACCGTCGCCTTCTATGAATGAGATCGTATAGGATTTGAAATCGATATAAGTGATTTTGCTTGACGCCTGTATCCATAACACCACTCCCAATTATATGTTGTTTCAAACACCCCATTAATCAAAATGAAGAAATCGGAGCCATTAAATCACTTAAAATGTTCGAGCATATTTTATAAGAAGTAATTTAATTAAATAAAACATTAATTCCTAAAAACGTTTTTATTATACTTGTTTTATAGGGGTGTACATATACGGGGACGAGGCATTTATATAACGGGAACGAGACGTCGTTTATAACGAAGTACGCAGCGACGACGACAACGACGACGACCCAATATATTGGGGAGTTTACATATATAATAAAAAGTCTAAAGAGATGTGAAAAGATGTGCAATAAACAGTTCTTTTTTTTAGTAGGACACCCATGTTTTAAATAGCATTTTAGTAATACAACTTACTTTATTGACGCAGAATATACAGGAAATACTTTGGAAGGTTTCATGTGAAGTTCATTATACAAGACGATGAAGACAAAAACACAATACCTTGACAAATGAAGACAAAGGCGAACAACAATACGAATACATTTATTTGCAGCTAGTTATGTTAATGATAGGAATTCGATGCCTGGCAGAATTACTACATTGTCGTGTCTTCAGCTCTGCCTCGCTTCCGAAAATGGCTTAGGCTAACTTAACTCGAACTGAACTCTAGCTAATCCTCTCTGACACCCTTCTCTCACCTGCCCTTCTCAACCGCAGAACACTAGTCTAACCTTACTTTATACATCTAAACTATATTTCTTTGTGGCGTCAGAAAGCTGCCAAATGAAATGTGCCTTGCTTGCATTTTGGACACTGCATATACTTCCAAAACGTTTTCTGGTAACACAAGAACATCCCTTAGTTTGATTTTTTGTTATTCCTTTGACTTTACTTTGTTTTTATAGTAATTTCTAATTCAACTGGACAATTCACTACATTCCTGGAATCGCATCAAAATAGCAATATGTATTCATTTTAACATTTGGTCACTACGTTCGATTCCAGCATTCTCCTTTAATAAATATTATTCCCGGTTTTAATTACTTCATTATTCTAAATACTGCGAGCTGTCCGCTTCAATGTACAACATACTTGCCCTTATGACATATCTGCGCCAATTCAAGTGCTCCAGCCCAACCCAACCCAACCCAACCCAACAACGTTGACTCAGCCGAGGCATGGGCAAAAAAAAAAAAAAGAAAACCTATTGAAGTTTACCCTTAAAGAATGCTTAGAATAATATCTAAATAAGATAGTTGACAACGTATGAATTCTGCGCGCAGAAAATGCCGACTCTTCTGTAGCATCTCTATTATATGTTCCTGATATACGAGTATTATGTTTATGAAGAATTTTATAAATTATGTTTTTATATTTTCATCAATTATTATAAAGTGCGAAAAATTATATATGCTGGAGGTGTTCCAAGTGTAATGCCTCCGACCTTTTATTCCGTCCAAACGGATCAAAACGGATTATAAATTACATGGTTATGATGGCTGGACCAATTTTATGGAGCACAATAGGTCGCTCAATTTAAGGATACAACTCCCGTCTTCGTAGCCCTAAAACTTTTTGAGTTTGAAAAAGAATAATCTTTACTTCAGGAATGCCACTCGTATTTTAATTATTACTTTTTTCGAATGCTGCGACAGACTGTTTATACACGCATGTTAGTTCAAAAAAATTAATTAGAAAAATAAATGCATTGTAATATATATATATAGCAATGAAAATATTAATTAAGCTACTCAGAATTTTCTTCGATTCATTTTCGTGAGGATTCGTCCAGCTGATGCATGAAATTCACGTCACTGCGTATTTTTATACATTTACGTTGTGCTCAGTTTGCTAGTGAACCAATCAGATTCTTTGCATTCCCGCATCCATTTGCCAGCGGTCACTGTCTGTGAATTCATCAGGCAGAAATCTACTTAGCCATCCTCATGTATTTAACACTCTTGAAGTAGATACTGGAAAGAGACACATAAGATTTCATTCACACACACACACACACACACACACACACACACACATATATATATATATATATATATATATATATATATATATATATATATATATATATATATACCAGAAAAACTGATGAACAAGAGTTTACTACTCAAGGAAAAGTGAGCCCCAAAATCAAATATAAATATCGTTATTTATATTTTAATCCTAACCAAATTAAAAAGCTCAATACAATCACTGAGGGCAGTAAAGCTTAGGATAAATAATAATAAGAAAAGAGTTTTAAAGTAGAATTATACAAAAAGTTTTTATTCTTCAGCAGAATACTCCAAAGTTGGGTGCTCCAAAACCCGCGGAGTTTCTAATAATACTATTTCGTCTCATCAGAGGAATAAATTGTTAGCGAAATAACCAAAACGTCACGTTAACAGTTTGAACATTTCTTTGTATTTGCTGGTAACTGAATAGATTGAAACGTAAAGTTTGATGATTTGTAGTCACAAAAACTTTAAAAAAACATAAGAAGTAAATATGTAAACAGTTAATGCGGAACGTCCATTGAGACGGCAATGTAACAAAACGATGACTAACCGTGTTAAAAGAAGTTCGGTTGCGGTTAAAGATTTTCAGGTAAATTATTATATATATATATATATATATATATATATATATATATATGCAAGCGAGTTTAAAGAATTCATTTAAATTCTTTATGTAGGTATTTATCAGGATTTATGAAGGTAAACACTTGAAGGCAAAGCATAATATTATAAAATTTAAGAAACAATAAATATAGGAATATATATTCTAATCAGAAAAGGAGACGGGAGGTAGATTACAAATAGAGAGAACTGGGACATCTTGCTTAGAATACATTGGGATTAGAATAGGGAAATAAAATAGAAGGAAAGTAAAGGGAGGCATAGATTTAAAAGTATAAAAGATAAACCAAAATATAAGAAGAAAGTAAGGCAGTTATGAACAAGAGGTACAAGAGAGTGAATAATATGGAGTAAGTACAACTAGAAGGGTGAGAAAATAAGATTTAAAGCAACATATAAAGAATGGATTACACAGTCAAAATCGAAAGGATAAGGGAACTTATATAAGATTGTATATGTCCAGTTGTAGAACATGCGTATCCAGCAAGGAGTGAAGGGGTTCATATTTCTTAAGCAAAAGTCTAAGACGTTGGTGAAACAATATCTATTGAGAGGATCCCATTACAGTAAGATTAACTGAAATTGGATTAATATACTTGGGTGTTAAAATGTCTCAACAGATGAAGTTTAAATATTTTTACCGTAGAATTTCTCAAGTGTAATGATGGAATATAGCACCAGAGCTATAAACATATGAAGAGTCATTACAGAACTTCAATGTCGTACATAGAAAGACAAGGAAATGTACGACATAAGCCTAACAATAATAATTTTATTAGCACATGTTCAGTAAGGTGACTCATAAAATTATTACTCGAATCTGTAGCAAAACCGATTATGATATTTTAAACGGATATACCTATTTCACAGACATATCAATTCGTATAAAATTACTTTTTATATATAGAGCATAGTGTGTAAATTTTCGGAATACGTTTAGAAGCACGATACAAACTAATACAAAATATTAACTGAAAAAACATGTTTAAAAATTTTTAACATACGATATTTCAATGTTGCTAGTTGAATCTTATTCGATGGAGGACGTGAGATGCTGGTCGATGATAAGTATGTGTATTAATGTGGCGACAATATTACATGCATGGGCGAACCGTGACCTTGTAGAGATAAAAACTACTCTTAGGTATGAATAGCCTTTTAGAACTGTAGATAAAGCCCACTTTCCTAGCAGCACTCTTGCCAATTACTTTAATGTATTTGTTCCAATTCATGCTGTCTGTGAATGTTTACCCTGGGAGCTTGAGAGAAGTACTTTAAGGCAGTGTATCATTAGCAATCAGTGGTTGAGAAGGTTAATCATAATTATAAAAGGAAACAAGCTTAGTCCTGGTAAAATTGAACGTTTTCAAACAGTTACAACCCATTCCACTACATACTAGATGTCTTCCTCTAGATTTCATGCAATTTCCTTAGATATGTGTTCATTAGTTTTACGATCGTGTGTTAAAGAGCGTTGTCTCATCAGCAAATATCTCCATTTTAGTGAAAATGTGACCAGGGAGGTCGTTTATGAATATCAGTGATAATAAAGACCAAAGGTTTGACCACAGTAGCATATCCTGTAGTCTTGATGTACGACCATCAAGGACAACCTGGAATTTCTCTTATCTCAGAAGGATTTGATCATGTTAAATATACGTGCAGCAATGCCATATGATTTTATGTTTCATTAGAATGTTAACGTGCCAAACCCTGTCAAATGTCTTAGATGTTTATGGAGCTATTGACCTAGCTTATTTTGCTTTATCCAGTGTTTGGTATATACGGTTGGAAAATGCAGTTAAGATATCTGCAGTAGAACGGGTGTGCCTAAATCCATACTGTTGGCCGGATAAACACATTTTGTCTGTAAGTTAGCGAACTAATGCTTGATTGATTAAGGACTCCAAAATTTTACCGGAGAGAATGGGGGTGGCTAATAGAGCGATGATTGAGTGGGTCATTTCTTTCGTCAGAATTCCTGTAAACTGGTACAACCGAAGCAATATTCCATGATTCGGGAAAGCAAGATTTAAGGCATTTGTTGAAGAGCTTGGAGAAAACCCGAATAACCTCAGCGGAACATTTATTAAGTAGTATAGTAGGGATAAGGTCGGGCCAACATGCCTTTATTATGGCATCACGAACAAGGTAAAGGGTAATTTTCAGATCACCGAGTGTGACTAATGACCGGAAAGGGACATTTGGGAGGGGTGGCCTTTTTTTACAATAGAGTCGCAACTTATCAAGGTCCAGAGGCCACTCGAGGATAACGGTTAATTAGCGTACAGTGGTCAATGGGACAATATCGTAATAATTATTAGTAGTGGCAATTTGGTAAATTGGATTACTTAAGGAGAACGGCTCATCAAGAACTTGTTTACGTTTGACTTGAAGACGACCATACTGTAGTCAGCTGGAAAGCAGGCAAAAAGGAAGAGAGTTCCACATGTGTGCTGTTCTGAGAAAGAAACTTTGTTCACGGAGTCTACGATTATGTTTAGGCACAAATAAAGAGTGGGGGAAATTATTGATAGTGTTTTCAGCTAGATAAGTGTTTCTCGTGAACGTTTGGCGAGGGGGGCATAGATTGCTCCGATGAGCACTTGCCATGAACATAACGATAAAACAGAGGCTCGCAACATATTTTCTGTGAGAAAGAGGATGCAGGCAAGAGAAAAGAGATTCCCCACTATGCTACGAAGTCTGTTTTGAATTCTGTCAAGGCACGATAAGATCTTTCTAGCAGCTTTTTCCCCAGATGTGACAATAGTGCTCCATCCCCGGACTTACCTGGCTCTTATATAGGTACAGAATTAAATCAGCAGTGAGATATCTACTGGATCGATAGAAGGATCCCACCATTTTCCCAGCGACCTTCACACAGATTTGATGTACGTGTTCCATTTTAAATCAGGAGGAACGGTAAAGCCCAGGAGCACATTACGCCCCCTTAAGATGAGAGCCATTCGTTTCAATTGATACCAGATGGGGATCAGAACGTTGATGATATAAAGACAGACATTTTTTTTTTGATGAATTAAAAGTAACCAGCCACTTTCTTCCACATTGTCCCACGTGTTCAAGATCACAGGATCAGAGAGAACTTGGTCGATAACAGTGTTTGATGTACTGCCATAGATGCCAGTGTCATCAGCATAAATGTCTACGAATGATCTTAAACTGTGATTTTGAAGATCATTGATGTAGATTAGGAAGAGAGTTGGGCCCAGGATTGCCCCCTGAGGGACTCCAGCATTAATTACCTGAGCTTCTGATGTCTGCCCATTAACTACTATTCTTATGAACCTATCAGACAGAAATGATTTAGTGATCGCATATCTACGCCTGGCTTATAGGAAAAGAATGAGTATTATCACCGGGCGGTAGGCAGAACTTATATACTTCTTAAGCAGTTTAGGTTTGCAAACTGGTAATTTGTTCGAGTCACTACCTTTAGGAAAGTCGTCGACCAGGACTAAAGAGGCCTTTCTCCACCATTTATTTTGTGCGAAAATGTATAAACAGGTTTAACTTAAGCGTTTTTTCTACTTGACGAATGACGTGACATCTACCGATTCATTAGGACCAAAAGGGTAAGCCCACGCCTGGGTTCTAAACCAGGTATTTTTGCGATGATGATTGGTAGTGATGATTATTTGAGTGAATACTAAACGTTCTTGTTGGGAATTTATTATTTGCTATTAATTCAATAATCCCCATTTATTAATTTAATTAAGATCTCTGCAGTTTTAAAATGAATTTATTACAGTAAAAAAATGTGACTGGCGGACACAATATCAAGTGGTAGGAAATATCATTGGTCTATTAGACCAAGTTTTTAAAAAAGAATCTTTGTATGTAACCTAGGTTTGGAAAAACATTATTGTCGGTCATCTAGGTTTAAAATAGAATCTTCTAGCTCACCCAGGTTTGGAAAAGTATTATTGTTGGCTTCCTTTGTTTTAAATAGCATCTTCATAGGTCACTTAGGCTTGGAAAAACATTGTTATTGGTTACCTAGGTTTTAAAAAGCACCTGCATAGGTAACCAAGGTTTTAAATAGCATAATAGTTTGTCAGTCAGGTTTTAAATAACATTTTCCTCGGTCGTTTACGTTTTACAATTATTGTCGTTGCTTACCTAGGCTTGTAATTGCCTTTTTGTAGGACACCCATGTTTTAAATAGCATTTTAGTAATACACCTTAGTTTGAAATAGCATCTTCGTAGAAAACTTGGGTTTGAAGTAGCATCCTCGTAGGACACCGAGATGTAAAATAGCATTTTCATAGATCACTTAAGTTAAAAAAAAAAAAAAACTTTTTTGTTAGATCCTTTAACATTTTCGTATGACATTTAGGTTTGAAATAGCATTTTCATCCGTCTAATACGCTCAGTTTTAAAAATGTATTTTGTAGATCTATCACGCCTAGGTTTGAAATATTTTTTCTGAAGTGTCACACAAGAGGTAAATAGCATTTCCGTTAGTAAACGCGTACATCGAAAGGACGCATCATAGGTCGCACGTTTATGTTAGCTAGCGTTTTTCTATTCAAAAAATTAAAGAAGCGAAAGTTGAGAAATGGTTTTTAGTCCAGACCTTATCCCCTAAATATAATTTAAACGCGCAAAACTATTACTTACATGCAACAAAGCTATAAAAAGAAATACAAATAAAAAAAATACGAAAAATATTTTTTGAACATTCCTCAACAAAAATAAGATCCGGCTTGATTCGTTCAAATTAGTCACAAGGGAACCACCTAACGCTTGTCAGTCTTTTACTTTTTTACTTGAAAACAGACGCATATATCATCGCTCTCTCTCTCTCTCTCTTTCGTTCTCCTTATATCTCTTTCGCTCTCTCTCACTCTATATATGTATATATATATATAAATATATGTATATAAGTATGCATATATACATATATTTATATAATCATATATATATATATATATATATATAATGTATATAATTAATAAACTGAAAAACTATATTGTTTTCCCTTGTTTCAAATTGATTAATAAATCTATATACCCTAGTATGTATTTTCTTATTATTATATTTCTTAGTGTATCTAAGCTCCACCTGCATGTCGAGCTTTTATTATATCAGAAGAGTCTTTATTTAAAGACCCCTTATATACTTTTAACCTCTATATATATATGTGTTATATATATATATATATATTATATTATATATATATATCATATTATACTCGGGTTTTTTATATTCAAAAGTAATGAAACAAGTGGCTATTTGTAGCAGCGGGATGTGAGCATGTTTATATAACAATAAACAAGTATATATCATATTATATATATATTTTATATGCATATATATATACATATTTATATACATATATATTTAACATAATATACATATATATTATACACAGATATATATTATATATTCATTCATATATACATTTATAATTATATATATATATATATATATATATATATATATATATATATTCAGGCAAGTATTGTTGAATAGCACGGAATGTTCTTACTTAATGAGCTTTTTATTGCAATTTTCGAATTTTACGAATTGTCTTTCGTATTTCGCGGGTGAATATGTGCAAGAAAGTTTCATAGTAATTTTGGTTCATCTGTTTTTTATTTTACTTATTTTTTCTCAAGTAATTCGACTGAGTCTAAACACACCGTCTTCAAGCAGTTTTAATTATTGTTCATTTAAATTCAGATGCCTTTATATGCTTCAGGTAAAATTATATTAAAATTCCTTTAACTACTCGCACTTCACGTTTTTAAAATATAGACACTTTTAAGATGTTTTTTAAACAGATTAAGAACTTGGCTAAAATATATGTATATACCCATATATATGTACATATACACATATATGCATAAACATATATATACATATATATGTATATATATACATATTCTCTCAAGTGTTTATGATATTGCTCAATAATAAATAGAGCTATTTATGAATTCTTTTTTTACAAACCTGTACATTATTTGCTGTTTGTACGTGAAAATTACTTATAACTACGTTCGCATCATGAAAATGCTGGTGTCCTCCTTAAAATTCTCATATTGTACCGACTTTAAAATAAAGACATTCATTTTCTTTCCTGTTGAGATCTTCTTTATAAATAACTAAATCTCGAAATATTGTTTTATTAGTGTAACAAGGTCTTAACATGTCTGCATAAATGAATATTAATATATATATATTTATTTATTTATATCATTACATTTGTTCATATAGTTTATAAAATGAACAAAAAAAAACTGATTTCTTGCAAATATACTTTATAAATAACTAAATATCGAAATATTGTTTTGTTAGTGTAACAAAGCCTTAACATGTCTGCATAAATAAACATTAATATATATATATATATATATATATATATATATCATTACATTTGTTCATATAGTTTATAAAATGAACAAACAAAAACTGATGTCTTGCAAATATACTGATAAAATGAACCAAAAACGGATTTATTGCAAACAAGTGCTCAATACTTGAGTAGAATTTTACAAGTAAAACGATATAGGCATCAGAAATATATTACAAAGAGAGTTGAAGGAAAGTAGCCTGAAACATTACGCAAATGTGTCAGGCTAGGTTTAGACACGTTTAAGTTAGCATGATGGCTGTTTTCTTTGTTAAATATCTTGACTAACATTTAGGTTTTAAAACATTTATTTTATATTACTTATTATTGACGACATGGCGAGACATTTGTGTAGGTGTGTTCAAATGTTTCTATATATATATATATATATATATATATATATTGTGTATAGAAAGTTGTTAGATGAGACAAGTTATTGGCACCGTCGGTTTCAAGCCCGAAAATTAGAACCGTTTAAGATATCCATGAGCTAACCAGCAAAAATAGATATTTACCTTCTATACTTTTTGCTAAGGTTTTTTTCCTCTGAGGAGAAGAGTCTATCCTTGAAACTCCATGGACAAATGGACCTTTTACCTTTATTTTGTATTCCTTTTTTTAATAAAATATTGTAAATTCGATTCTACAATATCTTGACGTTTTCGTCTTTTATATATATATATCTATATAATACTAAAAGTCTATGGATCTTGTATGTTTGCAATCAGATTTCCGGTTTTCAACATCCGGTTGCGCATGCGTAAATAGCAACGTCTTCAATCCGTTATTCCAATTCCGGAATTTTTATATCGCTTTTAATACAAACAATTTAATTTAATTTGATCAAATAGTTATTTATATATACAAATAATACATAGATTCATAGATAATTATAATATATATTATAAAATCTATTTATCTATGAATCTATTGATAATATGAAATATTACCCTATACAATTTATGGAAAGAAAACACCTCTCACTTTCCCTCTAATAGATTTCAACACTCCTACTCCCTCTGTTTTCGTTACGTACGCGAGAAATAGTTACGTGTATGTGTGAGAGAGAGAGAGAAAAAGGCAGCGATGTAAAACTGGATAGAGTTATCCCCCTTAACTAATGCAGACCTTTTTACTAGAGGGCGTTATTACAAAAAAATTTCTTTTTCTTCTTCCCATGTTTTTTAAAGTCGTCTGCTTACATTTCCAAACGGAAAGCTGAATCGGTAAATGCACACATTTCTATTACATTAAATAGTGTTTTCCTTTACACAATGGGTACTGAATGTTTGCTTAAATTAAATGAAAAAGTTACATTTTATTTTCATTTTCTATTTAAAAAGCCATTATTAACATGTGGAGAGTGTTTTTTTTATTATTCTGTACTTTCAACTAACAATTTCATTTAAAAGATGATATATCAAAATTTGAATTTAACTATAATAAGGATTATGATACCTGTTCAGTGCATATTTACCTATAAGTATGACCAACCACTTATAATTCAGTAACTGTAATTTAAAAAAAAATAACAATTATAATAAACAGAACGACTCATAGAAATCTATCTATATTCTTTTTTCATTTTAATATACTTTCATAGAAATGCTTCTGTTATGTAAAAAAAAACTATTTTCTTTATGCCACAAGTGTCACGCTCATACATGAATTCCATAGCTAATATAACGTACTGACCCAACGGGTCACGGGTGGTCTAGTATATATATATATATAAGCTTGTATGTGTAGTGTCTGTGTGAAGATATGCCATCTAACAGGAAGCAATGTAAAAATTGACCCTGAAAGGATGGCACTTTATAGGTCTCTATCGACGTGACATTATTCTAGTATCCTGGGATTTGTTAAACCTTATGTCCTTTTGTACAATAAATTTAAGTAAGAATCAAAATATGTGAATAAAAACACTAGACATAAGTGACCATATTTTCATACCACTTTTTCCTGGATGCTACAGACGAAATGAAAACGTATCTGCTTTTAAAATGCTGTAAATGAATATACTTCTCTCCGAAGGAAACATCAAACAACAGGTTATATTATACATATAACTATATTTTACGCGTCTCTCGGAGTTTGCAAGTATTTCTCTTTTGGTTGCTACATCATGATATAAACGCATACACCCTCATTGTGACGCTTACAGACAGCAATCGACAAATTACTTCTGAGCGAATATCTTCGGTCTCGATCTGAACTTCCCCCTGCTGACTGGCTGACTCGTCTGTTTGAGTGAATATATCACAGCCTCGTTTATTTGGCAGTTATAGCCATCACGCAAACAAATCAACATTATTGTTCATAAAATGTAAATGTTATTATTTTGCGAAACTAAAATACCAAGTCTTTTATGATTCTAAATATTTAACTGGCTTTAAAAATATTTGATTTCATATTTCTATAATATGGTCATGTATCGCAGTGTTTTTATTTGTTATTGAATCGCGCCTTCGTGTAGCCTGGTATTGTCAGCTGTCATTATTCAGCATATATCAAAATATAGGAAATAAATTAGGTCTTATGTAATTTACAATTATATAGAACCTTCAACCATCAGGAACAGATCCGCTTAGCGCTAAATCTGTACTTAGTACCTTATTTATTACGTCATTAAAAAAATAAAGTACTAAGTATATCTTCAGTTTTAAATAAAAGGTTTAAAATAAATAGTCCCGTTAGAAAGTCCCTACAGATACCTGGGAGTAAATATAATAGCACAGATTCTCGAAATGAGAAGAGTAGTGCAAATAATTGATTAATAACAATTATCAATCCTTTTCCACAAAAACAATAGCATTATTTATCTATTTTGTAAAGGGGGAAAATTGTAATTAGATTTGATTTTTGCAAATGCAGTTTTTTGCACAGAATAATTTTCAAGGGAAGCACAATTATTATCTGTAACAAATATCAATTTTTGATGGAAGACATTTTGATCTCTGTAGAAATGTCGCTATGATTACAGATAATAATAATGGCAAGCAATTCACGAAAGATTAATGCAAGCAACAATAAACGTAGTCACTAGATGGTAGACGTTCAGTCTTTTCTCGTGATGAGCATACGTGGTACAAGTCTCTGCTCCATACAGTAGGGTACTCAGAACACAGAATTCGTAGATGCGGCATTTCGTGCGAGAAGTGAGGTATTTATTGAACCATGCTCTTTCACGTAGTCGGTTGAAAGTAGACGCTGCTCTACCTATGCGCGTTTGTAGCTCCTTTTCAATGGATACTCCCTTGTTGATGTTGGAACCAAGATACGCAAATTTCTCGACAGTCTCTAGTTCGTGGCCATTGATGGTGATTGGTGATGCGTCACCCTGGTGCATCACAACTGTCTTCTTCACACTGATTACAAGTGCGAACTCCGCACAAGCAGCGCTCAATTTGTCAAGCAGCCGCTGGAATCAATTTGCGGAGTGCGAAACCAATGCAGCATCGTATGCAAACAGCAGCGCTCAAGCATTAGGACTTTTTGAATCTTGGTTTTGGCGCATAGGCGAGCCAAGTTAAAAAGTTCTCCATCAGAGCGAGTATGAAGGAACACACTGTTTTCGTCCTCGTGATTTCCAAAAGCGTGGTGCAGGAGAACTGTGAAGAAGATGTCAAACAGTGTGGGAGCCAACAAAAAACCTTGCTTGACTCCACTGTACGTGCGGAAGTTGTCAGACATGTCACTTTCGAAGAAGACTGAGCATATCTTTACTCAGTGTCACCGGCAAAGTCTTTGACAGAGTGCTCCTTCCAATGCTCCAGCAGATTGCAAACCGCGTTTATCCAGAATCGCAATGCGGCTTCCGCAGCGGACGCTCAACTACGGGCATGATATTTTCAGTGTATCAAATCCAGGAAAAATGCAGAGAACAACGTAGACCTCTCCATATCGTATTTGTGGACCTCACGAAAGCCTTTGACATGGTCAGTAGAGATGGTTTGTTTGCTATCCTACAAAAGTTACGCTGTCCACCAACTCTTCTTAGTTTGATAAGATCGCTTCATTATTACAGAATATATACATAAAGATAATGTTTGTTTATAAATGTTTTATAACTATTAAAATACCATATTCTCTTCATATAGAGCATACTATCTATTAAATCTGTTAAATATATCTGTTAAATCTGTTAACTATATCTGTTAATTCTATTGAATATAAATAACACAGTAGATGTATCTATGTGTGTGTTTCTCAGTCTGTGTGAAAATATCTAACCCATAAACTCTTTAACTACTGGTCACGTAATACTTTAAGTTAATAGTAAATACTAATCATACACGAAGACTGGTTTATAACGGGTAAAATATTTATTTGGATAAATGAACAACGCGTACAGAAATACGTCATCAAGTTCAAATACAAAATGTTCATTTAGACTTACCGACATATTTCTATTACGTTTGAGCATGTGCAAATTCATTCATAGCTTGAAGTGGTTTAATTTTAAATCTTTCTCAGCTATCTTTCGATTACGTAAACGGTAAAGAACGCGACAGGAACGCTAAATGTTATTGTTTCTATTCTATCTGATGCTACCCAAGTCATGTTTTTTGGAAAGAGTTTGAAACCATTATTATATATTAAGTTATATATAATATTCAATAAAGCCTTAGCGTTTACATAATAAATACAAGATTTGTATGAATGAAATATATATTTAAGCGTATTTCACGACTGGCCAAAAAATGGGCACCAACCGCTAGTAAATAATATCTAAAAAAAAAACAACTTTTAGATTTTAATAAAAAAGGTTGAAATTGTAATTCATAAATGGGAACTCCAGTTCCTAACACAAATAACATAATGTAAAAATCGTCTAATTCATATTTGTACGTGAATATCAATAGCAGCGCAGTTTTTATTTATAGTATCAATCTGTGACGCCTTAATTGGTTTCTGTGTGTGTGTATGTTCTTCAGAATACAGCGTAATCATGTTTACACACCGGCCCCGCTGGATCACCCAAGTTAAGCAACATTGAACCTTGTCAGTACTAAATGAGTGACGATTTGGAACCCCCAGGTTCTGTATGTGCTCTCCGCTCTCCGCTTATCTCGGCATTGTTCCCAGTCGTCTTGGACTTCTTGCCAATCGGCACGATTCAGGAAAAGTATGGCTGGTGATTGCGCAACCCTTGCATCGCAATTACACGCGCAGCTGCCCTTACAGATGAATCGAATGTATGTTCCTCACGGCTATGTGACTATTCTTAAAAATCCATTATTAATCAAATATTTACTTATTTGTTTTAAAATTGTACAAAAAAACAAACAAACAAAACAATTATAAACCAAAATAACAATATTACATCCCGGGCGACACTGTGTAACTACATCTAATGTAAACATATTTATATATACATACGTACATGTATATGTATTGTCTTGTTAAGGAAAATATATGTTTCTTAGTACACATATTGAAGACTTTAAACGTATACGTTTACAAGTATTAATAAATTATGTTTTATACGCATAGATAAGTAAAATATATACTTACATTGTTATTTTAACCGGCTAATTTTAAAAACCGTCTAGCTTTTATGACGATCTGAGATATATTGGTACAGTCTGTCTACGATCTCTTGGTTGAGTGAGTTCGTTTTGTAAGAGAAAACGCCACTTGATATCAGAGATAAGGCATAACTCTTCATAAAATAATAGATATTTCTAAGAAACTTGTAATGGTATTTCCTTTCCTTTACTAGCGTGTGCTGATTGCGTAATGGATGAAAACTTCACGCTCGCCAATAAATATTGTTGTTTTCCCGAACAAAAATTTATCGTCTTTGGCTTTTAAAATATTTGACTCGATAAATATTTTTATCACGACTTTAAAATCTTCTGTTCTTTCAAACATTTCATATTTCTATAACATTATAGTATATCGCAGTGTTGTGTTTTGGTTAGCCACTCGCTCTATCGGAAAGTCTGACGTTGCCCGCCATCATAATTACACCGAACGTTATGAAACAGATTGCATCTTAGGTAATCCGCATTGTATTAAACTTTCAGCCATCCAGAAAAGTACTTACTACTTTACCTCTCATGGGACAACGGATAAAGTACTATGTAATATTTCGATTTTTAATAAAGGGTTTAAAATAAATTATTCATTTCTAAAGTCCGTGCAGATACCTAGAAACATCCATTTGCATATGCTTAAAATATTGTCACATCTGGGCTGGTGCAGCAACAACTAGTCTCTCCTCTTTGGATAGGGTAAAAGAAAGCAATTTACAAACGAATAGGTCTCGTACTAGATGATGAGTGACAACCTCTTTCCCATCAGCCGAATGTTGAATCTCCGCATGTTTTACTTTAATGATATGTTCTCTGACAAACGTGTTGCATTAGTACTTTTTCAACGTAAATGCACGTCATAAAACCCTCCATCAGTAACACACCACTTTTATACTGCTGACATCTCCAAATTCTGGAGGGTTTCCTGTAATGATGTAGGGTTTCACAAAAGAACAAATAGAAGAAATTCCATTCACTTTTTTCTAGTTGAAATGAAAGGCGTTTATTCACGGTACATTCCAAAATAACACATTGCATATTGTTTCAAAAGTCTCTTAGTTGATTACGTCTACCATGTAGTTTACAAAACCGTGTTGCCTCGTCACTGACGTAAAGGTCTCGCACGCTGCCAAGGCGACACACATATCTCACGCCGGCACGCGCTTATTCTCGTCATCGTCACGTGGTAGAATTTTTCTTCTTTCTTTTTATTCTCTACCTCCGCTGTGACGTCACATCGTGCAAACGTTTAGTTATTTACATATGTACCATGCAAACACACGTCAGCGGCTCTGTTACATTTCTACCGTAAAGGCTATTTCCCTCGAACTATGAACATTTGTAATTCCTTTCCTGCTTCTTATTTTATTGACCGTACTAACATTTAAATGTTTACGTGTAATTGAAACAAGTGCACGATTTCCCACCCGAAATTCTCTTAATTCACAGTAGTCACTTTCGTTTAAGTTATATTTTAACTTGTCTGGGGTCGACAATAGTAAAAACAACTGATTTTGTGTTGCGCATTTCTGTATTTGTTGATTCTTTCCTTCCATTATTATCCTCATGTATAATTAAGATTAAGATTTTTCTTCCCTTTTCTGCTTTTATAGTAAATTTGCATGCGTGATTAGATAAGTTCGCTTTTATTATATACTAGCAGAGTGACACGACGTTGTCCGGGCTTGCATAGGTGTAAACGAATGCGACACACTCCCATATTTTTATCGTCATCAAAATCGATGCAATAGCCCATAGATTGCTGGACTGATCTAAATGGGGACCTATCAAAGTGTACCTCGGTTAAGCTTTGCATACCTTTCGTACTGATCAAGTTCACAATATATTTTAGTCTACATTGCACTGTAAAGAAAGTACTGTTGATTATAAAAATATTTTATATATAATACCCATGCAAGTTTTATAAGCCTTACTAATTACGCACTGGCTCATGACGAATTGAAAACTAGTGTTTTTATGACACTATCATAAGGATATTGCATTGTGATTAAAGTATCTTCTTCTATCCAGTGTGTGTGTGTTTGTAAGACTTCTAAACTTAGGTCTATTGCCTTTCTAGGACTACACACGTCCATCTTTATTGTAAACCCTACAAAATATAAGATGGAGCTCTATAGTTTCTATATCTTGCCCGATGGTGACTTGGAAATATGAACGGCATGGGTGTTCATCTCCCTGAGGGATTATACATGTTCGCTTACTTGAATCCAAACAGCGCCTAGTATTCCCAAATGGTGACACATCTGGAACTTGCCAGGCTCAATTTCGCTTACTTTCGGTTATATAGCGAATGTCAAAGTGTCAACGTTATTCTTGTGAATATGGGTGGTCATATTATATTTTAATCGTGTTGTAACGGAACCATTACGAATAGTTCGGGTTATTTTGTTAGCATTTTCCGGGAAATAACGTCAAACGTGCCAGAATGTTAACTCTTGGGATAATAGAATGATAACATTTTGGTAAGAAATTCGTAATAAATTCAATTGGTATTTTAGATGATTCTTCTGTGTAGCGACGTTGAAATAAGATACACATTGTTACGCTAAACGCTTCATAAAAATGCAGGCAAGATGACTTCAAGAGCCAAAGATGGGTATACATTAATCTAATCATATTGAAATTACTATGGCAAAAAGAAAGAAGGTTAAGAGGAAAATTAGAAGTCTATAGTCGTATTTGGAAATACAGAGAGTCCAAACAATGAACAAATATTAAACTAAAAGGACAGTGTGCATTATTCGTTTTATTAACGGCGATTGGAAATAAATTAGGATAACTATGCCAGGAAATCCCGGAATGATGAGCCCGAGATTTTCGATAACGTAAACCGTTACTTTATTTACCTCGTTTCTGCTACTAGCATATCAGACGCTCTAAAGATATTGGCTTTCTGACCTAAAATATACAAGACATTAATGGCAGTGTTTTGTTTTTTTTGTTTCCCTTTGCAAATTTTATTTTATTATTTTAATTATTTTTTCATAAAGAATAAACAAAAAACAGCAATTCTTATATCCAGAGAAATAACCAAACTACATAAATTAATATTTTCAGATATAAAAAAATGTAAGCCTAAAAGATTTCTTTTTCCAAAATTATAGAATTTTGTTTAAATAAACCGAAAAGAGTTTATGTGCTCGTTTTAAAACAAAATAACCAAACCATAGCCCAGAAATAAATATTAATATTAAGAGACGAATGTTTCAAACTTCAATATACACGAAAATCAATGAAATCATCCATTTTTCAATCAAATCGATTAATTGCCTTCCCTGATTGGTGACCCACCGCGATGCATAGATAGGAAGCTTCACGTGTCTCCCCGAGAGTGACTTAGTTCATAGAATGTAGTAGTTTACATTGCACCGAAGAGAATATATTATTGCTTTTATAAAAATGAAAAAGTCAAATATCATGGTGCAGTTCTGGGCTGAACAGAAACACCCTTTTCCAACGCGCCCGCGTCATATCAAAGAACCTACTGTAGATTTTATATACCGGGGTTTTTTGCTTGTGTGTTAATAAAATCTCTCAAATCCGCGTGTGCCGTTAGGCTGCATAAGGCGTTAACTTCAGTAAAAATCGTCTGTTTCTTTTGTTATATGATTTTTTTCGATTATCGATACTTAACGAAAACATTCTACTACAGAACACACACCTAAGAACATTGCCAGACATATAAAGTATGTGGGAAATTACAAAACAAAAAAAAAATGAATAAAAATAAAAACAATCCCGGCCGTTTAGGAGTCCATAGGAAACGAACTCACACATCCATGCAGAAATTCCTTTTATATAATAGTAAATAGATAGGTATTAGGAACTTGAAAAATAACAGCTCTTTCCCAAATTACTGGATTTGCCATTAAATTACCCGAAAAAGGGTTGATATGCCGTAAAATAAAAAAAAACAAACACAACGTGTGGTTTTAATGAAAGGTTTCTGTAGACCGACCGAACTGGAATCGGGCTTAGTGCAACTAAGTTTTAAATCTGTAAAGTTAGTAAACATTTTTTTTTCTTTACTGGAAACACCCGGTTAAAATCATAACCGTTCGTTAGAAGTAACCACTTCATCTACATTGTATTATTACTTTGTTTTCTATTGAGTTTTATTTGATTATTTTTAATCAATCTGTTTCTATTTTTTTAAATTTATTTCTATATCTATTTTATTTTTACAAAGAAGTCACCACTTATCAAGGCCCTGAAACCTACCGAGGATAAGGATTAATAAGTGCACAGTAGTCAATAAGCCAATATCGTAGTAATCATTAGTAGTGGAAATTTGGTCAATTGGATTACTTAAGGTGAAAGCTCATCAAGAACTTGTTTACGTTGGACTTGAAGATTGTCATATTGTAGAGAGCTGGAAAGCAGAGAAACGGAAAATAGTTCCACCGGAGTGTAGCTCTAAGAAAGAAGCTTTGTTCATGGTATCTACTACTATCTATTAATATTGCTAAATGTTTTTAAGCGTAAAGTTTTTAATATCTTCCTGGTTTTACACAGCTGTCAGCCTTTTAATACATTTCAGCACAAAATGCTAAACACATGGAAGCAAGAGACGCCCACATAAACAACTGCCCAACACATTTCTTTTAGGTAATATAAATTAACAAGGATTAATTATCCATCAATAATGTTACATGGAAGAACGGAGTATCCGGACTAGATGCCTCGTCGTCGAGCCAATCTGGCAGAATTGACATGTTGACAAAATATTGCAGTCTGCATGTTGGAAACGTATGTGATACACATCCGGTAGTGTTTCATGACAGACCATAAGCACATTCTAATATTCTCGTAAATGTGAAATTGAGAGCTACAACCATTCCGAATACTATTGGGCTTCGGAGAACTTTTAACTAATTAGTAACTCCACAACTTCTAACCTCTAGAACTTTGGTGTTGGCATAAGGTTTTATATAAACAAAGCTTTTTCTGAAGTATAAGCAGATGCAAGTCGTTTATTTTCGTTTATATCAAAACTAAAAATGAAAATATAATATATATATATATACATATTATATATGTGTTAGTATATATATATGTATGCATATATATGTATGCATATATGTGTATATATATGTATATATGTATATATATATATGTATATATATGTATATGTATATATGTATGTATATGCATATATATATATGTGTGTGTGTGTGTGTGTATTTCTGACGACAGTTCCAGATGATTGTACAATAAATGCCCACATCCCACACGAGTATGCTGATCATGCTGTGATAATGGTATAAATCACCCTAAATTCTCGCCCTAAAATTGAAGACGCACTACTCAAATCAACGAGGTATTACAAAAAGGCTGACTGAGAAGCCATCCGGGAACACATCAGAGATACCCCTTGGCAAAATATTTTTTCCCTTCCAGCTGAACAGTGTGCAAATGAGACCACTGAATGGTTCAAAACTGCAATTGAGGCACATGTCCTCACACGGAAATTCTATAGCAAGCCCCACTCTCCCCAATGGTTTCCCTCTGCTTGTGCAGCTGCCATTGCTCAAATGCAGCATGCGTTACACAGATTCAACCAACACAGGTCCAGTTTAAAGAGATAGAAGTATATAGAATAGAGAAATAATTGTGAGAGAGTGATAGCGACAGCTAAGATAAATTACACTGAAACCACAGAAATTAGGAACTCATGAACAGTGTATTAAATAATGGGCAGTCAACGATTCCCCCACTATCAAACAATCATGAGGTTGCTTTCCAGTCGGTTTGCCTTAAACTCCACCCTGGACCCGGCACACCACTCCCTCACCGACTTTCCTTTGCGGACAGACATCACACTAGACGATTTGAAAATCAGCGCTTTTCAGGTTCATGGTCTCATAAAAAACCTAGGCAACTCAAAAGCATGTAGACCAGATCTCATCCCGGCTGTGTAAATTAAAAAATGCTCCGCTGAGGTTGCTCCAGTTCTCTCCAAACTTTACAATAAATGCCTTAACGAATCTTGCTTTCCCGACTGCTAGAAAACCGCTTCTGTGGTACCAGCCTTCAAGAATTCTGGTGAAAGAGCTGACCCACTAAATTATCCCCCCATCAGCCTCCTCCCACTTTTCGCGAAAATATTTGAGTCCTTAGTTTATCAAGATCTACTCAGATCTAACAGCTGCTAAACTCCTGACCAAACAACAATATGGATTCAGGCAAGCCCGTTCAACAGCAGATATCTTAACTGTAGTCTCTGAACGTATATACCGTTCACTAGACAAAATAGGGGAGGGGAGAGCTGTAACGCTTGATATATCTAAGGCTTTTGACAGGGTATGACACGATGGTATCTTAAGGAAAATTAGATCATATTGTATCACTGGAAGAATACATAATGCAATTAACTCCTTAAGTAAGAGAAAAATCCAAGTTGTCCTCCGCGGTCGTTCATCCAAACAATATGATATAAATGCGGGAGTACCCCAGGGTTCTATAATTGGACCATTAATATTCCTGATATTCATAAATGACCTCCCTGATAAAATTGTTTCAGGGATGGGTATATTTGCCGATGACACCACCCTCTATAACAGGCATGATGGGAAAAAAATGAAGATATATCTAAGGAAATGGCAGAAACATTAGACGATGAACTCCAATCTGTAGTGGAATAAGGACACAAATGGATGCCAAGACTAAGCTTGTTTCCTTCATTAATTACAAGAAACCTTTTCCAAGAACACATTGCCTGAAAGTACTTCCGTACTGGAATAGATACATTGAGAGCATTGCCAAAGCTGCTGCAAAGAAGGTGGGCTCTCTCCACCGTGCAAGAAAATTACTTACGTCTTAAAGTATCCTGTACCTTTATAAGGCCACCATTCGCCCATGAATGGAGTACTGTTGTCACATTTGGCCTGGTGCATCTGCTGCTTGTCTCTCACTCCTGGACAGGGTTCAAAAGAGAGTCGCCAACCTGACATGTCCTGAACTGTCATCTAGGCTTCAGCCTCTGTCCCATCGGCGAAATGTTGCATCCCTCTGATTGTTCTACAAATACTTTAATTGTGAATGGTCTGACAGACTGCAAGCATTTGTACCTTCTCGACGTGACTACCCCGACGAACCCGACAAGCAATTAAGTCCAACCCCTTTACAGTAGAGACCTCTAGGTGTGAGAAAGCCAATAGTTTCTTCCCCAGAACTGCAAATCTTTGGAACTCTCTTACGGGATACTGCTTTCCCAACCATACTGATATGCAGAAGTCCAAGTGTAATGTGAACAAACATCTTTCTACTCATCTTCCTTCTCTATGCCTCTGCAAACTATGTCCCACTTGCCTTGTTTGGGGTGAAAATTGAATTTTAAAAAATATACATATATGTAGATATATATATATAAATATATGTTTATGTATATATATATATACACACACCTATATATATATATATATATATATATATATATATATATATATATATATATATTAGGGTAGGTTGATTTTGGAACTTTAAATAGGTGAATAGATGGAAAGTTGTGAAATAACACCCTAAATCACCTGAAAAATATTTTTTTTCCAAAATTTTGTATTTTTTTTTTGCGAAATTGAATTTAAAGACATCAATATTTGCAATCTTAGTCGTAATTTCGGTGACACCGGAAATATGTACCCATAAAATTAAATCCGAGGTTAAACTAGAGTAAAATAATAAAATCTATTAAAGAATTTTTTTTTTAAAGTTTATTATCTATTTTCATATTAATTTAAATAAAATGACCAAAAACAAAAAGTAAAATATATTAAAATATATAGTTTCAAATAAAAATGACGACTTAGTAAAAGAAGTTTTATTTATTGGATATTCTTTCGATTTTCACCGGCAGTATTTATCTGCCCCTTGTTTACATTTTTTAACCTTAAAATTCACACGAATTAATTTAAGAAATTAAACATACTATTAAAATAGTTCATTTAACAAATTGAACATACTATTAAAATATTTAATTTAACAAATTAAACATAACTATTAAAATATTTAAACTTTTTATAATTATTTTCATTTATTTATATTTCAAAATTCAGTGTTTTTTAAAGGCTGGTTTTGGTTTACGAATTAGTTTGTGAATTAAACTGTATTGATTGGTAAGTAAAACATTTTTTTTAAATAAATTTTGAAATTTATTTCCAATTTAAAAAAAATATTTTCATGTGTTATCTGATAATATTATATATGTGTGTGTGATTTTATTTACAGATATTTTAATTTTAAAAATGGCTGGAAAAACACTGGAGTTTCCACTCGAAGTAAAGGAGCAATTAATTTTTCAGGTTTGGATAAAACAGAGCCACCGACCTTTAGACAAATAATTCAATATAGCTATCTTTTAATGATCACTTATCCTCATATTTCTTGTTATGGTATTTCTAAATTAATAGCAAATGACGTGATAAATATTTGGAAGGCTGTCAACCCTCGTTTGTCTTTGTTAAATGAAAATAGTGTTGTCGTCAAGGTGAATATGCTATGCTTCCAGAAGGCAAAGCAAATAAATAAAATAAATGCTGCCCAAACAAAATTCTGGATGGAAAAAATAGATACATTATTTGATATTTCATCATGTTCGTGCAAGCTTCCCATTTTAACTTGTGACAATATTAATGTCAAATGCGACAAAGAAAATTGCCAGACCAAGCACACCATCTGCACCGTCCTCTGAAGCGAAAAGTAAGTTATTTTCTATTTTTATTTTTGAATTTATTATGAAAGGGATAACTTAATGTCTAAATTATGTAAATTTTGAGAAAAAACATTTCCACAGTTGAAATAAATATTTAAATCAATTTTTTTCATTTTATTTTACATGTAAAATATTTTTAATTTAATATGTTAAACTGTATTTTTAATCTTAGTAAATTTCATTTTAATCTGATATTCCAGGTTCCTACGGAAGACCGAGAATATTTAAAAGACAAAAGGAGTAAAATAGGGCCCAAGGGCACATTCCAACTTAGTCCAATAGATAAAACCGCAATAAAAAAAGTAAAAGAAAAGGAGAAAGAGAAATCCAACAAAAAACATCTCCCATAGCATCAACATCATCTATTCAAGATCATGTTTCTCCAAGTACATCTCTAAGTCATTCATCTACTCCAAGTGATGAAGCAGATTACATACAGCCAGATAGTCCTCTCAAAGTGCCCTATAACCTTACAAAAATTCCAAGGTTTGCTCTTGAATTAGTCAGGGGTGATATATCCTCTAATCTTGGAGCCAGTCTTGGCAATGTCCTGCTCTTGGATTTGAGGGCCATGGGACTTCTTATCCCTAATATAGATATAAAGAATATCTATACGGATAAATGTAAAATTAATAGGGCAAAAGCTAAAGTAAACGCACATGCCTATCAAAACCACAGCAAAAATATGGAAAATCTTCTTTGTATAGGTGTTGATGGGAGGACAGACAAAGATACACTGCTCTACAAAGAATCAGTGGATGGAAATGGATTTCAAATTGTGAAAAAAACCAAAGCATATGAACGTCACCTCACAATAACAAAAGAAACAGCAAATGAGAGTCTATATTTGACTCACCGAATTCTTCCGGATACTGGAGCAACTGGTACTGTTCTTACAGAGCAAGTCGCTGATGTTTTAGAGGAATTCAAAAGTTTAAGTACCATTAAGGCTGTCCTTGTTGACAACACAAATGCGAACACAGGCTGTGAAGGTGGCCTGGTTACACTTTTAGAAAAAAAAATTTAAAAATATCTTCATAATATTGGTTGCGCCTTACACCAGAATGAACTTCAATTTAGGGCTTTGTTCAAACATTTAGATTGCACCACAAAAAGCTCCACAACATTCAGTGGTCCATTGGGTAAATTATGTGCAAATGATTGCCATAATTTACCACAAATAGCATTTTCCGCTGTTGGGAATCCCTTGGAGTGCGAATTTGAAGACAAGGATAGCCTAAGTAGTGACAAAAGACTGCTCTACGAGTATACAGTTGGGATTTCTAGAGGTAAGGTAGACCCTAGATTTGTATCCTGGAAAATTGGACCATTGAACCAGGCTAGATGGTTAACTTTGGCTATCAGGCTCATGTGCCTATGGACTCGTGGGTCATATCCGCATAATCTTTCAACCAAATTGCATAGTTTGATCAATTTTATTGTAAATGTATATGCGATTTGTTGGTTTGACATTAAAAAAATAACAAATTGCACCACCAACAAATGTACATTTATAATATGATTCAGAGAATACAGAAGCAACCAACTGAAATTAAAAAAAAAAATTACACTTAAAAACATTCAGTATAATGCTTTTGCATTACTGCCAGAAAATATTTTATTTTCTATGGTAAAATCAGATGAACTTGAAGTAAGAGAAGAGGGAATAAAAAGAATGTTGACCATTAGGTAAGTTAATATTTCTTCATATAAAACTTACATCAATTTATTGTGACATTTTAAAGAGTACATTTAATTTCACCAAATCTTATTAAAGCAGTATGAATTGCATTTAAAGATTAAACTCAAATTATTTTTTATATTGTTTTAGAAGAGGGAAACCAGCCAAGAAAAGACTTAAAAAGATCCCGATGATCAAATTTAAGGCTCTACACTGGACAAATTTAATAGATTTGTCAGTAAATGGAGTCTGTGAGCCACCACTTACACAAGACTTTTCTGACAGTGAATTAGAGAGTTCATTGTTAACAGGCGAAAAGCTTGACTTGCCAGATTTCCCTTCACATTCCCAAGGTGTTGAACGAGCAGGTAAGTTGGTGACAGAGGCTTCTCAATGTGTATATGGCTTTGAAGCAAGGCACCGGCACATACTTGGGAAAGTTTTGTGCCAACAATTAAGACCCGCTTTTTCATCGAAGGGTTCTTATTTAGAACACTTTGATTCTTTATATTAAAAATAAATAATTATTTGTTTTTCCATAATTGCTTGTTGTATTTTCATATCAGGAAAACATTTTTGTCAATACATTCAACAATTTCTGTTTAAATAATAGCATTTCAAACTCGGCGCAGTTAAGTGGGGGGGGGGCTTAAATTTAAATTTGATTTTTTTATATAATTTTGTTTCAAATTATATTCCCATCAAATAAAATAAGATTTCTTGGCTTAAATGCTGAAATTATTTAGTTTTGAGATCAATATTTAGGCTAAATCCACCAAAATCGAGGGTTTTTCCGCCCGTGTTTATTTAAAATCTTTTATGTCAAATTCGCAAAAAATCGTTGAAGACTCAGATCTAATTTTTGGTATGAGTTTTCAATCGGTATAGACACAACTTTCGGTCCATTAACGTTTTTGATTTTTAGAAAAAAGTAAAAAATCGACCTACCCTAATATATATATATATATATATATATATATATATATATATATATATATATATATATATTAAAAAATGGACTCTCCCATCAATTTCGACGTATGAGGTTCCGCCCTGACAGGTAAAGTGTCTAAAAATGCACGCATATGATTTTTTTTATAGTGATGAAGACCTTTTGTAGAATCAAACACACGTATTGGTATTAGTGCTAATGTTTGTTGGTACAATGTCTGCCACAAGACAAAATATACCGTAGACCGGAGAATTTTACATCAGAGTTTTCGTTCTATTATATCATGCATATAATACCGTGCTTAAATATATGGTTAAGTGGGAGTTTTTGTCATTTAGAACTGCTTTAAAGCTTCACCGCTCACTCATTTTTCGACCAAATCTCAAAAAAATTGTTACAGTTTATAGATCACATTCTCAGCTATATTATGAAAACAATTTTCAGTTTTCGTTCAGTAAAATAAAAGTGATAATTAATTTACTGCTGTTGAAAATCGTATAAAAACGTAAGGATGTGAGCGACATTTTTATGACTGGTTTCCATAGCAACCATGTCGCTTCAGCCACTACTGTTGCTACAAATTCACCGCTCTCGCAAACAGAGAAGTAACAAGTTAAACAGATAGAATGAAATATTTGAAGGGAGATAATTGTGGGATTTTATTGAAAGCAGACAAGGTCCGTACAGTGTTATTTCATATGTGCATGTTCTGTTTATGGGGGCAAAAAAAAAAAGATTGAAATTATACAAAGAACAAGTCAATTTACTGCAAGCCAGGAAAATCATGGATTACAATACAAAAGTGCGAGCATGAAAAGTAATATGATTAAATTTATACATGGAAAAGTAAAGGACTAGTTGTTAAAACTGGAAAGGAAAAGGACACGGTATTCTACTAACAATATAATGATTTTATAATTAAAATATTATTGCATAAAGAATTGTTTTTTAAAATCCAATTAATAACATTAAATAATCAATTCTTAATGCTGCAATATTTTTCGTTATGAAGTTATATTTTTTACTAGAATATCTTGTCTTTTTTTGCAGTTTTAATAACTAGTCCTTAACTTTTCCATGTTTAAGCTTAACCATATTACTTTTCATGCTCGCATTTTCTATTGTGATATATATATATATATATATATATATATATATATATAGGGGGAGAGGGTAGAGATTAATGTATATAAAAGGGGGAGAGAGAAATGAAATATGGACAAAGCAAATTGCATGCTAATCAAGGTTTCGTCTGTATTAAAGACTTCCTAGGGTCATTATTTAAACTAAAGTACAATACTTGAAAATTCTTTCCAAATAAATGTTTACGAGTCTTGAAGATGAACACTTGATGAATATATAATTTGATTTGCTCTTTAATCATTTCCTCATAACGTCGGAATATTATTTCCACAAGTTCCATCATGCGCACACACTCACATATTTTAGAATGTGAGAGATTATATAATTATTTCCACAACCAAACAACATCGCAACCCGCAAGAGCCATGATAGTTAACATACATTTGTGTTCATCGGTTAGATATATCCAAACCCGGGTTCGAAACCCGAGTCTCTTGCATGCGAGTCAAACACTCTGCCAACTGAGCAAACGCCACACACACAAGCAATTCTATAGCTAACACGGATCAAGCAATACATATATATATAATTTTTAAACTCTGTGGACAGTTCGTCCTTGCTTAAATTATGTCTTCGACGATCGGTTAATTTCTATATACAGGGAGAAACGATAAAATTGTCACCTAAAGAAAACAATATTACAGCTTTATGATAATTTTTTTATTGAAAAAAAATAATTCAGGTTACTTGTTCATGAAGTACAGCTTATATCTATTCAATGTAGCCGCCTTCAGCCTCAATCACCTCCTCGATAGGCGTCCGGCACTGGAAGCATGCCATTTCCAAAAGCGTTGGCGGTAACTTGACGAATACCCAGTAGACGGCGGCGATCCGTCTGGTATTGGTGTTGTGGGAAGTCATGTTTGTGACGTTCTCCACGTATGTTCAAACGAAGTGGTCCAGAGGGTTCAGGTCGGGGAAAGAGGAGGGCCAGTGACAGAAGGGTACAGTGTTGTAGCACTCCTGAAGCCAAGCCTGGGTCTCTTTAGACATGTGGGCCGACACTGAATCCTGCTGCCACATCCAAGGTCTGCCAACGGCCACCGGGTTCCACCAAGGGTTCACCACACTCTTTAGCATATTAAGGTACACCTTGGTGTTGACTTACAAGCCGACTTCAAAAATGTGAGATAACATGATGTGGCTCTCACTTGGGCCACATCAAAGACCATAACCCTGGCTGGAAACTTTCTTTTTATCCCTTTGCGCACGTCCCTGTTATTTGTGAATATCCAGTATCATGTATTTGGAGGATGCTAGCAATAGTCTTGTTGTCATAACTAGGATCGGTAGAGAGCATAAGTTGTACAGCGGTGCATATCCGATCTCGCCCAAAGAACATTGTGTCACTTTCAGACATGATAGAAGGCTCCTATCGCTCTTAAGATTTGCACACAACTGGCCAATAAGTATATTGTCTTCAACAAAAAAGGAAAACCGGTTTTCTAACGGAAATCGAATTGTATCGTCTTTTCTAGGGCGACAATTACTTTTCCTCGCTGCATATATATATATATATATATATATATATATATATATATATATATATATATATATATATATATAAAGAATAAAATATATATAAAAGAACTGATGATCCCTTAAAAAATAAATTCTTAGTACTATAGTAAATTCGAGAGCGAGTTTATGCAGTGACTTACTGACTAGATGGTTTTCTAACGAATGATAAAAAAGTATTTTTTATATAGTTTAAAGGTTAAAAACTCCAAAGTACGTTATATATATATATATATATATATATATATATATATATATATATGCTTCTCACCGTAACGCTATATATATATATATCACCGTAACGATATATATATATATATATATATATATATATATATATATATATATATATATATATATATATATATATATATATATATATATATATATATATATATATATATATATATATATATATCGATAAATTCATTACTCGTACAGCAGTAGCCGTATAGCGTTACGGTGAGAAGCGTTGACTGTCACTTAGGCGGTCGGGTTTCGATACTGGCTTGTGGCAGTAGCATGTCTAGCCGCACTGGTGAGCTGTGAAGTAGCGAAACAGTACTGTATATTGATGACTATATATATATATATATGATGAAAATAATGGAAAGAAGTCTCGAAATAAAGACGAAACGTTGGTGAACACATAATACGGTTTGTTCCTTTTTTATTTTCTCTCTCTCTCTCTCTCTCTCTCTCTCTCTCTCTATATATATATATATATATATATATATATATATATATATAGTATTCCGACGAAATAGAGTAATACAAATCACAAACCAAGTTATTTGTTTATCAACGTTTCGTCTTTATTGCGAGACTTCCTCTGGATAAATGGAATTAAGAAAACAAAACACCAGTGCAAATATTTGAAAATATATTTTATTTAATGAAATGTATTACCCTGTTTCATTTCAGAAACGAAAAAGGCGTTGAAATTTAAAAAAAAAAAAAGATACGGGTGGTATTTTGGGTGGTAGCGTTGTGAAAAAAGAGTAAGCTTTTTTATAACGCTATATAGCCGTTAATATATTTAAAAGATATGATGCAATTCATAAACCTTTTGAAATACATTTGCCCGTTATAATTCAAATATGGATGTGTAACTGAAATGAAATTAGTGTATTTTATGTTATGTGATTTATTGACTGATTATACGTATTAATATATAAAGGAGGTTTTTACTATGCTGCGAGGAAGTTAGCAAAATATTTAATTTATTTAAAATACACTACGATGTAGACTTCTTGCATCAGCGCTTATCGCAAATTCAAGCACAATTAAACAACATTGAGGTTTCTATAATTTATCGTCATTAATAAGTAAACTTCTATTAAAAAGAACGTAATTTAATTTAAGGTATGTATAAACTCTCTCACACTATGGAAAACACCTTACATAACAATTAGTACATATTATCAGTCAATAAATTACATAACCAAAAATGCGCTCATTTCATTTCAGTTACACATCCATATTTAAATTATAACGGACATATTTGTTCCAAAAAGTATAGGAATTGCATCATATGTTTTTAAATATATTCACGGGTATATGATGCTACATATTTAAATATATTAACGGGTATATGATGCTACATATTTAAATATTTTAACGGGTATATGATGCTACATATTTAAATATATTAACGGGTATATGATGCTACATATTCAAATATATTAACGGGTATATGATGCTACATATTTAAATATATTAACGGGTATATGGTGCTACATATTTAAATATATTAACGGGTATATGATGCTACATATTTAAATATATTAATGGGTATATGATGCTACATATTTAAATATATTAATGGGTATATGATGTTACATATTTAAATATATTAACGGGTATATGATGCTACATATTTTTAATATATTAACGGGTATATGATGCTACATATTTAAATATATCATCGATTATATGATGCTACATATTTAAATATATTAATGGGTATATGATGCTACATACTTAAATATATTAACGGGTATATGATGCTACATATTTAAATATATTAACGGGTATATGATGCTACATATTTAAATATGTCATCGATTATATGATGCTACATATTTAAATATATTAACTAGTATATGATGCTACATATTTTAATATATTAACGGGTATATGGTGCTACAAAAATCTTACTCTCTTTTAACAACGCAATGCCCCCTCTCAGATTTTCTGTATTCTTAACGGCTTTTTTTTTGTTTCTGAAAGGGAACAGGGCCATACGTTTCATTACATCAAAAATATATTTTAAAATATCTCTACTGGTTTTTTGTTTTCTTAATTTCATTCATCCAAAGGACGTCTCGCAATAACGAGGAAACTTTAATGAACACATAACTTAGTTTGTTCCTTATTATTTCTCGCCATCTCTATCTCTGTCATTCTTTCTCGCTCTCTCTTTCTTTCTCTCTCTTTATATATATATATATATATATATATATATATATACATATACATATATATACATGAGAATAATAGTATATATATAAGTGTGTGTGTGTGTGTGTGTGTGTGTGTGTGTGTGTGTGTGTGTGTGTGTGTGTGTGTGTGTGTGCTGATTTTCCGATATCCTTACTTTTATTCTCCGGGCGGTGTAGATATGTTCCTTTGGTTATGGTATTAAAATTTTCCACATGGTTGCTAAACAGCTTATTGGTCTGTAATTGCTTGAGATCGTCCCTTTTTATACTGTATTTTTTGTAGTAACGAAGTTCCTCTCTAGTCATCCATTCTGGTACTTTTGGTTTACGGATACATCTCCTCAGACTTTGCATCAGTTTACATGTTTTGAATTAGTATGCATGTATCACATCGTGGCCTGATGCTTTCCATTTTACTATTTTCGTGACGGGCATCTTGCGTATTTCTTCATTAATTTGTGTTTCTCTTACTTGTTTAATTTCCTGGAGTTCATTTTCCTGTCTTTAAACCATTTATGTTGTGGTCTTGAGGCTGTCTCTATATCTGATTACATAAATGTTTTTTTTTTTTTTCTGTCGGGCTCGATGATTCTGCTTTTATTATTTCTCCGTTTACGTTTTGGTAAAATTGTATTTAATTGATTTCAAAGGTGCTGTGTTTTTCTTCACTGTTTTGATTTGTATTTGTAGCGTTTGTTTTAGTTCTTCATGTTTCTTATTGAGTATTTTCTTTGTACACCAGATTTACCAACGTCTTTGTTTTTTTCCTGTGATATCTTTCATTCTATTTAAGGCCGAAGCTTCTTATTTATGTTATGTAATCTAGGTGTTCACTCTTCTCTTATACGCATGATTTGTAGATCCTTTATTTTGGTCAGTTTTTCTGTTCTTAATGTTATTGCTTATTCGTTTTGCTGCCCGAATATATATAAATTGTTTAGACCTGTTATAGTATCTCTTGAAATATATGCGAGAGATCTGTTCACATTCTCTGTTTCGAATTGTAATTTCTTTTTCTGTCCGTGACTTATTGACTGGAGGTAAGTTTTATCTCCTCATGCATAAATGGTTTGATATTTTCAACTTCTTTTGCCTCTTCTTCGGTGTGTTCTCCTATTCTCCTTTTTACAGTCTGCTCACTTTCAGTTCTAATATTTTGACAGTGTTTTGCTGATGCGCTTACACTAATGATCATTTCTTGATTTGTTACATAATGTATCTTGTTGAATTTCTGTTAGTTCGAGGTCGGACAAATAGCTCCTTGTATAGGTCATTGTATTGGGAATTCTAGGCGCGGTAAGTTCTCCTCGCTTGTCTCGGTTTCTGTTTTTCGTCGTCTTGTACGCTTACCTTGCCACTGGTATTTAACGACGTCGACTGAGGAGAGGTGTTGTTGGAGGTTGCGCACCTCCTGCTTATAAGACTTTCACGCGCAAGCACCCCTTCGCGGGTAACCATAGTCTTTCGAAGACTGAAGGAGCCCTATATATATATATATATATATATATATATATATATATATATATATATATATATATATATATATATATATATATATAACTATTTCATTTATTCACATAAATTTACTATACGAAAGTATAGATTTATGCGTAAACTTTAAGTATTTACTTCAAAAGTGCTCAATACGTAGGTAGAGCTAGTTAGTAATTTATAAAATATATATGGCGATTAAGCTACACTGAATATTCTGCGTTTCATCCAACTATAGGATTCGTCAGGCTTATGCATAAGCCTGACGAATCCTATAGTTGGATGAAACGCAGAATATTCAGTGTAGCTTAATCGCCATATATATTTTATAAATTACTATATATATATATATATATATATATATATATATGTGCCTGTGTGTGGTATATATGTATATATATATATATATATATATATATATATATAATATAAAATATATTTTATATTTTATTTTATCTTATTGCTATGTTTACCACATTGAGCTCTCATACCCGGATTTCCTTTTGAATTTTTCCATTATAACACACTATATATATATATATATATATATATATATATATATATATATATATATATATATATATATATGTATATATAATATCTACGTATATATAACACACACTTTTTTTCAGAGTCAAAATATCGCAGCGCACACGATTCATGACAATCATAAAACGGGAAGTCCAAGACTCGATATGCATATATATATAGGTAATAAATTTCACTTTCTGAGATATACATATATATATATATATATACATATATATATATAATTTAAAGGAGATTAGAATAATAGTCTAAAGAGCTAAGTGTATTTTAATGTAATAGTGAAATTACTAGTTTAATTTAAATACAGGAAATGCTCGTTGTAATTTAAATATATAATAAGCTCGATAGTTAAATGTCCTAGAGCTAATTCAATATTAAGTAATGTGATTTATAATTTAAAAATTTAAAAATTTTTTAAATTTAAAAATCAAAATTTAATTAAATTAAAAATCAGTTTCATAAGAAGGAACAACAACAAAGTCAATTATCTGTACGATCGTTTCGGAAATCCGTGCTTTTTATTTGTGGTAGACATGAAGTCACGTAGAACAATTATACATAGTTTTTTTGGTAAGCACGGTCTCCTCATCAGCAAATTTAGGAGGATTTCTATTGAATTGAAAAGACACCAAAAATAAACCTAGCATTAAAAGTAAGGTAGATGAATCTGAAAAATTGAAGTAAAAGGTTTGGATTTAAAATTTATAAGAAAATTAATCAGAAAATTGGTATAGGTTAGAGATAGAAATGAGTAGAAAAAAAATATATTTTTTTTGAATTTACATAATAAATTTGATTTAAAAATATATAGATATATAGTTACCTTTTAGTTTTTCTTTTTTTGAAATCAGGAACTGTATTTAAAGTAGTCACTTAGATGTTTGCTATAGCTTTTTATTTTATTGAATGATGAATTTTAAAAGGGCGACGCTCGTGCAGTAAATTGTTTCCGTAAGCGTATTTTGATTTAAAGACGCTACAGTTAATATCTATAGAGAGAGAGTATTTATTTTGCAAGTTTTTAAGGGGAGATAATTGTCGTGGCTTTATTTATTATTTGATTTACGAGTCTAAGGGCGGTAATTGGTTTAACTTAATTTATTAAAAAAAAAAAAAAAGTAATCTATTTTTACTAATGAGTAATTTTTAATGATTTAAGGTGGTTTATATTTATTAAATTTAAACCAACGTTTATGATTACATGATAGAAGCTCGTGTCTTGAATTTACTAGTTTGGTTGTGCTTTTTATATCTTCATATTTTACATTTTTTAGGGTTTCTTTTGTACATAATGTACAAAATTTATCTCCTGGTTTATATTATTTGCAAGTCTCAATTATTTGCCATTTTAAGTTGAAAGAAATATTGCTATTTTTTAGTTGCCAAATATAGTTGGATAGAGTAGTTTGGTTTGATAGAGAGTTATTTTTAAAAGAATGTTTGTGCGTTGAAATTCTATGTTTTATTGGGCCAGATGTGGAACCAATATATATTACCTCTTGATTATTATGATTATTTTCCGTAAGGTCTATTGTTGGATTATAATGTGGTGGGTTGGTTAATAATTGATCGGTAGATTGATTTAAGTTGGTGTTATTATTTAATCTGGTAGTTGAGTTATGGCTGTTGATAGGTTCTTGTAGATTTGGAGTTTTTGATACTGTGCAGCTATAGATAACATTTTTAATTTTACATGAGCCTTGTAGGGGACATTTATTTTTTCTTCTACAGTTACAGTCCGATGTATTTTGTATAGTTGCATTTTGTAGTTTATTAATTTTATTATTGTTAGAGCTAATTATTTTCTGATGAAGGTTAGGCATAGTAGAGTAAGAGACTTTAATTGTGTTCTTATTGAAAATCTTATTATATCTATGGGGGGGTTTATAGTTCTTATCTAATATTTTAAAAAATTCTCTAGCTATGTTTGTTTCTAGGTTTTTGGAATACGGGGGGTTGAACCATAGGATCTCCTTGTGTCTATTCTTACGTTTGCGGGTTTTAGTTTGTTGTTTATTTATATTATTATCTAATATTTGTAGTTTGGTTTTATCTTTTTTTGTCTCCTGGTTATTTTTCTTAACCTGTATACGGGAAGACATTGCCATATTATATGTTATTACGCTCTTAATAGGTTTATTTTTAATACAGTTTATGTTTCTATCATTTTCATTTATGAATTTAATTTGTGAATTATATCCAGAGTTTTTAAGGGCTTCATTATAGTATTTTTCATTTTTGGTAAATATTGATTTAGTAGAAGACAGTCTAGAAATTCTTAGAGCGATATTGGGAACTATTGATTTTAATATTGATTTAGGGTGGTTTGATTGATTGTGGACATATAGAAGTGATTGGTTAGGTTTATGGTATGGTTCAAAGGTAGAATTTTCAAGATTTAAGGTTATGTCTAAGAAATTAACAATTTTTTATTAGGGTCGATGTTTATACTAAGTCCATAATTTTTAAATAATTTATGTAGAGCTTTAATTGCATTTTCATAATTTTTATTAGTAGAATTCGTTATGAAAAGTGCATCATCTCTATATAGCCCTCCTTCAAGTTTGAATTGTTTATGGAGTATACAATGTATTTCATTTAAAAGGAAAAGGCCAACTAGATCAGTGACCTGAGTCGAGTCCGTCGATCCCATTAAAATGTTGAAGTGGTTAGGGGTATTTTTCCTGGTCCAATATTTATTATCAAATGTTATTAAAGACTGTCTAGCTATAAGTATTAGTTTAGTTTCGTCTTGAGTTATATTAGTTAATTTTCGTGCCATTAGTAGAGATTTATTAAGTAGGATAGGTGATATAGATTGGTAATATGATTCAATGTCAAAAGAAAGAAATTTAATATTATTTTTATTTTGAATATTAGAAAACCAGTCGATTACTTGGTTTGAAAATTGCCATAGTGGTTATTTATTATGGATTTAATTTTGGGGATAATTCTATCTAATATGTTTTTACTAACCAGTCCTCTATCTGATTTCGAGGGGCAAATGAGTCTAATAGTAGGGTTGATATTGAAGCTGTATTTGTGGTCTTTTAAAGTAAATCTCGGGGTACCTGGTACCGTTATTTCTGTGTATTTATCTATTTTAAGTTAAGTTAAAATGTATTTTGCATCATTATTTATTTTATTTAGTGCTGATTTATTAGTAGTTTTATAATTTTTATTAAGTTCTTTATATATTAGATTTTTATATTGTATATAGTCCATTGTGTAGAAATTTCCAGTTTTATCTGCCGGTACTATGAGTTTATTTTGGTGGCTTGTAGAAATAGATTTTGAAAATTTATTTATTTTTTTAAGTGTTGGAGTGATATATTTTTTATTTTTCTTAAATTTAATATTTTTAATCAGGTTGATTAAGTCATTTTCAAAATTTTCAGTGTCTATATACATATATATATATATATATACACACATATATATAGATATATTTATATATGTATATACATATATATATATATGTATATATATATATATATATATATATATATAGTATTACATGTTTCTATTTGATGTTGTGTATAGCTATTTCGAAGATATTTAAATAAATGTTTAGAGGTACAGAATTTATATATAGTTTTAAAAATGATAAGCGGAAGTTTCTCGAGAGCTCTTTCGGCTATCATCTCATCAGGAGAAAATCGATAGTGTACAAAATAATATTGTGTAAATAAATAGGTTGAATATTTAAAGCCGTTCTAATTAGTTTCCATTTCAAAACACGAAGATGTACTTAATTATTACTCATAATGTTTTATTCACACTTCAGGTACACGTGTTTCGATGAATAGCAGAAGCCCACAAAATAACTTATCCGACGCAAAATATATTTACATCAGAAAATAGTTAATTAAATGATTTAGTAAAAAAAAATTTATATAGTTAACACATTATTCAACTAATTGATTATTTATTCATTTATTTATTGTGGACTATTGTCACCATCCTTTAGTTGTTGTTTCGGCTGACTATTCCTTTGGCTTCCGTCACAGCGATGAGATAGATCTGAAGATCTAGCGTCTGAAAGTAAGGGTTTCCATTCTACCCAAAGCCGGCCAGAGGTTTAGTTGGCCAAAAACGTGGTGAGACGAAAAACAACTATGAAAGGCAGTAATTGCAGAGACTGCAATTAGGAGATTTGGAGTTCCTATTCTGTCGCGGTTAGCCCCTGACGAAGACCGGAGTAATAGCTGGCAGAAACGTCATGAAGCAAAAAGTACAAGATGATGATAATAGTCCGCGATAGATAAATGTACAGCAATTTTATGTTCGCAGAAAAATTAGAACCGAAAGCATTTAGATATTGGAAGACGTATAGGCAGTTATCCCAAAGAAAAGCAATTGCATTGCACCCACACTTATATTATCAGTATTATACATATATATATATATGTATGTGTGTGTGTGTATATGTATATATATGTATATGGGTATGTATATGTACATATGTATATGTGTGTGTATATGTATATATATGTATATGGGTATGTATATGTACATATGTATATGTGTATATGTGTATATATATGTATATATATATGTATATGTGTATATATATATATATATATATGTATGTATATGTACATATGTATATGTGTATATATGTATATTTAAAATACATATGTATATGTATATATATGGATATATATGGATATATATATACATATATATGTGTGTATATATATTTATGTATATATATATATGTATATATATATATATACATCTACATGTATATAATATATATATATATATATACATATATATAGGTAATAAATTGTCACTTTCTGAGATATCGTTTTGCATTTCAATTATAACTATAAATTCAAGTAAGCGAACACGATACGTTTTTTTTTATAAATAAATGTTTATTCATCTGAAATATATAAACATACATGTCTTCAGACTGTACAGTCACTTGTCAAGCGACTTCCAGTTTATTTAAACAGTTTACCTTCTTTTATCGGAGATATAATAACTTTGGTGAATACTTTCTGTTTGGTGCAGATCGAATGATTTAAAAGTCGTTATAAGTGTCATGCGTGAGTTACATGATAAGATTAATAAGTAATGAATTTGCACATTTTGTATGTATCGTTTCGAATTTTAATTCTTATTAGAAATTTTAGAAAGCCATACAAATATGCTATGCGTACACATAAATGTATTATATATTACAAAAGAAATATGTGAACATGAATAGTAATAAGGTTAAGCTTAAACATGGAAAAGTAATGGACTCGTTTTTAAAACTGGAAAAGAAAAGATAAGATATTCTAATAAAAATATAATAAATTTATAACTTAAAATATTGCAGCATAAAGAATTGATTATATACTGTTAAATTGAATTTTAAAAAAATTAATGCTGCAATATTTTATGTTATAAATGGTTTATATTTTTTACTAGAATATCTTGTCCTTTACTCTCACAGGTTTTAACAACTAGTCCTTTATTTTCCATGTTTAAGCTTAACCATCACTTAACCATATTAGTTTTCATGCTCGCATTTTTCGATTGGAATACATTGTTTTTCGCGGCTCTCAATAAATGCTCTTGTTCTTTGTTTTATTTCAGTCTCATGTTTCTCCCATAAACGTAATACACACATAGGTTATAACCATGTACGACACTCGTCTCCTTCAATAAAATCGTTCAATTATCTCCCTTTAATTCTTCCGGTCTGTCTGTTTCACCTGTTACCGCTCTTTTCACGACAGCAGTTAATTAGTAGCAACACTAGTCGCTGAACCGACGTGGTTGCAATGGAAGCAGTCGTAAAAACGTCGCTCACCTCATAACATTTTTTTCGGTTCTGAACACCACTAAAGTCATCATTACTTTTTTGAACATTGTTTTTTTTTTTAACAATATAGTTGAGAAGGTGATCTATAAACTGTAATAATGTTGAAATTTGGTCAAAAAAAGAGTAAGCGGTGAAGCTTTAAAGCAGTTCTAAATTACTGCCTCTTTACCGTATATTCAAACACTACCGAGTTTGAATGATATATCTATGTATATAAAAATGCAGCTTTTGGCTCGTTGCTAATTAATAGCCTAAAAACCACTGGAATGACTGCTTCAGCATTTTAGTATAATATGTTTACTATACCCATGCGTGTTTTTATAAATCTCTTTATAATTATAACATTATACTTAATTTTTCTATAATAAATAGGTGGTTCTCTTTGTACGGATCGGCCATTTTTTATTTGGGGACAATTATTTCACACTGCGTGCCATTAGATGCCATCACGAAACGGAACTTTTTTTTTATATGAAACTGACTTTTTCGTTTAAAAATGGAATTATTTCTCTTTCGTTAATATATATATATATATTTTTAATATTTCGTGTTTTATATATAAAATACAATTGTTGAATGTTATTCTTTTGATTATATTTGTTTGGGAGAAGCACAATTAAAAAAAGATTAAAACGGAGCGAAATTGAAATTTCCATTCCATTTTTACAACAACCGTAAACAAGCGTATACTTTGCAAGCTTTTTCGTAAGTTAACGAGCAACCCATAAAAATCTGGTAGCTGAGTGTCAAATCTGCTCAATATATATATATATATATATATATATATATATATATATATATATATATATATATATATAACCTCTCCCTAACATACTGGCAATAATTTGGTTCCGTCTTTCCATTGAGTGTTCTAATAAGAGGGATTGATTTACTAAGATTTGTATTAAAAGCTGAGCAAAATTATTTAATTGTTGAATTTTTTGCATTTTGGTTAAATTTGTTAGTTTGGAATCGCTAAAAGCCCACACAAAAAATTGAACAAAAGACAAAATTAAAAAGAATGGTACTCATACAGAAGTTAACACCCCCCCCCACCCCACACACACCGGATTTCAATTAGTTTAGGGTTCGACCGGCCATCATCACCGGATTCAGCCGAGCGTTGTCCAAATGTTGAAACACTAAATCAACATTTTTTTGGCGGCCATCTTCTTTTACGAGTGTTCAATGTCAGCCAGAGATTTGTTTATGGCGCGCATGCGCGTAAAAATGACCACCAAAGAATACCATGCATAATACAACTTTTTATATTTCGATAACTACTTCTTCTAAATTTAAATGCGATTTTCGTATTCAGCATAGTTTAAAACCTATTACAGTCGTCATTTAAAAGAAAATTGTTGAGGTGGACCTAATCTGAAGATTTACCTTAAAGTGGGTTGTTTATTTTCTGTATGGAATATACTTCCAAAATAAACTATTAATGTTGTTTAAAAAATAAAATATGAAAATATCGAAAAAAAAAGTTTTAATTGTATGCATACGTTATGGAACGAAGTTCTCGGGGAAAAATTCACTTAATTTCATCAAGTTGTTTTTTTTTTTTTTTACAGCGGAAGAAATACATTTTTATGAGAGCCATCTCGGATTTAAAAAGAAAATTTATTTGAATTTTAGAAATGCCAAAGGGAGATAACTCCAGTTAAAGTGCCGACACCCCTCCCCATCTTTAATACTAGCTTTTCCTCCTAAAAATCGAACATTTTGCTCGGTATCATAACAAATTGTTTTTTTCGCTGTAAAAAACAAAAAAAAAAACTTTTAAGTGAATTTTTTTTCGGAGAACTTCGTTCCATAACGGATATATACAATTTAAACTTTTTTCGATATTTCCATTTTGTAATGTTTTGACTAAACTCTACAAGTACCATTAATGTATGTGCCAAAGTTTTATACATAACTAATTGAAGAAAAAGTTCAATAAAGAAAATATTCTAATTTAAAACAAAAAAAGAATAGTTTTTTGGAAATTTACTTGAAAAGTCCAAAGTCTAAAACTTAAAAAAACAAACATGTTGATTTTTTTTAAATGAAAGCTCATGTTATGCTTACATCGTCAAGTAAATATCAGACGCTGACGGCAAATTTTTCTATTCCATTGAATGTTTTCTTTTTTTAGATATTTACAAAAAAAAAATTAGTTGATGACGAAGTATTACACTATATCAATCAAAACTCGTGTATTCCATTAAAATAATATTTTTTAAATCGATGAAGCGGATTTTTTGTTCTAGGGAAAAACTTATAAGTGAATGTGCGTTTCATTTTTAACTACAGAGTATGAAAAATACTAATTTTAGTTAACACACGCAATAAAAAAGATACATTATTTATGCCCTTGGACGAAACAATACTTCATAAATTTCATTTTAGCAGCAGCAGCTATTTAACGCTTCGCGCAAAACACCTTACAAAAATGGAATTTTCTATGACCCTCGCTTTAAAAAATCATTTTATTAAAAAAACCCTGGAATTTAAAATATTAATATGGATAAATTCTTAATAATGAAGAAGGGAACTATTCATTTAATAGTATTTTTTTAGGTAAGTGATTTTTTGGCATTTATATATATATATATATATATATATATACATATATTTATAAGCAAGTAAAAATATGTTGATTTTCTTTATATATTTTTTAAAGAAAACCGCTTTAAATAAAAAATATTGCATAATTTGCTAATTAACCTGTTATTATTCAACATTTGTCTTTGCCCCTTTAATTGAAACAAAAATTAGGGTTTGAATTATATTTTCAAGTAGTTATAAGCTTAAAAAATAGTAAGTTGAATTATTAAGGTTCTGATCATCATTTTTGATGGTCACTTTCTGATACACCTATAGAACCTATCCGAAACGTACTGGCAATAATTTAGTTTCCAATAAGGAGGATTGATTTATTAGGATTTGTATTAGAAGCTGGGCACTTATTAAAATTATTTAATTGTTGAATTTTTTTGCATTTTGGTTAAATTTGTTAGTTTGCTAGCGCTAAAAGCCCACACAAAAAATTGATAAAAGACAAAATTGAAAAGAATCGTACTCATGCAGAATTTACCCCCCCCGCACAGGATTTTAATAGGTTTAGGGTTCAACCGGAAATCACCAGATTCATCCGAGCGTTGTTCAAATGTTGAAACACTAAATCATCTATTGACAAAAAAAGTTGTACATTTTCTTGAAAAAAAATCTAAGTTTTCTCTACTTTCACCTAACTATTTACAGTGTTCATATAAATCATTCATTTTTTTCTTTTTATAATAAAAATTCTGTTTTCAAAAAGAAATGTTTATTGCCAGCTTTCTTTTAAAAAAGTGCAAGTCTTCCTGGAAAAAAAACAAAACAAAAAAACTTTCACCCAACAATTTATGGTAAATAATTCACCTTTTCCTAGGGGGAAAACAACTTTTATTGATAAAAAAAATGCAAAAATAATAAAATAAATAAACAATACAAAATGCAATTTTTTATGAGGAATGTGTTTCATTTTAACAAACTGAGCCACAGCAACGCGTGGCCGGGTACAGCTTATATATATATATATATATATATATATATATATATATATATTAACCTTCTTATAAGAAAACTTAAGGATGCGCACTGTCTTCGAAGTATGAAATAAGGGGTAGTCAACAATCGTGTATGCTATGTTCACGACTTAAGTCGTGCGAACATTCTGGATTGCCTAATATCTGTTCCCTAATTGTGCCTTCATTAATTATTCATTCTCTATATCCTCATGGCAATAGTCTGGTGGTTCGAAGGTAATGCTTAGTAAATCGAGTCATAAGTGTTTAGTGGCTGGGCTCACATCTCCCGACCGACAGGAATTGTCACGTCCTACACAAATTAACGAACATTTTCAAAACGCTTAGCTCATTGCAGGCTATTATTGAAAAAAAAAAACCGCATGTTTCGAATATAATATGGGAACTAATTCACGGCTGATCAAAAATTTAAGACCACTTAAAAATCTTTTTTTTTAAACTTGTTTTTTTTAGGATACATTTTTAACTCTTCGACTTAAGGTTACCAATACTACAATCTAAAAAGTTATAGAAACAAAAAAAACTACTTTTCAAAGATGCATTTTAAAATTTATATTTATATTAAATTAGATTTTTCACATGAGAACAGACACAAAAAAATTATTAAATTATAAAAAAGTGTACAAAAAGTGTATGAAAACATTCAACAATCAAACTTAATAATGAGTTCTACCTCCACTACTTTTGATGACTTCAAAAATTGTTTGGGGCATGCTAGAAATAAGGGTTTACATTAAGGTGCGGGGGATCCTGCTCCAGTTTCAGAAGATGGCTTCACGAAGTTCATTTTTCTTGAATATTGTTTGCTATTTCGATGAACCTCTCTTGTAATCCATCCCAAAACATTTTCAATTGGGTTCAAGTCTGTGAGCATGCAGGATGTCCCAAGAGATGGACTCCATTGTCTTATAGAAAGCTCAAGGCCCGCCTTGCAGTGTGTATTGCAAGCATTATCCTTCTGAAATAACCATCCATCCCCACACAAACGATGACCCTCCATCATCAAAGATGCTTTTTGCAGAATGCTAACGTAACCAGCTGCTGTCTGACGACCCTGCACTACCTTAATCTCCATCATCCCTCTGTAAGACAAGGTCCCCATACCATTACGGACCTTCCACTACCACAAGAGGAGTGTTTGTCATGCCAATATCGGTGGAAGCCATCAGAACCAACTAAATTGAATTTTTTTCCTATCAGAAAACAGGACTTTATTCCACTTCTAAACGTCCAAGGTTTGGTATTCACGATCAAATCTTAAGCTGTCTACTTTATGAACGTCGCATCGAGGAATTCGTTTACGCTTTTTTGCCATGCCTTTTTATTGTAAATGTCGTCTGATGGTTATTGGACTGCAATCAGTATCTCTAGCCGCCTTAATTTGACGAGAAGAAAGCCCTCTCTCATTCATAACAACCCCTCTGATTTTCCTACTCAATGCAGAAGACATTTCGGCGGGGTCTACCAAAGGATTGTGATTTTCCATAATTCTCAGTGTTCTTTAGAGAGTTGCAAATAAGAGTTTTACTACGATTTACCTTAGCTGCTATCGTTCACTGTGACAAACGTTGCTTATGGAATCCTAGAATTCCAGAGCGCTCAACTTCAGTTAGTTTTCTTGCTTTAGGTATGGTAACACTTTTACACAGTGATTGCTAACATCTAACTAAACTAAAAACATTAGAATTACCATAATTCTAACAATTTATACGTTTGGTCTTTTAATTTCGATTATGTGTAAAAAGCCTTATTTGATAAAAATGCAAATTTTTAAATAAAATTCTTGGAATGTACCTTTTTGTTTCCATAACCTGTTAGATTGTAGTATTAGTAAGCTGAAGTTGGTAGAGTTTAAACTTTATCCTTAAAAAGGATTTCTTTTTAAAGATTTTTAAGCGGTCTTAAATATTTGATCAGTAGTGTATTAATTTACATTCTAAAACTGGGGCAATTTTCGGCCATAGCTTTAATTCAGATGCCATGGGGGAAATCTTCGACCATCGTAGCTGGTTGGGTCGCAAAAAACTGTTTATATTTTATTTTAAAAATAGTTTAATTCGTTCTCCAGCGACTCGGAAAACTGGTCGATCGATTCTTATGTGCCTGGTAGTGTTCTTAGAAAGATTTTGCATCGGAATGTCATCGATAATTGTGGATAACTGGTAATCAACATAACTCCAAAGTAAACACGCTACACCACTTAACATTACAAATGTATTTGAGAAGTTTGATTAGAACAAGATAAAAGGTCCGACATAAAATCATCAATAGTTTTTTATTATATGACATGGGCGCGTTCGAAAGGAAAGTTTCTGTGTAACAACAATTGTACCATTTTTCATTTTTAACTTAAATTCTAGCCATTGTAACCGCACAAGCAGCAAAACCAGATATATAAAATCAACAGTTGTTAATTTGTATGACAGGGCGTGTTTGAAATGAATGTTCCTGCATCGAAAACAAATGATGCATGATACGTGTCTTTTGCATTTTTAACTTAAAATGTATATATAAAAAAAAAACTTTTATAAAATATACAGGTTATCTACAGTGCAATGTAGACTACAATGTAGTCTCCTTGATAATATATATATATATATGTGTGTGTGTGTGGGGGGTGTATATATATATATATATATATATATATATATATATATATATATATATATATGTACATAAAATCTGTTGCTAAGGCCGCTGGAAAAATGGTCGGATCATTCTACCGATCCATTCTATTTTGTTATTTTCTCCCCCTCTGCTTTGTTAAGGTCAGCATCATTAGGGACGCTTACTTCAACTAGGGTTGCCACACTCTCCTTCTTGTCCCATATAACTATGTCAGGATTAATAGCCCCATTTTCTATGTATGTAGCTGTAGGAATTTCGTAGTCATAGTGGATAGTGGATATTTCCAATTGTTCTTTCTGATACATTTTCCCAAGTTTTGCTATTACATAGGATATTCAGGTTTTTGCTGATTTTCCATTGGAGATATTTACATACTCCATTGTGTCGTATTGTATAATATCCGTCCGCCAACAAGACATTACAACTGGATGTCAGGTGGCTTACACTCTCTACTTCTGTGTGACAGAACCTGCGATTGTTGTTATTGCTGAGACCACTTACCTTTTTTTTCTGTTATATGTAAGCATGTGCCAATACAGATCATTCCCTTTCTCAATGTTGTTTCGCGAACTTATCCTCGCGTATGGAGTTAGTACAGTTGGTTGCGACCTTAATCTTTTGGTTTCGGTTCTAGCTGATGGCACCTAAGTCATTTTTTTGTCAGCTTTTGAATCGATTTCTATATATTGGATGAATTGGAACAAATACATTGAAGAAATTGACAAGGTTGCTGCGAGGAAGGTGGGTTCTCTCTATCATACTAAAAGGCTACTCACACCTGAGAATTTTCTGTATCAATGTATTTATTTGCTTCCCCACTGAACAAATTACACACAATGCCGTTTTTTAATGTGGAGAGTAAATGGGAGTGGCACCAGCTCTCCCAAGGGGGAACTGGATAGTGACAATTGGTATGAAGCGTTTCCCCTGCATTGACCAATAACTGATTGCTACAAGAGTATTGATGTTATATGTAGGGTTGTTATTGCAGTATCTACCGAAACAGATATTACACGAGTGAGATTTGATCTTGACCAAAAAGCCAAGCCCGTCAAATAGGCGGGGGACATTCCAAGTAGAGTTGGGAACAGATCTAATAAGCAAAAGCATCTCATGTGCAGGAATGAATCTATCGATTAAAATAGACAATGAACAGACGGGCTTTACTTTATTATGTAGATATATACAAAAATAACTAAAGTTAAACAAGCTTTAACAGGTTTTAAAAACAAATATGTTTCGATAATGGAATCTGGCAGGCAGGATGTATTGAAACGGATATAGCGTAAATGGGTAATTTAAATTGGAGCATTATTATCCAAATAAGTAGTGTATTTACAAAGTCTTTTGCTGTTGATTGGTTTTTTGTTGTTTTTTGTCTTATTCAAAAATGTACTCAGAAACCTTTAATCCCACTTTCAGCCAAAACTACACACACAAGCATATATACATAATTGCGTCCACAGACACACGTAAGTACACACTCAAATACACACACAAACACAAGATATTAAGCACACGAATACATACGTACTTAAACGCACATGTTTTACTTAGGCATAAAAAACATTTATTTCCTGCGAGTCTATTAGAATTAGTAACAAGAATACTTCCGATACGGAACATTAGCCTTCGAATTAACCATACGCTTCGCACTTGTGACACGTCAATTTCCACCAGGCGTTCTAAAGCGCGTAATATAGGAAATCATTGTTTCCAAACCTTTTTTAGAAAATAATAGAGAAAATCTTTGTTTAAATTTCTGAGGCGCAAAATTATTAATTACTTAATTCACATACGAGCAGGCTCAAACGTGTCAAACCGGCTTCACGTGCCCCGGTTAGGAGGAGAGACGGAAATAAATCACGGTTGCCACATAAGCACACTTATTGCTAAATACTTTCTCTCTCATATATATATATATATATATATATATATATATATATATATATATATATATATATATATATATATATATATATATCATATACATATATACATATATATATCATATACATATATACATATATATATCATATACATATATATATATATATACATATATATATATCATATACATATATATACATATATATATATCATATACATATATATACATATATATATATCATATACATATACATATCATATACATGTATATACATACATATATACATACATATATATACATGTATATACACATATATACATATACATACACACGCACACAGATATATAAATATATATATATTTTACATAGGCTTCACCACTTATCAAGGCCGATTGGCCACTCAAGGATAAAGGTTAAAGAGTGTACAGTAGTCAAAAGGACAATATAGTAATCAATAGTAATGGAAGTTCGGTAAATTTGTTAACTTAACTGGAACGGCTCATCAGAAACTTGTTCACGTTGGACTTGAAGACAACCATATTATAGACTGCTGGAAAGCAGGAAAACGGAAGACAATTCCACAGGCGAAAGAAAGAAGCTTTGATCATGGAATCTATGTTTAGGTTTAGGCACAGATAAAGAGTGGGGGGAATTATTGATAAGGTTTTAAGCTAGTCTAGTGTTTCTTTTGAAAGTTTGGCGAGGGAGGACCAGAGATTGAAGCTCAGTCGAACACTTTCCATGAAAATAACGATAAAGCAAACTCGCAACATCTCTTCTGTGAGATAGAGGTTGCAGCGAAGAGAAAAGGACATCTCCCATCAGGCCACGAAGTCTATTTTGAACCCTATAAAGGCAGGACAAGTCTTTTCTAGCAGCTCCTGTCCATATGTGGCAACAGTATTCCATCCTTGGACGTATCTGGCTCTTATATAGATAGAGAATTCCATCAGCAGTGAGATATCTACTGGATCGATAGAAGGATCCCACCATTTTGACAACAGATTTGATGTACGTATTCCATTTAAGATCAGGAGTAAAGGTCAAGCCCAGAAGCCTGTCAAAACTTGAGGCCTCCCCAAGATGAGAGCCATTCATTTTAATTGATGCCAGATGGGGATCAGAACGTTGATGATGTAAAGATAGAAGCTTTGTTTTAGATGCATTAAAAGTAACCAGCCACTCCTTTCCCCATTGTACAACGTGATCAAGATCAGAGAGAGAATCGGAGAGAACTTGGTCGTTTACTGTCTTAGATGTGCTACCATAGATGGTAGTGTCGTCAAAAAAATGTCTACGAATGATGTAAGGATGTGATTTGGAAGATCATTAATGTAGATCAGGAAAAGAGTTGAGCCCAGAATAGACCCCTGAGGGACTCCAGCATTTATACTGTGAGCTTCTGATTTTTGCCCCTCAACTACTACTCCTATGAACCTATCAGAGAGAAATGATTTAATGATTGAGAAGACATTTCCAGCTATACCATAGCTGGAGATCTTGTGAAGTAAACCTGTATGCCATACCCTATCAAAGGCCTTTGATATGTCAAGAGCAATTGCCCTAGAAAGGTTGCCTCTTTCGAGAGATTCGCTAATCCCACGAGATATAACTGTAAGCACATCTGCTGTAGATCTAGCAGAACGGAAACCATATTGTGTGCCATTAAGAAGGTTATTTTTGCTGAGATGGTTGATTACTTCTCTATTTAACACAGATTCCAGCAACTTATTTATGACGCACAGGAGACTTATTGGCCTGTACTGAGAGGGGGATGAACGATCACCTCAATTCTTAAATACAGGGCATACTGATGAGATTTTCCAGGGTGATGGGAAGCAATTTTCCTTAAGACAACGTTTAAACAGTTTTGTAAGTATGGGTGCTAGTTCTGGTTGAAGTTTTTTGAGTACTACAATAGGAATACCGTCAGGGCCATTTGCTTTACTTGAATCAAGGTTTTTGATTAGCTAGGCAACATCACATACAGATATTTGTATATCACATAGTGTGTTTTCTGATACAGAAGGAAATATTGGGGGTTGGCGGCCTTGGTCGCAAAGGGTAGAATTGGCTGCAAAGTTCTTGGCAAAGAGTTTGGCTTTGTCTGATGCTGACGAGATTACCTCAGGTCCATTGATAATAATTGGGATAGAGCACACGCTTCTGTTCAGGATTCTGTTTGCAATTTGACAAAACTGGTGGGAACCAAGCCGCTGCTCAGCTACTTTGGACTTGATGGACTGAGCATACAACTCTCTTGCGTTCTTTATTACTTTCTTACAATGGTTACTCGCAGTCCTGAAAGCGGCTTTAGTTTCCATACATCTATTACGTTGGAAGCAGTGGAAAAAGTGATTTCTGTGCGCAATAGCAGCAGCAGATTCTGGAGAAAACCATGGCTGGCTGTTAGGTTTTTGCTGGAACTTTTTCGAGGCTTTGAAACGGTCTATACCTACATTTACTCATTCTGTCAAGTCTGATACTATAGACGACACATCCTTTTTAAACATGAAACGTAGAGGAAGATCCGATATAGATGCACGGAAACTATCCCAGTCAGCCATAGTGTATCGATATACTGTACGATGTAGAGGTACGTCTGAGGACGTATTACATTTCATTTTAATCTTAATTGATACAACTGAGTGGTCGGAAGATCCAAGAGGAGACAGAACGGAAACTGAAGATAGTTCAGGGCAAGTTGTAAGAAAAAGGTCTAGGAGACTTGCATACTGGCCGTCATTGTCGGGCACACGGGTGGGTTCGTGAACAATCTGAGTGAGGTCATAAGCAATGGAGAAATCATAACAGAATCTCCCCTCATCATCGGTGTGGTTTAAGTGGGTCAACCATTCCACATTGTGAACATTGAAGTCTCAACATACGTGAATGTTAGCTGAAGGATATGCTGATAGAACTTGGTCAATTTTCTCAGATATGCTTTTAAAGATAGTAACTCCGCTGTAATGGGGACGATAGAGAGTAAATATAAATGCCGTAGTGTGAGCTAGTGCTACTCGAGAAGCACATATAGGGTAAGTTAGGATCTTCTCTGGAGATGTCCCTACCACATAGAAAGCCATATTTTATATAGGCACATAGTCCATGCCCAAGGCGATCTTGGGGGTCAGATTTGGAAGTTAGGTTAGAGTATCCTTGAATTACGAACTCATTTAGGGAAATAGTCTGTCCAATTCCAGTTTCGCTTAAAAATAAATGGTCTTGTTTAGTCTCCTGTAATTGGGCTTCAACCTCTGGAAGGTTAGAACGTAGACCCCTGATGTTGGAGAAGGAGACATGGTAGTGGGGGTCTAAGTTGGAAGTTTAATATACAGGGTGTCCTCAAAGTCTGGCTTAATTATGTAGCCAGACTTTGTTGCAGCATCCTGTAGATTACGTAGCCAGACTTTGTTGGCACCCTATATATATATATATATATATATATATATATATATATATATATATATATATATATATATATATATATACAGGGTGCCTGCAAAGTCTGGCTACATAATATACAGGATGCTTCCACAAAGTTTGGCTACATAATGTAGCCAGACTTTGTGGACACCCTGTATATAAAAAAACTATATGTCCGTCTGTCTGTCTTCATATTTTCAAACTCTATCTCCCCCGAAACTAAAAGTATCAGACATGCGCTAATGTCTTCCAATGATTGGATTTTCTTTACGGGCCGTTCTTGTATAGTTTTTAGGGCGTAAAAAATGAAAAAAAATCGTTATACATTTTGTGCATTCATTTTAGTTTAATTGTGATTTAAAATTTTTAATTCTTAATAAGTTCATATGCGTGTCATGTTGGTACAGTAGTTACGTTACCAGCTTTGAATGCAAGAGTTTTAGGTTTCGATTCGAAAAACGTATTTTAAGCTCGGGCAAATATACTTATAATTTTATTTATTATTAGTTTTATTATCATTTATTTATTATTAGTAGTAGTATTAATATTATAATTCTTTCATTGGGTTTGTTTATTTTGCATACATTTCAAATAATACCCTGTAATATTTCTGGAAATTCATTCTAAGTTTTTATTTACTCCTCTTATCTCTCATAGTGGGAATATTTTACAGGGTTCGGAAAATTGCATTTGAACATCCAGGGTTCTAAAGTAAGACCACATTGCCCTGACAATAATTACTTGTAGAGCCACGTTGACATTACATAGTAACGACGCATTAAGCAATTAAAAATAAGCTAACATTTCTTAAGAAGAGAGAACAAAGCCTGTGAGGATGGCGCTTGAGAACTGCATTCAAGGTAGTATAAAAGCAGTCTGAAGCATTCCATATGTTTCTGTGGTATTTTTTCCTGGTTTAAAACAAATCATCATTGCAAATCGTTCTTCTAAAGTGTACACATTTCCAGATTGCACTTTTGAAACAATCGGTTGTGCCAATCAGGCTGTAGTAAAGTGTTTTCCAATTCCTGCTCTAGCTGTTTATTTGACCCTGAAATCATAAAAAATGGCCAGTCATCGTATAACATATATAGCAATAATATGCTGAAATTTTCAAGAGTATTCGGCAATTTTAAATGTGTGTACAAAAATGTCTTGAAACTTATTGAAGGCATCTAATATAGCCTTTACTGCATTCACAAAACTAATCAGGAAAATATTTTTGGCCGTTATAGCCATACAATTTCAGACATTCAGAAACAACTTAATAAGAAATGAAGTCCGAGGAAACAATTCCACTCTGCCATTTTGAATAAAGTTGAACATAGATCTAAGCGTGTTTTTTTTTTTAATCTGGCACGTCAATAATTACCTAACATTTACCAAATTATCTGAATAACATATTTAAAGCAATATCTTATTGAAAGACAGCAAGTAAAATATTTTATGCGTCTATAAAGATATTTAAAATGTCAAATTTTAAAATGTGGAAAATAGGACAGAACCCACGCATATTTTAATGGGTTGTAGTCAAAAAGTCTTCATCTAGTTACTAATTGAACGGACCCTTAATTTATTTAAAATATATTATCAACCAATTATATATACCGTACTTTAGTCTAATTGCGCAAAATTCGGGGGTAATTGCGCAAACAAAAATAATATGCTCTTCAAAAAAGAGCAGTCTTAGCTAGTTGGTGCAATTATCCCGGACTTGGGGAAATTACTTCAAAGTATATATATATATATATATATATATATATATATATATATATATATAGAGAGAGAGAGAGAGAGAGAGAGATAGAAAGAGAGATAGAATAAATGACAGTTATATTCCAAATTTCATGATGTTGACCATCTTATAATTTATTACTTTAATTCAGTTGACTCATACAATTATTGACAGTATCTGTTTCGTAGCGCAATATCAATTACTTAATTATTATATCAATCAGTGAATCTATTATGCCCCTAACTTAGCAGAAGAAATAGCAAAAATCAATCTGTCAAAAGGAATTAAAACGTCATTTGACATGGTAAAAATCCGAAAATTGGAAGAGAAGCTGCAAATACCTTTATATTTTTCCATTACGCTATATTGAATTTTAATCCAACAAAGTCATTAAAATCAACTATTTGCACTAACAATTTTAATTAATTTATGAATCTTCCACCAAAATGCTCTATATAATAATTAGTAAATTTATTAATTCGAATTTTTGTATACATACTTAATAAAATAATATCAACAAATAATATCAACAAATGATAAGCTATTATACATGTTTGTATATAAGAAACTAAACTAAGCTAAAAAAAAAAAACATCGAACATTTCAGTCAGGTATCATAACTAAACAATTGATCCGAATTGTAAGCCATACATGATTCAAATCTATTAGCTATTACAATCAAACTTATCAATCCATACAATTATAATTTTTAAAATCATACAATTCAAAAACTATACTCACGTTTTTAAATATAATCTGAAAACTCCTTTCACACCATATCAAATGACATTTCAATTCTTTTGACTGATTGGTTGTTGCTATTTCTTCTGATTAGTTAAGGGCATAATAGATTCACTGATTGATATAATAATTAAGGGATGGATTTTGCGCTCCGAAACAGATAATGTAAAGAATTTTATGAGTCAAGCGAAGTAAAGGAATAAATTATAAGATGGTCAACCTTATGAATTTTGGAACATGAGATTTTGTCAATTATTCTTTACATTGCTCTGTAATTACATTGAGTTTCTTAAATAAGAGGAGATATATAATAAAAAACACTATATTCCTACAGATATATATATATATACACACACAAACACACACACATATATATATATATATATATATATATATATATATATATATATATATATATACTAGCAGAAGTACCCGTCGTTGACTGGGTTCAAAAGCAGCCCAGAGAAAATGGAATGTGATTGATGGAAGATGATAGGTTATGAAAAGGTGGGGGTTGTAAAGAGATAGGTTTCGATACTAAAAAATTTTACTCTAAGCAAAATATGATGAAAGTAAAGATAATTTTCGCGAAAATATATTTTTTTATATCAACTTTGTTTCCATTCGTAGCCAAGAGTGACCAACAAAATGATGTTTCCTTACAAAGAGAAAATGTTATATATATATATATATATATATATATATATATATATATATATATATATATATATATATATATATATATATATATACAAGAAATAAATGTTACCATAGTCAATAAAAGTTACTTTTATCGTAGAAAAGTTCATTAGATTGTTTTTTTAAGTAGTTTGTAAAAAATAAATGAAATTAATTCAGGAACCTGTTTAAAAAAACTTAAAATGGCAGCAACTTTGAAATGGAGAGCCCCGTTTTCTACGATTTTATTTTTCTTAATATAAACCAGTGTTCTACGATTTTTTACGATTTTATTTTTCTTAATATAAACCAGTGTTCTAAAAATATTAATGTCTCATTGTATGAAAAAATAAAAATAAACACTGTTTTGGAACATGTTTAAAGAATTATAATTACCTTTCATATTTTCCCTATTTAGAACATGACCGGAAAATCATTTAAATCCTCAAAAACGCCCATATAGATAAATTTATCTGTATCTGTTAGCTTGTGTAACGCGTTTAGTTGAGTGTGTGTTTGTGGACGTATCTGTAATATGTGCATAGATTGTCCCTGTGTTTTAGAGGAGAGTATGCAGAATAGCGTGGGCAGAGCCTAGGAATGGTAACTGACTTTCTTGCCATTAAATCAGTAAGGAGACGTCACAAGAGAAAACGATGATCGTAAAGACGTAAATGAACGAAATGTGACACGCATATGCTTCACTTGTTTTGAGCATTCATGGACTGTGGATGGATGTGTGAGGCGCTGATAATAAACATTTATATGTGCAGTAATTTCGCACGTGCTAGACGGCTGAGAAGAGATTGGACAATTTAATCTATTAGGTTGAGAAAAAAATGCTTACAGAATATTTCATTTTGATTTTAAACGATGTATTTCCAAATAAGTTTCATTATAATGCCTTCACTTTAAAACTGCGATTTAAAGAGCGTTTTTCGCTCCATGTAATCGTTTAAATTACAAGGGTTTTAAAACACTTTAGCTTTCTTTTCAGTTTTCTGAATGCAGGCGAAACAATTACGGCAACTTACTGTCAATAAATAGATGAAATGCATCGGAAACAGAAAAGACCCAATTCTCCTCCACGACAACTCCCGATCGCACGTTACTAAACCGATCCTGCAGAAATTTTACGAATTGGGTTACAAAAATCTGCTTCATTCGTCATATTCTTCAATGCTCTCACCTTCCGACTTCTATTTTTTTAAAGCATTTTGACAACTTTCTGAGTAAAGAAATGCTAAAAAAATCTAGTAATATCAAAAACGCCCTCAGCGACTTCATTGCCACCAGGAAGCAAGATGTTTACGTTACTGGCATAAATACACACGTTCAGGGTTTTCTATGAAACTGGAAATCTATTGCATTAAACCCCGACCTTGTATTTTATTTTGCCTTCTCGAAAGTCAATTAAACAGGACAAAGAAATAATATTCTGGCGAGGTAACATCTCATCTACGCGTAGGAAACGGACGAAAATGTTTCAGCATGTACGCAGCATAACACATAACATAAGTTAAATTCTATTTTGCTAGTCATTTCCACTAATAAGTCTAAATGTTTGAAACTCCTATCATAGCAATTAGAGGAAATAATACATGATGCGAATTTTATTGTCCATCCATTGCTCTTTGAAGTTTTAATAGCATAAATAAGTTAGCGTGATTAATCTGGAAAGAGAAATAGATCAAATACCTGAAACATTTGTGTTTTTGTTTTTTTAAATGGGGTGGTGTTTGATCAACAGGTCAGGAATACATGGTTTAATATGTTGTTTTCTATTTGAATGGTAAACAACTGATGATCCCTGTAATAACATGAAGACTATCGTGTACTGATATGTATGTAAAGAAAGGGAGGAACAAAGTGAAAAAGAAGAGGAGGCTGATATGAAGAATAATTAGAGAGTTAACGAAATTTGATCCAAGATTATTTATTTTGAATAACTGATACATAAGCAAACTAGGCACTAAAAAGAGGAAAATGTTCACGCCGTATAGGATATAACGTACAAAACCCAATGTCTGCGCAGGCTATATCTGCACAGATGAACGGGACGTATTGGCTTCTCAGAAATTGGGCATTTCCATTATCCCCATATCGTAAGCACCGACCATTATCGGATGAGCTCTTAAAATCCAAACCTCAACACGGTACATCATCATCACGAAAAATAAAAGCCAGTAGAAGAATTTCCATAAAAAAACTGGCCAAGCATTTTAGACAAAACTGTTTTGCCCACGGGACGGACTCAGAAAACAAGTCTGCTACAGAAATGGCCTACATAATCGCATAAAAATATACCAAGGACTTTTATTGTAAAAAAAAAAACACTGTAATGATGTGGCCAAATAACAAAATGGCAAGGATTTTCTGGGTGAATTCACTCATGACTATATAGATAAAGGATGCTGTATAGATTGGCTGAAAATAGAATCGCCCCACTTAGATCAAGAAAGGATTATAATGCCTATTCCCGATGCTTAATGCTTTTAAAAAGGTAAGTGGTCTCAACAATGACAACAATTGCAGTTTCTGCCACACTAAAGAAGAGAATGGGATCCACCTGACAGTTTAAAATTTCTGTTGAGGAACGGCTGCTATATGATGTAACACAATGGGGTGTCTGAATATCTTCACTGGACCATCTATAAATAGTTGAATATGAGATGCAGCAGAAACTCCTGTGAAAATATATCAGAATGAAGAGTTGGAATTAAATCATACACCATTTACTATAATTATGCAAATGATACAGCTTCGTACTAAGGAAACGAAGCTATTAAACATGACTGTATCAGAAGTCTTTGTCTAACGCAAAGCAACGAAACTTTTTGTCAAAACGTCAAGCAGATGTATGCTAGTCACAAGCTGAGCCGAGTAGAGTTCGTTGTTCACAACACGAGATACACGTCGACGTTCTCCATTCGCATGTTTTAAACGCTTCTCGTACTCCTCCCAGCGACCCGCCTTTTATAAAGTTTCGGGCACACACAATTTGCATATACCACACGAGACTGCTCAAGATCTACGCGTGACCGGAGGCTTAAAAAGAAAACAGCCGCCATCTTGGGACTCTTTTCTTTTTCTGTCTTTCAGCTAGCTGCCGAGAAAGATTCTCGCCCGTTTCTGAGGTAGGTCATCTCTATGTCTATCACACTGACATACTGATAGGGGACAAGAAAAAGAAAGATGTAAGCTTAGTCAATATTTCTGTCATCAAGAAAACTGCGTCAAAAAGAGCCGAGAGAGAAAGCATACTAATATTTTTTTGTATGAGATGAAAAGAAACTGGAATATTAGGAAGATCTCTATAATTCCAATGATTTTGAAAAACAACTAATCTTATGAAACGATAAAAAACTACCTGCAAATATATCCGGTGAAACAAGTTCAAGACTATTTCAAACAATTTCACTGAAACACACGATTAGAATCTTCAAAATTTCTCGGTTGGAATATAGAATTATAGAATGTTTGGCACCAGGTAGGATGCCCTATTCACAACTTTAAAATAACTGACGAGATAATTAAAAAAAACAGTAAACTTGAAGATAATAAATGTGTAAGAAGGGTTTGTACGATCGAGGTCACCACTATAAATGACTATATTATATTATAGACTAGCAGTTTAGCTTGGCTTTGCTCTGGCCCTATGTACTGTTCATATATATATATATATATATATATATATATATATATATATATATATATATATATATATATATATAAATAAGGATAGTCATAAACAGGTGGCCTAAATCTAAAATTTAAAGTGTTTTAGCGCAAAATTGACGAAGGAGTTTGGTAGAGCATGCAGAGGTCAAATCTTTAAACTTTTATCTATTGGCAACTATTTTTTTTTTACTAAAAAAACTGATTAAAAAGCTTGCTGAATAGTTTGCTAAAGACTACAAAGGTCAAATCTTTCGAACTTGACGCCTGTGCAGCCACATTTTTAGCCAAAACGATTAAACCGCTTGCTCTATGTCTGAATACATTTTATGTAAAATTTCAAATGTTTAGACTAAAAATACGCTGAGTAATTTCGTACCGCAGGGACCATTTTTTTTTAAACTTTGGCCCAAATTCTTACCCCTTAACATTTATTATTTGGGGCTTAAATAAAATTAAGAGTCTGATCTATGTCCAAGTAACCACATCTAAACTTTCAAGTGTTTAGACCGAAAATTTTCGGAGGCGTTTGGTTTTTTTCAAAAGGTTAAATCGGGGGAAACCGATTAAAACGATTTTCCCAAATCTCAATACACTTTATGACAAATCTGAAGTCTGTAGACTGAAAATTAACGGAGTAGTTTGGTAGGAAAATGTACATTTCACTTTTGTAGATAAATAGATTATACTTCAGACATATTGAATAGTTTACTAACGTCTAAATAATGTGAAGTATGACGCAGAATAATAAATATGTACGAATATATATATATATATATATATATATATATATACGTGTATATATATGCACATACACACACACACACACACACACACATATATATATATATATATATATATATATATATATATATATAACACGCCAGTTGGACTTTTATTAAGTACAACACTTAATACATTTATTTTAATGAAGAGTAGAGAAGGCTTTGTGGATGCGTTATCGGCAGTTCCCGTTACTCTCGCTTCTCTTTATTTGTCACTCAGTCCTCATTATTTTAATGAGTGATTTTTCTGACAACGGGAGAAGAAAAAGCTGTATTCTAGGTTTTCAGTATTTTGCGTGAACACTCGACAGAGATGGCGGAACTTTTCTATTTCTATGTCTATCCTTGTAGCAATGCCACTAGTAAGCGTGCTGGAAGTAACCGTTTTATCTGGTCTGACGTTATCCACCTGATAGTCAATGGCCCGAACCTTAGATTAACCATTAAGGATGCTGTCCTATCAGCTGGTGCAAAGTACTGGGGCTGCTGTATTGCCATTTGGTAAATGGATTCTGGACCATGCAGTAGCTTCTGGTGGGGCCTCTCGATGCCATATTAGTGGGTAATTGTTACGGCTTTACCTTATCATGTCTACAAAAAAAAATCTTCGTTTCTTTTTGCTCTCTTAGTTTCCCCTCTCTGTCCGGCTCTAAGTATGTCTGACGACCTATTCCACAAACTCCCAAATTCCATCATGACAAGTTTCAAGAAAAATACACGATTAAAACCGGATCTCCAACTTCGAACGTATACTCCCACTACCATGTCTCCTTCTCAAACATCAGGGGTCTACGTTCTAACCTTCCAGAGGTTGAAGCCCAATTACAGGAGACTAAACCAGACCTTTTATTTTTAATAGAAACTGATATTAAACAGACTATTTCACTAAATGAGTTTGTAATGCATAGTCCGTGCCCATGGCAATATTGGGAGTCAGATTTGAAAGTAAAGAGTAACCTAAGAGATACTCTAACTTAACTTCCAAATCTGACTCCCAATATCGCCATGGGCATGGACTATGTGGCTATATAAAAGAGCTTTCCATTTGGTAGGGACATCTCCAGAGAAGATCCTAACTTACCCTATATGTGCTTACGGGTTGCACTAGCTCACACTACTGCATTTATATTTACTCTCTATCGCCCCTAGTTGCTATCTTTAAAAGCATATCTAAGAAAATTGACCAGGTTCTACCAGCATATCCTTCAGCTAACATTCACGTATGTGGACACTCCAGTGTTCACAATGTGGAATCGTTGACCCACTCAAACAAGACCGATGATTAGGCGAGGTTCTGTCATGTCATTGCTTATGACCTCATTCAGATTGTTCACGAACCCTACCGTGTGCCCGACAATGAGGGCCAATATGCGAGTCTCCTAGACCTTTTTCTCACAACTTGCCCTGAACTATGTTCAGTTTCCGTTCTGTCTCCTCTTGGATCTTCCGACCACTCAATTGTATCAATTAAGATAAAAATGAAATGTAATACGTCCTCAGACGTATCTCTCCATCGTACAGATTATCGATACACTATGACTGACTGGGATAGCTACCGTACATCTATATCGGATCTACCTCTGCGTTCCATGTTAAAAAGGATGTGTCCTCTATAGTATCAAACCTGACGGAATTGTTAATTGTAGGTATAGACCGTTTCAAAGCCTCGAAAAAGTTCCAGCAAAAACGTAACAGCCAGCCATGGTTTTCTCCAGAATGTGCTGCTGCTATTGCGCACAGAAATCACTTTTTCCACTGCTTCCTACGTAATAGATGTATGGGAACTAAAGCCGCTTTCAGGACTGCGAGTAACCACTGTAAGAAAGTAATAAAGAACGCAAAAGAGTTATATGCCCAGTCCGTCAAGTCCAAAGTAGCTGAGCAGCAGCTTGGCTCTCACCAGTTTTGGCAAATAGCAAACAGAATCCTGAACAGAACGTGTGCTCTATCCCAAATATCATCAATGGATCTGAGGTAATCTCGTCAGCATTAGACAAAGCCAAACTCTTTGCCAAGACTTTTGCAGCTAATTTTACCCTTTGCGACCAAGGCCGCCAACATCCAATATTTCCTCCTGTATCAGAAAATACGCTATGTGATACACAAATATATATACGTGATGTTGCCAAGCTAATTAAAAACCTTGACTCCAGTAAAGGAACCGACCCTGACGGTATTCCAACTATAGTACTCAAAAAACTTCAACCTAAACTAGCGTCCATACTTACAAAACTGTTTAAACGTTGTCTTAAGGAGAATTGCTTCCCATCACCCTGGAAAATCACATCTCTGTGCTCTGTATTTAAGAATTCAGGTGATCGTTCATCTCCCTCTCAGTACAGGCAAATAAGTCTCTTGCTGAAATCTGTGTTAAACAGAAAAGTAATCAACCAACTCAGAAAAAATAACATTCTTAGTGACACACAATATGGTTTCCGCTCTACTAGATCTACACCAGATATGCTTACAATTATATCTCATGGGATTAGCCAACCTCTCGGCAGAGGCAAGCTTTCTAGGGCAATTGATAGAGAAAACATTTCCAGTTATACCGTAGCTGGAAATCTTGTGAAGTAGGCCTTTATGCCATACCTTATCGAAGGCCTTTGATATGTCAAGAGCAATTGCTCTAGAAATGAAGCCCTTATCGAAAGATTCGCTAATTCTATGTGATATAACTGTTAGCACGTCAATTGTAGATCTAACAGAACGGAAGCCTTATTGCATGTTACTAAGAAGGTTATTTCTGCTGAGGTGGTTCTCTATTTTATATGGATTCCAGCAACTTACTCATGACACTCGGGAAACTTACTGGTCTGTACTGAGAGGGAGATGACTTATCACCTGAATTCTTAAATACAGGGCATACTGATGAGGTTTTCCAGGGTGTTGGAAGGCACTTCTCCTTAAAGCAACGCTTAAACCTTTTAGTAAGTATGGGGGCAAGTTCTGGTTGTAGCTTTTTTAATACTTTCATTGGAAAGATATTTGTATGTTATCTAGCGTGTTGTGTGTTGTTGGAGGAAATACGGGGAGTTGATGGCCTTCGTCGCATAGAGTAGAATTTGCTGCAAGTTCTTGGCAAATAGTTTGGCCTTGTCGGATGCTGACGAGATGACCTCTCGACCATTGATAATGGTTGGGATAGAACGCACGCTTCTGTTCAGGATCCTATTTGCTATTTGACAGAACTGGTGGGAACCAAGCCATTGCTCAGCTATTTAGGATTTAACAGATTGAGCATATAGCTCTCTTGCATTTTTTATTACTCTTTTACAGTGGTTGCTGGCGGTCCTGAAAGCAACTTTAGTCTCAGTGCATCTATTACGTTCGTATCTATGGAAAAGGTGATTCCTGTGCTCGATAGCAGCACATTCTGGGGGGAACCATGCTTGGCTGTTAGGTGTTTGTTGGAATTTTTTAAATGGTATAAATCGGTCTATGCCTACAATTCACCATTCGGTCAGGGCTGATACTACAGAGGACACATCCTTTTTAAACATGCAATGCAGAGGTAGGTCAGATATGAATACGGAAGCTATCCCAGTCAGCCATGGAGTATGGATATACAGTACGGTGGAGAGGTTTCCGATGTTTCCAATATTTCCTTCTGTCTTCCAACCAACATTATTATTATTATTATTATTATTATTATTATTATTATTATTATTGTTATTGTTGTTGTTGTTGTTGTTGTTATTATTATTATTATTATTATTATTATTATTATTATTATTATTATTATTATTATTATTGGCTCAGAAGGATTTTTCACACAGGTATTCGGAGATCTATCCCTGAAAACAGTCTTGTGTTCCCTGGAAGCTAAGTGACAACAAGTCTCTCGAGATTTCCAGTACTCTCCACTTCTTTCGATAACATTTGCAAATAAATTTGCATTATCGCAACAGCTGATTCTCATTGATTTCAGGGGAGAACCATGGCTGGCTGTTAGGTTTTTGTTGGAATATTTTGGATGGTATGAATTGGTCTATGCCAACAAGTAACCATTCGGTCAGGTTTGATACTATAGAGGACACATCCTTTTTAAACTTGGACTGGAGAGGTAGATCAGATATGAATGTACGGAAGCTACCCCAGTCAGCCATAGAGTATCGGTATACAGCACGGTGGAGAGGTACGTCTGTAGACTTATTATATTTCATTTTTATCTTAAGTGATACAACGGAGTGGTTGGAGGATCCTAGAGGAGATAGAACAGAACATGAGCATAGCTCCGGGGAAGTGGAGAGAAAAAGATCTAGAAGGCTTGCGTACTGACCGGTAGTATCGGGCACACGGGTGGGCTCGCGAACAATAGGAGTGAGGTCATAGGCAATGGCAAAATCATGACAGAATATCCCCTCATCATCAGTCTTATTTGAGTGGGTCAGCTATTCAACATTGTGGACGTTGAAGTCACCGCAAATGTGAATGTTAGCCGCGGGATGAGTAGACAGGATGTGGTCAATTTTCTCCGATATACTCTTAAAGATAGTAAATCCGCTGTTGTGGGGGCGATAGAGGGCAAATATAAATGCGATGGTGTAAGCAAGTGCAACCCCTCTAGCACATTTAAGGAAAGTTAGGGTCTTCTCTGGAGATATGCCTGCCACACGGGAAGCCCTCTTTAATGTAGGCACATATTCCATGCGCATGGCGATTTTGGGGGTCAGATTTAGATGTTAAGTTAGAGTAGCCATTAATTAAGAACTCATCTAGGGAGGTGTTCGGCCCTATTCCAGTTTCGCTTAGAAAAAATATGTCTGGTTTTGTCTCCTGTAATTGGGTTTCAATCTCTTGAAGGTTGGAACGTAGACCCCTGATGTTGGAGAAGGAGACATGGTTGTAGGGGTCTACGTTGGAGGATGGGGTGCTAGGTTTATTCGTGTATTTTGGGGAGATATTTCATGTTGAGGATTTGGGGAGTTGTGGAACAGGTCAGCATACTTGGTTAGAGCAGTACAGAGAGTGAAAGTAAGAGAGAAAAGACGGGTTGGTTTTTGTGTAGCACATTATAAGGTAAAGCCGTAACAATTACCCAATAGTATGGCATCCAGAGGCCCCACCAGAGACTACTGCATGGTACAGAATCCATTCACCAAATGGCAGTACAGCAGACCCAGTACTTTGCACCTGCTGATAGGATAGCCTCCTTAGTGGTAAATCCAAGGTTCCGATCCCTGACTATCAGGCGGTTAACGTCAGCCCAGATGAAAACATTTACCTCCAGCACTAGTGACATGGACGCAAGGATAGACATAGAGACAGAAAATTTCCACCATTTCAGGCTACTGTTCACGAAGTACTACCGAGCAGGGAAGCAGTTTTTTCTTCACCCTTTGTCAGAAACACCACTCATTGGAAATGAGGACTGGGGGACAAAAGAGAAGCGAGAGTTACTGGAGCTGCTGATAACACATCCACTGTATTTTCTATTCTCCATTAAAAAAAAGGTAAGAGAGAGAAAACATAAGTTGGAAAAATTATATTGAAAACATTGCCAGGGCCGCTGCGAAAAAGGTAGGCTCTCTCTACCGTGCTAGAAAACTACTAACACCTGAAAGCATCCTGTATCTCTATAAGGCCACCATTCGCCCATATATGGAGTATTGTTGTTACATTTGGGCTGGTGCATCTGCTACTAGTCTCTCGCTCCTAGACAAGGTTCAAATGTCGCCAATCTCATAGGCCCTGAACTGGCATCTAAGCTTCAGCCGCTGCCCCATCGACGAAACGTTGCATCCCTCTGCCTGTTATACAAGTATTTTAATGGTGAATGCTCTGCCGAACTGCAGACACGTGTGCCCCCACGACGTAGACACCCTCGACAAACCCGACAGGCAGCTAAATCCCACCCCCACACAGTAGAGATCCCTAGATGTAAAAGATCTTTCTACTCCAGTAGTTTATTCTCCAGAACCGCTAGACTCTGGAATTCCATTCCAGGTTCCTGCTTCCCTAACTGTATTGACATGCAGAAGTTCAAGTGTAACGTGAACCGACATCTTGCTGCCCAATTCCTAACATAGTGCCCCAGTAGTTGCTGCCCCTGATAGTAGCCCCCTACACCAAAGTGGCAATGTGCATTGTTTGGGATGAAAATGTAATAAAAAAGGGACTTATTAATATATACTTAGTATAAGTCCTTTGCCCCATTCCCGGTTTAGGATAGTACTTGAAGATAGTTCCCCCTTGTAGATGCGATATCTACCGCCTGCATACCAGTATCAACTATCTTAGTTGTATACGACGCGTGACTTGTCACATAGTAGAATGTAGAACTAGATAAAAATATAAAAAATTAAAAGCAAAACACAGCCAGTAGGTTGCGCCATGGCCCGTACGATTAGGTCGTCAATAATGCACACGTAATGCGTGCGAAGACCTAGGTTCGCGCCTATGTCGGAGCACGTCACTGGTGAGGTGCAGTACATCGAAACCCACTTTGGCTCTGGCGTTGTCCGTTATCGATGCAATAGCTCGATTCCATTTATTCTGGGTTCTAGCTTTATCACCAAGAAATGTATGTGTACGGTTATTTATATATATCTATCTATAATTTCCTCTTAATGTCTAAATAAAAAAAAATTATAGATCTAAAACATATAATTTTCATGGGTGTAGGAGATTTATAGATGATCTTTTATGTATAAACGATAACGATGAATTCGAAAAAAATAAACAGCTTATGTATCCAAAGGAGTTAGAATTGAATTGTGAACATAGAGGATAACGGGCTACATTTCTGGATTTAGATATGAACATTGATGATGGGAGTTTTCATTATAAATTAATTGATAAAAGAAAATCTTTCCCCCTTTCAAATAGTTCGTAGGGCATATATATATATATATATATATATATATATATATATTTTTGGAGACCTATCGAACAACTTTATCACTTCACCCAAAGAAATCCAGAGGTTATGTTTTATTTTGGATTTGAAGGTTAATATAATTCTGTCTAGTATCTTTTTACTGATATTACATATGTCAGATGCACACGGTGCTATTAGTCTTATATTGGGTTACTTATTGAAGTCTGGCGTGTGGTCCTTCAATAAAAACCGAGGGTTAAGTGGAATATAACCCTCTATTTTGTCCTGAATATTCATTTTCTCACAAATTTTTAGTGCTAACAACTTAATCATATAGAGATCTTCTTCAGTTGCGTTTTTATATTTATTATTAAGTCCAGTTAAAATGAGATTGCTGTATATTTGAAAATTCATACCGTAAATTGTCATAGTTTTATCTGCTGGACTCATAAGGTTTGGATTGTCCGCTATTTTTTAAAAGTCTTACTAATGCTTTTTAACTTAGGGTTTAAATACTCATGCTTTTTCAAAAACCTTTAAAACCTTTAATATATATATATATATATATATATATATATATTTATTTCTGCAGAAATATATTTTTCATTATGTATCGATTCTTATATAAGGAACTCAATGTGAATACAGAGCAATATATATATATATATATATATATATATATATATATATATATATATATATATATATATATATAGGTTAACTAATAAATATAATAATTTTAATGGATTGAATGTAACGATTTCTTCTGATGAGTTAAGGGCATAATCGATTCACTCATTGATATAATAATTAAGTGACTGATTTTGCGCTACGAAACAGATACTGTCAAGAACTGTACAAATCAATTATAAATAAAGGAATAGCATACAAGATTGGCAACATCATGTACTTTGGAATATAAAGCTTTTCACATTTATTCTCTATATATATTTATTTATTTATACTTATAAGTCGCTACACATCTACTTATATACGTAGATATAAATGTATATGGCTGGAAGGGGCAACAGAGAAGATTTCTTGGTATTCTTAGTAAATATTACATGTAAATCTATTTTTGAATTACTTCCTTTCGAAAAGCTAAACGCTTTTATGTCATGTTGAATCGCCACCCTATCTCTCTATGTCTCGTTTAAAACTGAAGCTCGGGTATCACATCGCTGCGAAGAACTCTTACGTTCGCATATTCTTATCAAGCTGCAATCAATGTTAATACGTGTGTACGTGTTTGGCTATGTAATCAACTGCTTACACACACACACACACGCACCCCACCCCGCACCTCCATATATATATATATATATATATATATATATATATATATATATATATATATATATATATATATATATATATATACACGTCATTCCACAAACCCGTGACCCAAAAGACAATGGTCGACTGTAAAGTTAACGAAACAAGACAGCCCCACTTCTATTACCTTTTTTAAATTGGCTTCCCCTTGGCGAACACGCTGACATCTGCTGAACTGACATATTCGCTAAAGTCAGGAAACAATGCAAAATGAAAACAGTAACCCCCCTCCCCGTATATATATATATATATATATATATATATATATATATATATATATATATATATATATATATATGGGAAAATTAAAACAATGGAGTTCATTTAGAGGAGACTTATCGGGATAATATGCAACGTTCAACAAATTGCTGTGGAATTCATGTATAAGATAAAGAATAAAATAACGACAATATAAAAGATATATAAATGCATATAGATTTCATCATAATAATGGATAAATCTTTTTAATCGGTTTTCGGCCAGAAAGTCCAACGATTTGACATTTGAAAACTCTATCAAACTGCTCCACCAATTTTTGGCCTAAACTCTTGAAGTTTTAGATGTAGGTTCCTTGGGCATGCATCTAATTCTTTAATTTGATTTTAGATCAAAGCAGCAAATGTTAAGGCGTCAATAGTTTTAAAAATTTGACCTCTGCGGTTTCTACCAAATTACTCAGCTAATTTTTCGTTTAAACATTTGAATTTTTTTAAAAAAGTGTATTCAAACAAAGGGCAACCTTTATTTTATGGCCAAAAATTTCGCTGCCAGGTGGTCAAAATTCAAAACATTTAACCTTTGCAGTCTTTAGCAAACTATTGTGCCAATTTTGGGTCTAAACATTTAAATAAAATTTAAATAAAGGGCATTTAGACATGCAGCAAGATTTTAACCAGTTCTGAGGCGAACTTGCATGGCAAGAGGTCAAAGTCGAGTGAGATGAACTTTGTAGACTCTACCAAAATCCTCCGCCTAATTTTGGACCTAAGCACTTGAAATTTTAGATGTAGATTAGGTGTAGTCAAACTTTATAATATATATATATATATATATATATATATATATATATATATATATATATATATATATATATATACATATGCACATAAAGTTATGAACAGTACATAGGGCCAGGCTGAATTGTCAGTATATATATATATATATATATATACATACATATATATATATGTGTGTGTGTGTGTGTGTGTGTGTGTGTGTGTGTGTGTGTGTGTGTGTGTGTGTGTGCTTAATACACGTACACAAATACCTTCACATCTATGTTTTGGACGCACGATAATGACAGGGTTTGCTTTCATACACCCAAGATCTGTAAAAGAGCAATAAAAACCTTCAAATTATTAATGCGTAAGTTCAGTCATTATTCGTGTGGGATAAAAATAGGATGCATTCCTCGTAGTTTTTTATATTATAAAAATATTTACTTTCCCGCTCAAACATCATAAATAATTCTCTAAATAGCTGAAAGTAATGGCCCATCTTAATATTTTTCATTCGTCTTGGTTGTTTACTTAAGGTCTTTCTACATACGTAAGTAACGAAAATAAATGCTCAAATATTTCTCCGTTTTGAGATTGAGTTATATTCGATAAAAATACATTTGGATTCTCAATTAAATAATATATGACCCCTTCACAAATATTTGGAATGCATCTGTAGTTATTTAGATAATGACTGACTCAATTTATTGAGTGAATTTCCGTAGAATATTTATAGTACCGTAAACGCGTATTTGAATTAGGTATTAATAAAATAAGTTTCTTTAAAAATGAACAAATTATTGCATTCGTTATTTTTACGGACTGTTTGTCTCATCTTCGATGTTGTTCTGGTTTTACTACGTTTCGGCCAACGAATCCTCTGGCCTTCTTCAGGTGATTAACTGCTAGGGATAGCAATGCTGATGAGGATAACAGTCCGCAAAATAAACGAATACGCAAGTTATGAAGCCTCATCTCAAACGGATTCGAAAAAAAATAATATAATAACGTTCGGTACTAACCCGATAATAAAATACCAGATAACACCACAGAATTCGATTCATAAGACCATAATATCCAACCTTGATCGCCCGTAGTGCAGTGGATAGAGATGTTAATTTTCTACGGTTCAATGTGAGGATTGTTTGAAGATAGAGGTTTTAATCCTACACAAGCAGGTCAGATGATTAATTGGCCAAAACGTGGTGAAACAGCAATTATGGAAGACAGTAAATACTGGGGGTAAGTTACGAGACTCAGTATTCTTATCCAGTCGCGGTTAATCACCTGAAGAAGGCCGGAAAATGGGGTGGCCGAAACGTAATGAAACAACTATGAAGATGAGGATAACAGTCCGCAAAAAAAAAGAATGAATGTACAAATTATAAAGCCCCATCTCAAAAGGATTATATACATATATATATATATATATATATATATATATATATATATATATATATATATATATATATAGCTAATTATTTAATTTCTTTGCTTAACAATATCTATAGTAAAATTATTTGGATTCCTCAATTAAAAAAGCTGCTGATGACCGATTATTTTTTTCATAGAGGGGAAAAGTGTGTGATAATAGAAAATGTGCTATGTTTCCCGAGAAATGTTAGCCTCCTATCTAGTAATAACCTCCTCTGACAATGGTTTTACATCATTCTGTTGCGCGGCGCTCATTCAGTGCTTCGGCCTTTTGATAATGTCAAATAATAAAATTCATGGCTTTACGTCAATTTTTCGGATGAGTAACAATATAAATAGACGTCCCTCCATTGTCTTAGTTGAATGAACACAAACAAAGGGCACAATGTACTTAGTCCGAATGCGTACCGAGCAACTTATGAAGGACCGCGAGAAGGTATGTCTAAATTACCTGCTGGGTTAACACGGGGGTGGCCATCAACACCTGGACGTCGTTCTGACAGGAAAAAAACAAAAGTAATTGTATGTAGAGGGAGTGGACATAGACATTTTTTTTTATCAACATTCCTAATTCTTTGTAGTACGATCAAACTTACATCCGCATCTGCTTTGCTTCGGTACAGGGATTCTCAGTGGGGAGTCTCCGGACTCCCGTGGTGAGTAATACCCAATCTCTAAAACAGCAGTGGAGTCGTTTAAAGATAGAGGATGAAACCATACTGAATTTCATTCAGAAGAGTCACATGCACACACTGCCCCCCCACATATATATATATATATATATATATATATAGGTGTGTGTGTGTGTGTGTGTGTGTTTGTGTGTGTGAGCTGTTGTTTTTTTAACGATAAATACGGTTAAATAGTAGCTTCGTCTCGAAGCTAATTTTTTTATTTACTTAGAATGTCGCCCATAATTTATTTGGACGTATATAACATTTCATTTATTTTCAATATTTTTAAAACAGTAATCTACGTACACGCGCGTTTCAAGGTCACTACCTCCCATCAGCGTAGCTTGAGAGGTAGTTACCTTGAAACACGCGTGTACGTAGATTATTGTTTTAAAAATAAAATAAAAAATTAAAAAATGTTATATACTTCCAAATAAATTATAGGCGATTTCTAAGTAAATAAAAAATTAGCTTCGACCCCCCCCCCCCACAATGTCTCTTGCATTGAGTAGAATAATCAGATAGGCTGTTATGAATGACAGGAGTTTCTTGTAGGAAATTAACAATTACAGATGCTGATTGCAGTCTAATAACCATCAGACGACAAAGTCATGGTAAATAAAAAGCGTAAACAAATTCCTCGATTGTTCCACGTCACAAAATGAGCCGCTTAAGATTTGGTCGTGAATACCAAACCTGGGACGTTGAGAAGTGAAAAAAAAGTTCCGTTTTCTCATGAGAAAAAATTCAATTTAGATGGTCCCGATGGCTTCCAGCGATATTGGTATGACAAAAAAATGTCCCTTGAAATTTTTTTTCCACACGTCATAGTGGTGGACAAGAAGACATTGGACATGAGTAAGAATTATATTTCAAATCCAAATCTCAATCATTTCAATTGGGTTTGTTGACGGATAGGGATCACGTTATAGAGAGTAAAGGATGTTATAAGTTTAAGTAAAGATTTTTAAACACACATTGTAAAAATGAAATTTTAAAACGGCTGTACCTTTACCAACAACCTAATATATGTGCAGCCCCTTTGAGACCGCGGTTCTTATTCTTGAGAACTCAAAGTTGAAGCTAAAGGTCGGTCAAAAGTTTACACATGCAGATCATGATGTCAAAATCATTAGATCCGTATCCCTGTCTTTGTATTTTATAATAAATGTTTAAATTTCAACTGTATTTCTCACGGTTTAGGGTGGCCGTACGGATTTCTCTCCTGCTAATGGAGTCAAATATGGTTTCTTGTCCAGGTTCGAATCTTTCGTCCGGTGGTAACCTTGAGACCTAGCACTGATGATTCCCGAAAGGATGTACGTATTAAAAATATAATTAGGGTAATAATTATGTCAACCCCTTTAAACAGCCCGAAACCTCGGGATTCCACCTTCCATTGTTAACTTAATGTTTGTCTAATTGTTCACCAGGAGAAAATCAGCAGCTATGGATTTCTATCCTCGTCTCCAAAATCAACAGCCATTAGAACGTTCCTATAATTATCCGGTCCCTGTAGATTTTGTGGTAGTTAAGTTCTGTGCAGTTCTAAGTGGTCCACCCTCCTAGGCTTTGTCTTCTTTCTTGTAGAAGAGGTTAGATTATTGGTAATCGTCTGAGTCGCCATCACCCGGGAATGCCGACGGGGCTGTCCAGACATTTTTGCAGGTCAGAGTCTCCCCTCCTTGTTGGGGGCTAACATCTCAATCCCGCTTTCCGACCCTAGTGTCTAAGTTCTTGCAGTGGGTAAGAATTAAATAACTTATCTTGCCCATGCCCACCAAGACCATCTGACAGCAACCTTCTTTATTAATGATAATAAGAATGACTATTTTATTTCTTAATGTCAGCGTGTATGCGCACATAAGTGTGATGCGCTCGCGCGTGTGTGTGTGTGCGCGCGCGCAAGTGTGTGACGTTCTTAAAGAAAAACGAGATTTGCCACCTTTGCATACCATCCCAGATTCGTGGGTGGAGTTTTCCCACGTTCTTATTAAAGACCCGCGGCACGCGTAGTACATTCTGCGTAGAGGAACGAGGCCGGTGAACGCGAGTTGGTAGTGGTGTATATACAGGGGTGGGAGAGTGAAGGAGAGACATGACGGATTTCGACCTATCAAGTTAACGCAAGCTAGCGAGAGGGAGGGAGGGGCGCGTCTTGAATTTCGCAATTTACCAACCGACCAATTAGTCACTGGTGAGCAGAAATAATATTCGCATAACGCAAACGAAGACTCAAAATTTGTTGAAAACTACGGCGACTGTATTCACAAAAGTAATTATATTATATCCTAGCAGGGAGACTCGTCGTTTCCCGGGAATGAATAACAATCTACGATTTTTACCCTCTCATATTTATTGTCATCAAAATCAGTATGATCGCCTATTTTTCAATCCTCCCTGGAGTTACTTAGTTCCTAATAGATTGTAGTCTACATTGCACTGTAGAGAACCTACTGTTGACTTGATCAAAATATTTTATATAATAGCTTAAGTTTATGTTTAAAATGCAAATATAGAGTACCATGCTTCAATTGTGCTCTAAACATACACAGTCATTTCGAACGCGCTCTTGTTATATCAAATAACCTACTATTGATTTTATATGCCGGGCATTTCTACTTCTGCAGTGATAATGGAGTGAATTAAAAGTAAAAATGCAAGAGTCAAGTATCGTTGTTTTCGAACGCGCCCTTGTCGTATCAAAGAGCCTACTGTTTATTTTATATGTCGTGCTTTTCGCCTTGCGCAGCAATAAAACTTCTCAAATGTTATGTTCGGCTGTATAAGGCGTTAACTTTAATAATGATCGCCTGTTTCTTCTTTCATCGGATTTTTTCGATTATCGATTATCGATACTTATCGAAGGCATTCCGATACAAAACCTATTTAAGAACACTAAAACATACATGAAGTGCATTTGTATGAAATTAAAACAAAATCTATCGAGAATGAACTCACACTACAGACAAACACAATGTCTCTTTTTATATAATAGAAAAGGTACTCCTTACCCGTTGGGTCACAATAACTTGTCTACTCGAACATTCATAAATTGTGACATTTATGTTAAAATGTTCCCTCCATGGCTAAAAATTCACTCCCTTTTAGTTCAAATTATAAAGTGCATTAATTATATTCACTCACTAGTTGTTCTCACACTGGCCTCCACTAGTCATCACTCATTGGCAATAACCTGTGATGTTCCCTGATGGCTCAGTTACAGCATGTCTCTCAAGATTTTCAGTGTTGCCCACTTTTCTAAAGGGTCTTTCCACACGTAAATACTCCTATTATATTTACTTCAAAATCTCGGGAGTGATACCATTAAAACGAGCGACAATTATGCCCGAGAATTTATTTTCCAACATAGTTACCAGCATTAACAGCGCACTTTTGCCAGGGATTAACGATGACTATGCATGGGCGTCCGAACCGCCCTTTGTCATAAAATGATCGTTCCAAAAGTGAAGAATCGTATATCTTAACTCAAAACTTCAGGAGCTACGATGAGGAAAAGTGTACCATTAAAACGAAAGGCATTTTAACTCAATAATTTTATACTTAACACTATCATCAGTGTAGTTTTGACAGGAATTCAAATAACACATTTCTACTTTTGAGGCACTTTCATGAGATGACTTGTTTTCTTCGAGTCTTACATCGTGAATATCCGATACGGAAAGATTAACCTTTCAGGTCTTGAAAACAAAAAAAAAAAAAAATACACAGCTTTGAAGCTGTTACTGTCGCTAACAAAAAGCCAACAACAAATTTGAATTTAAAAGAAATTAAAAAAAAAAAACATGCATTCGTGGTGAATCATCATAGTTCATTTGTAGAAGATCAGATTACGGATGTTGGTGTCATAAGTTCGATTCTAACCTATGTTGATGACGGCTGAAAACTAGAAACATACATGTCCATTGGTATGCCTTTTATGAATGTAATAATATTTAATAATAAAAAAAAGAATAAGTCCCATAAAAATAAGAGGCCACTCATTCATATATATATATATATATATATATATATATATATATATAAATGCATATGAAAAAAGTCAATTGACATAATTAACTTAATACTTTCTGTATCGATTTTTAGTATTTACTGACAATTTTGTAATGCAATGGAATATATAATGTATCTTATTTGCCATATATTTTTATAACCTTTAATGTACACAAACACACATATATTATATATTTATACTTAAGTTTTGTACATTATTGTTATGTGGCTGCCATGAACCACACCCGTTTTATTTTTGCATTTGAAAAATGGCGTTGTTCGTTTTTTTTTTATTTTTTTTTTCGGAGAGCGGTTGTAATTTCAATATTTCTTTTTCTATTTTTATTTTTGTATTGAAATCTCAGACGGTGACATTGCGCTGTTCTTTTTTTTTAATTTCTTGTTCGCAACCACTTGTTGACCTAGCTTCGTCGAAAGGGCGAAGGCTGCTTATAGATGAAGAATACCCGGGCACCGGAGAATGGCAGAGATTTGGCTGGGTTAGGATAGGGTTGTGGCTGGTACTGGAGAGCTGGTACGGGCGAAGGAAGAAAATCTGTAAACCTAACGCAAGCAGAATATGGAGAGGAGCATGTGGTGGAGATGCGAATAATGGGCCCAAAGAAATGAAAACTGAAGGGCGCGTTTCATAGTTACAAAAAGAAGAAAAGCAATGAGTATAGTTACTGAGTACGATGATTAGAAGAATGCAGGTCAATGTTAGACATATTTCCGCGGTTGAGCATTGCTACCAACATCCCCACACATGTATATATATATATATATATATATATATATATATATATATATATATATATATATATATATATATGCATGTATATGTGTATCTATCTATATATGTACATATATATACATATGCATACTATATATACATACGTATATATATATGCATATATATATGCATATATACGTGTGTATATATATTATGCATATGTATATATATATGTACATATATGTATAGATACGCATATATATGCATATATATGCACATATATGTATATATATACATTTATATGTATACATATATGTATAAATAGGTATATATAGATGTATATGTATATGTATGTATATGTATATATATATGTATAGAGAATAAACATCAAAACGTTTTATTCCAAAATTCATGACGTTCACCATCTTATAATTTATTCCTATAATTAAGTTGACTTATACAATTCTTGACAGTATCTGTTTCGTAACGCAAAATTAATCACTTATTATTATACCAATCAGTGAATCTATTATGCCCTTAACTCATCAGAAGAAATAGCAACAATCAATCCGTCAAAAGGAAATGAAGTGTGATTTAACATTATTAAAATCTGAAAATTGGAAAAGAAGCTGCAAATATATATTTTTCCATTACGCCATACTGAATTTTAACGATGGCTATGAAAAATCTTTGGGCCAAGATCTTTTTTGTGATTAAAGTGTAGTATCTCTTCCGGCAGATACTGCAATTAAAGTAATATATTGGGGCAACCTCTGCGTATCAAACTATTGCTCTTAAGCAATCAGTTTTGCTCAGTGTAGGGGAACCCTTCATACAAATTGTCACTATACTGTCCCTACTTAGGGAAACTGCCCCCCTCCCCTTACTATCCACATTAAAAAAGGCCGTGTGCCTAGCTTGCTCAGTGGGGGAAGCAAATACATAACTAAATAAATAGAAAAAAGGGGGTTTAACATAAATATCAATACATTAAATCCCTAAATATATAGGAGTATAGATATCTATAAGGGCATATATATATATATATATATATATATATATATATATATATATATATATATTCAGTCTCGAAAAATAAATGTTGTTTTCTGTGTCTTCATTGCTTTGAATTAGTAGTTTATTGAAATTTACTATCCTCAATTGTTTATCTATTCATCTTATTAACCTTTATCCTTTAGTGTTTTTAGCATTAATAAGTGGTGACTCATTAACCACGTAAACTCGTAAGGACCTGTTCTCTAACGCTGTTACAAACGTAGTCTATCAGCACGCAGCTATTCTCTTATGCTCACTTTACTCGTATGGCTTAACACGTAAACCAAAAGATGTATCTAACCAGAATATGGAGACTATTTGTGATAATATCTACTGCGTCTGATTGGCAACCAACAGCAACATACGATATTCATATTTCTTGCAGGAATTCGGATGGACGAAATACCAGCTGGAGTATCGCATCATACCATAATACCCGTGATAAAATATTACGAAACATTTTACATGCTATGATGCTTTGAACATGGACATACGATGATCCCAACGGCCCTCTGTGATTAATGTGTACAGGCTACTATACAAGAAGGACATTGACCATAAAAGCTAACACTTTTATTTCGTTTCCCGACCCTGATAGTCTGGACTTTAACCAGACGGTCACCAAGGAATTAGCGAAGTCAGACTTTCCGGCTCACCGCTGCTATGTTTAACTACTTCCCCGTCTCAGTTGAAACACACTAAGGCCCGAACCTCTCTCGGCTGCTCTTCGTCCTTGTTGTGGACGTCGTCATCAAGGAATTTCACCGGCATATGATCTAGATAATCCTGATGGTAGATCATGCTCTGCTTGCCAGAAGTATATCATACCTGAAACAACAAGCCAGGTCCTGGAAAAACAGGCCGCACCAGTTTAGTATGCAGCTTAATACCAAGAGGACGCAGTATTTTACGACCAATAACGACGTATGCGGCACCATACAAGTCAGCAAATAGGAACTTTCACGATCACAAGCCTTCAAAAATTTTGATTCGATGTTCAGCGACGTGCCATTGATGATGTCGCTGCCTACAGCAACTCAACTTGGCTCAAATGGAATAAAACCGCCGGTAAATAAACTGAATCTGTAATGACAACATTGCAATAACAGAAAGAAGTGGCTGCGGAGATGATTTTCGTAAGTGAAGATACGACGGCACTGACGTGAAATTTGCTTTTACATTAATAGTTGCCGTGAAACGATTGGGAAGGAAGTCGATGATGAGACGATACGATTGATCGAACAATAATCTCTGTACCATTTGTCTTTATTCCAGAACAAACCTGTGAGCGTGTTCAAAGGAGACAAATATACCGTTGCATACCTTTTCTGTAGCTCTGAATAAACGTGTGTCAATAGTAAAAACATAAAAAATAAAGAAAAAAAAACAAGATGGTGGAAATCTGGACAGGTTTCAGTATTCTTATCATGATTGAATGATCATGCTAGCAGAAAATAGTTGGACGCTAATCCACTTGGAATTGAATGCACCCTGAACATAAAAACAAATAGGAAAATATCCATAAAAAATCTAAAGATCTGTACGAAAATCTACCTGGCAAATCTACTAGTGGAACTAAGTGCAAGGGATATACAAACAATCGCACTTAAAGAAAAAAAAACAGATTTATAAAATGATCTTTCGATGGAAAGTATAAGAGAGTGGGTGAATGTCTGGCCTCCAGTAAGATGCCGCATCCCGTCTAGAACAGAATAATGCAAAAATATAAATAATAAAACCAGCATGTCATGGAAGGTTGGGATGTATCTGGGCTTTCATGCCAAATTTTACTAATGATCTAGTAACAAATGGGGACGATATTTACAAAAAAATAATAGAAAAAAAAACCTCATAATCTGTTTTATTTTATTCATGCGCACTTTGCAGAAATACTTTTGTTTTTTTTTCACGATAATGTTTTGTTGTTGGTTTTCTGTATTTTTTTTGCGTTTACTATGACACATGTGTACCCAAATTAACTGGCCCAATCCACTGTATTTGCTAGCCCAACCGAAAATAACCTCTTTTCACAGTGCAATTATTAATAAATGAGTTTGGATCTCGTGTTTCTAAAATAAATACTCAGCAAAAATATTTCAGAATTTACAATTTTAATGAATGAACAATTCGTTCTTTTTTTCAGTATTTTCCTAAAGGTTTGAAATTAGTATCGCACTTCGAATGCAGAGAATATTTAAAACATTGACAGAAATATCCATCGAGTATATAAAGGGCATATGTCTCTGTGTATGTTTGTGTGTCGAGATAAAAGTAAAAGAAAAAATTTACGAAACAAATACCCACAACATTGTTATTTACTTGATCGGCGTTGTCCTGCATGAAGAATATTTAAATTAAAAATGTATAGTCTTTGTAAATAAAACAGTAGATGTATGTGTGTTTATACTTAACAGATAATAATAATAATGATGATGATAATAATAATAATAATAATAATAATAATAATAATAATAATAATAATAATAATAAACATGGAGACTGCAACTGACAGCTGATGGACAACCTATAACAGAAATTTACATACAAAGAGGCATCTTCCAAAGAGCCCCATTATCACCATTACTGTTCATCATAGCCATGATGCCCTTGAATAGTATTCTGAGAAAGTGTCAAGCCGGATATAAGTTCTCCAATACAGAGGAAAAAATGAATCACCTGATGCACATGGACGATCTGAAACCTTTTGCAAGGACCGAAAAGGAGCTAGAGACACTAATAAACACGACCAGGATCTTCAGCCAAGATATCCAAATGGAATTCGGAATGGAAAAGTGCGCACTGCTAGTTATAAAAAAGGGAAAACTGGAAACGACAAAAGGCATGGAACTACCCAACCAAACAGAAATGAGGGCACTAGAAGAACAAGACGACTATAAATACTTGGGAATTCTAGAGGCGGACACTCTCAGAGCAACAAAAATGAAAGAGAAAATTGGAAAGGAATACCTCAGGAGAACAAGAAAACTCCTGGAAACCAAATTGTATAGTAGAAACCTAATAAAAGGTATAAAAACATGGGCAGTGTCACTAGTGAGATACTCTGGACCGTTTATAGGATGGACAAAAGAAGAACTTAGACAGCTCGACCAGGAAACCAGAAAACTCATGACAATGCATAATGCACTACACCCAAAGGACGACATTGACAGACTCTACGTGAAAAGGAAAGACGGCAGGAGAGGACTGATCTCTATAGAAGACTGTGTGAAGGACACAAAAAACAACTAGGAAAATACTGAAAGGATAATTATGGCAACGAGAGACACGGAGAAATTCAACAAAACAGAAAACAGAGAGACAAAAGACAAAACGAGAAAAGAGAAATGGGAAGAGAAACAACTCCGCGGAAGATTCATAAGAATGACAAAAGATGAGAATAACGAAAACACTTGGACATGGATATGAAAAGGACATATAAACCGAGAAACGGAATCTCTAATATCTGCAGCACAAGATAACTCGATAAGAACCAACCATATCAAAGCAAGGATCGATAAAACACAGAAGCTGCAATATTTCCCTGTTTTTGGTGGTCTTCACTATTTTGATACTCGCGCACCCCCGCAAACGTTTACCCCGCGGAAATAACACTGATTCTTGAATACAGGACAAGTCACAAATGGTACTAAAAACTTCCTGTTTCCTGAGAAATTCTCGGCTCCTTTTTTCTTGTCTTGGTAATTCCGCTATCGTGTCAAAATAATTCATGGCACAAGCGTCACAAGCAAGTAAAATATCCGTATTCATTCGTGTTTGGAGGAAATAAATAAAATTTTAAGAATTTTCTTTTAAAATATTAAGAATTTTTTTTCAAAATTAATCAGGGGGGCAACTTCCTTCTTTAATATAAAACAAAATATTCCCTTTTTCTTCTAAAAAATATTTAAACGAATCAAAAAAAATATTTCCTCTTTCAAAAAAATAAATAAATTAAGAGAAAGATGGTTGAGTTCTTCTTTTTGGAAGGAAAGTTTCTTAAATTAGAACAGCATTTGCGTATTCTCCATGAACAACTTCCTTCATTAACGAACATGGCGGACAATTGTAAATGCTAGAAAACACCATTCATATTGAATGCGTTAAAACTAAAAAAAAAAAAAAACTCTACTTGTTGACGATAAATGAAAAGCCGATATTCGTTCTTATAGAGCCGGATTGGCCTTATATATCGTTAAAAGTCAACATTCTAAAGATAGGTCTTCGGTTGACAACCGGTGCGTATTGATCTTTATTTTTACTTGAAGCGTCACCACGTATAAAGGCTCAGCTGAGAGTTGCATGTTATATAGATGGTGAGACAATACCACTCATAGATGAGCATGGGTAGGACTGAATTATATAAATTAAAGACAATAGTAATTTAATCATATTGGACTTGAATACGACTATGTTATAATCATGAGGAAAGCAGAAAAAAACGTATTGCATTCCACAGACGGACAGGAAAATCTCCGCTAATAGAATTTTTGTTTAGATCTGTATATAACTAAACGCAGGCAATATTATAGTTTTAGTAGTTTGCAGTAAGATTAATAAAACATTAAAGTTTTAATTAAACATAAGGCGCTAAAAGTAATATCAGAATGTATAGTCCAGACATCGTAAATTAAAAAGAAATACCATGACCCTATTTTCTGCATAGAGTGCAAACTTTATTTCTGGTAATTATTCACTAGTAAACTTTCTAACGGTGGAATTTATTTAATAAATTTTCACAATTTTTTGGCGGCCTGTTTTATATTATAGAACTTTAATTAAAGTAACATCTTATACAGAACATAAAATTTCTACTTTTGATGAAATTAATATCTTTCTTATTAAACTGTGTAAAATTTCCTATTTTAGTTTTAATGTAATTTTTTTCCAATTTCCTGTTTGGATTTTGGTGGTGCAGCTATAATTTAACCTCCAAAGGAGCCAGTTTCTCTTGTTTTCTGCATAAGTTGTTACAAAGAATAGTGATCATAAAAAAATACAACTAAACCCCAAAAATAAGTCCACCCCATTCAAAAAAACGGTGTTTTATTATATTAATTGTTCTCATCTTAAGTGTTATTTGGCCTTCAACTATAGTCAGACAGTATGCGTGTTGTCTTGGAAAAAAAGGAGTAAAAGTTACTGGCTCCGTAGATATTTTCGTATTCGTTGAATTGGTCTCTATTTTATTACTGCGGTTTCGTATGTGTGAAAAAAAAATTGGTTGACAAAGAGGAGACAACTCGTATAAACGTCGAAAGGGTATGATCTCCCTTCCGTCGCCGAAATTCTAAGGGTGTACAATTTCCTTTTTACAATCAGAACTGCTATTAAGTTGTAAACTGTGTCTGTATAGTATTTTTCTATTTTTAGCATATGTGCTGCTCCTTTCAGTAGCCTAACTCTCCATATTGCATCCTGTAAATTATTTTGACCTCGTTTCACAAATTGGACAATCGATAATATGTGATCAAAATCAGTCTAACGTTGTGGTATTTTCTGTCTCTTCTCTGATGGTCTGGTGTATAGTTCTATACAGTTCCATGAGGGCAACAATGATTTTCTCGGGGATTTTCTTTTTGTGGAACAAAATCGTCTCAAACTTTAGATACTGGCTTATAAGTCTCCATTTTGCGGTTTTGTGTGAAATTTATTCATTGTGGGAGGGAAGTAAAAAACAGTCCAAGTTTTATAGAGGTAGAATCGGCAAATAAACAGAAGAAAGCCATCGAAGCATCATCCAATTCTGTAGACCGCCAAAGTATACGGTTTACTCTTAATTTTTACCATTATGATTTCAATATTTTCTTTAACATGCAAGACTTAGATTGAAGTTCATATATATTAGTGTTTGAATCCAACACTATGTTAGAATTATGTCGTTTTTTTTCTTCTGTGTCGTGATTTTATTCGAGTCTGGAATGACTTTGTCTTTATTAGACTGATATATGATTCTAGCCAGTTGGAGGAGGGGCACGTTCTCACGCTGTATTTCCCTTTGTAAGAGGTACTTTATATATTGCTAACCATCTGAGACACCTCTACCGATGATACCACCGAGACTGCTCTGGCATTGTTGTGGACAAGGGCTCATCTCCGCTTTTGTACTCGCTTTCTAATTCTACACTTCTGACCTTGTGTCACATCTTCTTGCTATAAGAGAGAAGTAAATATCTAATCCTTCTGATTTTATTCTTTAGTTTTGTGTTGAGATAGAATTTTTTTAATAAAATTAAATTTGAATATATTTTCTTGTAGGATCGTTTTTCTCTATCGCTCCAAACTTTTTTTTTAACATGTGTCAACACGTCATCTCTACTATCCGACCATTTACTGGGTATTTTTATCATAGTTGAGCTGATGATGACATTTCCGTTTCAGAGTTTTTAATAGTTCTGAAGCGTATGTGTAATTTGATTAATCCAACAATTGCTTTGTCTCTGATCTTTATTTCTATACATTTGGTGATGCTAATCTCATTTATTTCTATAAATATGGCATTTATTCTTGAAAATAATCTTATAGCTTTTCTGCCTCCTTTTTTCAGCTCATTTGATTCATTAGCCTAGTGATCATCCGCAATGAATTGTTTTTGTTTATCTCTATAGTGTAACTTCCTATTTCACTCGATTCCTTTCAAGGATTACAGAACTGTGAAACTCTCTATCTGATGACTATTTGTCTCCTACGTATAACGATGATCCTTTCAATGCTAAAGTCAGTAAAATCTCCTATATTTGCAACAACTATCTTGTGTACTTTTGACCTCCTTATATCTAGTGTCTTCATAGCATGTCTGGAGTGATTCTCATGTAAAATATTGTGTGTTAGTTGTTAATGAACTCTTTGTTTTTTTACGATACAACAGAAAGTATTTTCCAAATAATGTAAGGATCATGAAATAAGGGACACGTGTGCACATAATTCGCTTTTTATAGGTCTCTCCACCATTTCACAAGCCCAATCTATTTTGCGCTTTATATTGGCAGGGCGAAGAACAGGTTTTCTTCTCGAAGCTCTATTAACCTAGCTTGTTAACGTACCTTACAGCTGTTCTGGAACTGACACCAGCTCATGTAGCAATATAAGAGGCTTTGCACCGATGATCCTTTTAAACATTTCTTTCTACGAACGCAGATTTCTTTCAGGGGGCCCGGGACGACCTAGATCAGGTTTGCTGCACTATTTGTTCTCTCTTGTAAACTGTACGATCATTCTATTAACAGGAGAAATTGGGATATTGTAAGAGTTCCCCTATATTTTGTATTGACGATTTTCATGTTTACCCACGATTCATCCTCGCAGGTATTCTGGTAGGTCTGATACTCTTTTGGTTCGTGATATACTTCAACGCTAATGAATGCAATATATGTTTTTTCGGCACTATTCTATTCTGTAAATATAATTAAGAATATATCAATCTTAGTAAAAGTATTAATCTTAGTGCTTTTTATTATCTGTTATGTATGTGTATAATATATCACGACTTCCCATTTAAATATACAAAACATTTTAAATTCATATTGAATCAGATTATTTGTTATTAGATATACAAGGGCCTCTAGTAAGATTTTCCAACTTTTAAGTTTTTACTCCCCATTATGATTAAATCTAAAATTTCAGACATTTTCTAAATTAAAACAAATAGAATAGATTTTCTTTAAAATTCGCATAAAGATTCTAAATCTACGGTTTAATACCATTATATTTTTATTCTAATATTCGTAATTACTGTTTATTTGGTAGTATGTTTGTTTGACTTATTAGAGATCTTTGTAGACAAAGAATATGTCTTTAACCGTTTATGGCAAAGTATGCATGCTGGACATTCTTCTCTTTTTTTACCAAGAAGTTGTTTACTTATCAAGGCCCGGGGGCCACTTAAGGATAGTGGTTGAATGTTAGGTAGGTGGTGAGATTAAATCAGTCATGGTGGAACATGAGTATGGCTAGATTATCCAAATGGACGATTCAATAGGAATTTATTCACATTAGACTTAAATACGACAATGTTATAATCAGTCAAGAAGCAGATAAACCGTATTGTCTTCCATAGAGGGAAAGTTCTAAGGAAGAAACTGTGCCCATGGAGTTTTCGTTTAGTTGTAGGCACTGATAGAACACGTAGAAAGTTGTTGTAGATGTTTCAGCTAAGCAGGAATTTGTTGTGAACGTTTTACGGGGAGGGTCCATAGATTGGAGCTCAGACGAATACTTACCATAAACGAATTGATAGATCAGAGACAAACTTGCAACGTCTATTCTGTGAGAAAGAGGAAATAGGGAAGCGAAAATATCATTGCACACTAAATTTTGAAGACGGTTATGTACCCTGTCCAAATAGGGAAGAGTGCCTCTTCGGGCTCCATCGCATGTGAAAAGCCGTATTTAATTCTTGATCAGGTAGAGGATTGCGTCGGAAGTGAGATACTTTCTGAAACGGTAGAACGATCCCACTATCATTTCAGTGATTTTAACAACGAATCTTATATAGGTATTTTATTTAAGGTCATGGTTAAAGGTCAGTCGCAGAAATTTGTCGAAGCAGGGATCAATTCAGGCAAGAGTCATTCATTTCAACGGGGGTACAACGGGCATCATAGCGTTGACGGTGAAAATACAGGAGTTTGATTTGGGATGTACTAATTGTAACTAACCATTTAACACTATTGTACTCCACACTGAAGGTTGACGGAAAGCGAATACGCAAAAACCTGATCATTACCGCCCTTTGAAGTGTTGTGTGCGTGTGTGTATGTGTGTGTGTGTGTGCGTACGAAACGGCACTAGTCATATTTTGGGTTAACCGGCTTCCTCAGAAGGAGTAAGTTTAGTAGGTGTATGTAATTCACAAGCGACCTCCAGTCACATGCATATGCCTGTCCGTTAGGGGAGATTACGACATTAAGTTTTTGCATCTCTTGCAGGGAAGTGTCGACTTCCTCCTACATATAGCGCCTGGAATTTCCAAATTGGTCCCCCATTTTAGTAATGATCAGAGATAATGTTTCTTAACTTTGGTGATCTAACGGGAACCGATATGTCAATTTTATCTTATACTAACAACATATCTGACCACACAACAGGCGGACAATAGCGCAGCTATTAACCACAGAGATGAAAGATGATGGTGGCTAAATGGTTAACGATGCGGGCTTACAATATATGTATGCAACGTTGGAAGCCAATTCCTTTCTCAGAAGCATTTTCCTTTTGGGATTTTTACAGCCTTCACTTGGGTGCTCTTGTTAATATCTAGTATGATTTTAGAAACAATTCTGACAAGAAAGATATAAACAATTATATAATCCGATTCATGCTAAACAAACAAATAATTAAGGAATAATGAATATTTAGCAGCGTGTGTTTCCATTATATTGGAATGCCAATATAACTGCTTTAAGTGTTTCCTTTCTGTCCTTCTTTTAGTTGTCGGTGTTCTTTTGTTGCCCCAAGGAAAACAAACACGGAGCAATTGCCAATTGGTTATGAGTAAGAAGTCTGTCGTTCTATAGTTGACAGCTTAGAGAGCTTACGTTCCTCCACTGACAATGGGTGTTGCACTCGAAAGGACATTTGGGATAAATACCATCTACAGTTGAAAAAAGAAAAGAAAAATAAATCAATTAGGTAAATAAAAAATATTATTGAGTTATTTATTTGTTTATTTATCTGTTTACAACGACTGCATATTCCTGTACTGTGAAGCCTTCAAAAACACTTTTTTGTTGTTAGTAAGTGGCACTGTGTTACTTGGTTGTAAAATGCGCAATTATATTTTACTTCATACAGAAACTGAAACATGTGCATGCGACTATTGTTTTTTTTTTTTTTCTAAACAGTTCACGTTTTGTGAGTAAAAAATACTCGGGCTGGTATCGAAACGAAAACCTAATATTTCGTTATATACGAACGTGAGACGGGCCTTAATGTAAAATTTTACATATCTTTAAAAGTGAAAGTGTCTGTGTATCTGTGTACATTTCCCTACGCAATAACTCTGTCAATTTTAAGTCTACAGGTGCGAAATTTTATATACAGGGTACTGAGATTTGGGAAAATCGATGTGATCGGTTTTCGCCCAGACATTTAGCGATTAAGGGGTCAAAGTTCAACGATTTGACCTTTGAGAACTCTACCAAACTCCTTCGGCAATTTTCGGTCTAAACACTTGAAATTTTAGATATAAGTTCATTGGACATGGATCTAACTTAATAACTGAATTTGAGCCCAAAACAACAGATTTTAAGGGGTAATAGTAGGGGTCAAAGTTAAAAAAAAATAGACCACTTTTTTTTGCTCAACATACATCTCCAAATACCCGGGCAACGCCGGGCACCCATGCTATTTTCTTTTTTTTGGCGCAAAAGAAAAAACGATGTAATTGTACAGTTTAACAAAGACATTAAAAAATGAAAATATCGGGGGAAAAAGGTTATATGGTACGTATCCGTTATGGAATGAAGTTCTCCGAAAAAAAATCAAATACGACAACTATTAGGCCAGCTAATCATCCTGAACATAAGGAACCTGTCATGAAAATGATTCACTGATGCAAATTCGTGAAACAGCAAACACAAAAGTCCCATGATCCGCACGTACTAATTTATTATATATATATATTTTGGTCCCTTAGCGGCCCTTTTTCCGAATGAAAACCGATTAAAAAGTCTTCCACGTGTCTATATACTAAATTTGAAGTCTGTCGATCAAGAATCCATTAAATATATAGGATGAGAATTGTCCTCACGCCCACACACACATAAACACACACGCACACACACAATTTCATTTTATAGATATATTAGCAGGCAGCCCGGCTTTACGCTATCGTTAAATACGCATAAATATTATATTTTAATTAATGCACATTTCTTATTTATTATAAACAGAAATACCGTAATAAACGTAATGTAAAATTCCTTTAAAATATGAAATGAAAAAAAAAAAAACGGAAACATGCGGATGGGAGTAATATATTTTTTCTAAACAGTTCACTTCTTGTTAGTAAAAAAATATACTCGAGTTTAGTTCGAAACCAAAAGCTAAAAATATAGAGTGAAATACGATAATCATTTGGCCAGATTGATACGATCTACAAAAAGTGCTTTTCAAACGTGTTTATTCTTAATACAAAGAAGCTGTCATAATTCATGACCGCGCTTGCGGAGTCATGAAACAGTTGGCAAACAGAAATTAATCCGATAACCACCAAGTACCAATTACTCCATTTTTACCCCTTGACAGCACTTTTTCTGGATGAAAACCGATTAAATTTTTCCACGCTTCAGAATACTCTGTTTACCAAATTTCAAGTCTGCAGATCAAACGATCGTTGAGTATATAGGTCGAGAAGTGCCCTCACACAGTTTCATAGGTATCTAGATTATACAATTTTTACTTACAATGCCTCCCCATGGGACAGTGTTAGACACCAGGGTCGTTTTTTTAACGTGGAGAAAAGAAACAAAAATAAAATTGTCTCAAACATGAAAGATTTCTTATCCACTGAGAGAGAACGAGACATTGAAGCATCTGAAGAAAAGATACTACATTTTGAGAAACTAAATCTTTTATTCGGGCTAAAATCACAATGTAAGTTCAAACTGAACGAACAAGCGGGGGAATCGTTGGTCTTCCTTGTCACTCCAAAACTAAACAACATTTCTCTTGGCTAGTATCTTCTTTCGCTATAATACCGTATTCACCCTTTCGTACTGGGGGACATCCTACTTAGAGCCCAATTGTTTATAATATTTTTATGTACGTGTAAAAACAAAAAAGATAACAATAATAGTACAATAGTTCATTCGTGTCGCGGGCGGCGGAGGACAAAATACAAAAGTGGTTGGTAGGACAAAATACAATATTGGTTAGTAGTCTAGTTGATAGACCGCTTGGCTTGAAAGCCAACAAGAGTATTCTAAATACCGCAACCTTGGTCGATTATCTGGTCTCGGAGAGAGAGGAGGGTTTAGCAACAGCTATCATAGCTGGTATATTATAGCCGTGTTTTTTTAATTTTAAAATCTTGCTATCTTATAAATTTTCTTACTGTTGTTTGTCTGTACTTACTTACAAGAACAGGCGACTGTTCCTTAACATGTGTGACACGGTTTATCTCAGCTTACAGGCAACCCGCCCAGGCAAGTTCGGTACCGAAATGAAGCTTATGACGCAGCGGACGTTTTAGTGATATTTATATCCATGTTTGGTGTATGGAAATGCAAAAAAAAGGGGAAAATGCAAAACAATAAGGATTTACTAAACACCGTTTTATTTACTGGATATTTTTCCGATATTCACCGGAAGTTATTATCTCCTTTAATAAGTTCGATTTACTCTCTTTCTGTGTGTGAGACGCGGTTTATCTCAGCCTACAGGCAACCTACCGAGGCAAGTTACGTAGCGAAATAAAGCTTATGACCCAGCAGATGTTTTAGTGATATTTATATCCATGTTTGGTGTATGAAATTTTTAAAAAATGCAAAAAAAATAAAATAAAATAACGATTTACTAAACAACGTTTTCTTTACTGGATATTTTTCCGATACAAGAACCCTAGTTTGCCCAACTGGGCAAACTTGGGTTCTTGTTGAGAAAAATATCGCAGAGAGAAAAGTTCGTATTATCTTACCACAACTGTATTTAGTTTTTGAATCCAGTGTGAACACACATGATAGCCAGAAAGACGCGCAATTCCCTGTCAACAAAGACAGGCGCATGCCACCGTGTATTCGTTGAGACCTTTTTTCTATTCTCTATTTTATTATTTGGGAGGCGTGAACAAAGAAATGATTAATCGTGAGAAGAAGTTGGCCCCTGCTTAGAATTTCACCTGGGACTGAATAAAAGAGAGAGAAAAAAACAGACTTTTGTTTGACAATTAAATCGGTGTGAGCTACATTGAAAAGAAGACGACCAAGTGTCGAACTTTCATAATAGTTGCGGATTTCGTTGATCTTTCAGAAACATTCAAATAAAACCGGATATTCCTGTGAAGCAATAATGTATTTTGCTTATTAGGATTTTCAAATGCTATTCTAAACTTAACCCTGACTTATCAAAGAATATGCTATTTCAAACTTAATTGTGACAGACTACGGAAAATGATACTCCAGATGTAAGTATGTCCGACACATGAAAATACGATTACGGTCTTAAGATCTAGAGGTTGATAAATACGTTATTTGAAACATGATCGTAACTTCCCAGAACTGTCTGCTTCCGGAACAGTGATCCACCAGCCTACTTTTCAGTTGATTACAACATGGTAGCCTTCAATTCCAATGTAAACAAGTTCTTGTTGCGCCGTACCCCTTAATAATGAAAATCTACCCAATTTACACCATTAACGATTACTACACATGTTACATTCATTAACCCTTTATCCTCGTGTGGCTTTCGGGCCTCGAAAAGTGGTGACTCCAAAGTAAAAAAAAAAAAAACATGCTAAAGAAAATGAAAATGCTCTTTTATACTTAAGCGTGATACATATTATTTAGATTATTCGAACTACTATTCTCATCCGTAGTGTTATTCTCACAAGATTTCGGAAGATGTAATCTCCGTTTTTTTTTTTATTTGTATCTTGTCGAACTCAGAAATCTTTTAGTCGCACTCTAGAATCTTTCAGTCGAACAACCTTACAGTCTTGTACAATATGTCTAAATTGAGTTGAACCTAAAATTTCATATTGCAAGTAAGACATAAAGTTCTACTTCGTTTAAGGACCAAAGCTGTAGATGACATCCTAAGTGGGGAGCTTAGTATCAATATATTTGTTCACATTACATTTAAATTGCTGCATATCGATACAGTCGGGAAAAACAGAGAAATACATACTAAAGCAGCCAGTTATTAGAGTAGACAGCTAACATCTTGTGACTTCTACAATGAAGGTTGATTTTGTGCTAGTCAGTTAAATCAGGAGTATTAGCGTTTAATACACAAATGTTATCAGAGCACATTTCGTAGATGTAATTTTAAACAAGCAGCATTGTGGCGATGGGACAGGAGTGCAGCTTTTTTTGAAAGTTGGATTATATACTCGTAAGTTTGGGATCCATTCCAAAAGAAAGGAAATAATAGAGGACAGCTATAACTAACAAAAACACCGTTATAATTTATTTCTTTGTATTTAAAATAACGAGGGTCATACGGCCTAGCCCGATCTAGTCCGTTGGTAATATGCACTAAATATATGTTAATTAATGCATATTTCTTAAATATTATTACAAGGTATATTCCCTATTGAATATTATATTATACATAATATATAGTATTGATTTCAAAAGTAAAAAACAGATGACTTAGGTCCAATTCGCTAGAATCGGAACTAAAAAATTTAGCACCTCATCCGTATTCCCCAAGTTTGAGGTACCAACAGCTAAATAAGACAGATTTTAAATTAAACCACTGTAAGCTATGAGTGAATTTGCGCACACGTAAAAGTAATAGAAATTTGTCGTCAAGTTGAAATGAACATTTTGCATTTCAACTTCCTGACATATTTCCGTATGCGTTATACATGCAACTAAAGATTTTACTCGTTATAAAACATAGTTGGTGCATAGTTACTATTTCCGGTTAATTTCAGTATTATGTTACCAGGAGTTAATAGTTTATCAGTTAAATATTTCCATACACACATGCATAAATGCATGTCATGTTCTTAATTATAAAGACAAGATGAAATCAACATTTTTAGTGATATTTCATGATCAATCTATTAATAGTAATGTTGTGGTGTACAAATCCCACCTATTTGAGAACTAAGTGGACTCATTCAATCCTATGAATACCACTGGTTTCAGAGACTAAATGGATACATTCATACCATGTTTAACCGCAATCTATGAACACGTTCCTCTCGTGACACTTTAGTTGCTCGTGTATTCTTTATGATAAATACTAATTATATTTTATACAATTTACACTACTTGTACGTTCGTTTATTTGTAAACCTTTGCACGGGTCTAAAACAAGTGGCTGACGAGGACGATTCAAGAACTTCCCGAATCAATCTACAATTATTGCTAACAACAACTGAATGACGCATATTCGGGCAACGGATTCACTCTAAAAAAACAGCCATTGGAAAATAGCAAGGATTCAAGAAAAAAGTACACACGCGGATATTCGAAATATTTTTTTCCTACACGTGGGAGAAATTCGAAACTTCAAAAGTATTTATTTTTTAGAGGTTCGGTGAAGAACAGGAAAAACTACTTGTCTATGTTGGGGAAAAACCAGCATTGGTGCGTAAATATCCACAAATACGTGATAAAGAACACTTCGAAAAAAAATAACAATTCTTGCCGAATAAATCTTTTTACAAAGACGTCGTCAAAAAGGGCTTATCTTGCTGTTAAAAAGCTTCTAAAACGAAACGATGAGATGAAACAGAACTCACAAGATGGAGTGCTGTTACATAATTCTTATTCGAAGAGACTGATGTTATTTGTTGTTGTTCATATTTGTGAGAGTCTTAGAGTGATAGAGACAGTCTTAAGAGTGTTCATGTGTTGAGTGTTCATATGTCTTAAGATGTTCATGTTGTAAGAGATGGAGACATTGGTGAGATATAGATTTCGCGAAGCACGACAAAGTCTTAAAGAAAAAAGGAAATTCTTTTTCTCGCAGAAGTCGAAGTGAGTAGCCAATATAATATAAATGATATACACTCTCTTTCACAGATAACTAACTTTTTCTTTTTATAGAAAGAAGAGAAAAAAGTGTAGGATCAACAAGGAATTGAACACAGTACCTACACGTCACGAAAATTGAAAAATGAGAAACGAAATCTACTGCTTTCTGTCTGAATGAAAACGCCGAATTATTTTCTCAGAAAAATTGCCACACGAGGAAATAAATATAGGAAAGAAATATTCGTTAAATAATCAGGTACGAATTTTGTAAAGGTTTTTTTCTATAGAGTTGGTACTATAGGACAAGTAAATCAACGAATTGTGTTGTTTCTGAAAAAAATCATTTTTTCATTAAGTAATTCCACACCTCCCACCCCCAAAATGGACGAGTTTGCAAAACAAATTTTGGGAATGGTGAAATTCCAACAAAGCCAACAATTAAAACTTGCAAAAAGTATTCAGAGAAGAGCAATTGGCAATACAGAAACAAAACAAAGAGAAACAATTGGCAATACAGAAACAAAACGAACACAAACAGTTAAATTTAATAAAATATCTCGAAGGAAAACGAGTAAGAGAAAAGAAAGATATGGACGAACAAATATTGGAAAAGCAGTTAGATTTAATGACATTCTTCGAGGAAAAACAGGAAAGAGATCGGAAAGAAATGAACAAATATTGGAATTGAAAACATTATATTTAGAGCAACAAAACCAGTCAGATAAAAAAAATGGATTTCATAACGCAAGTTTTAGTGAATAAGGACAGCGGAGAAGAAACCAGCACGGTTTTTTTTTTCCCAAAATGCGATCTTGTCAGCTATTGATACATTTCATTGTGCTCATGAGGATGACCTGACGTTTGAGGCATATTTAAGAAGATTTAAAGACCTTTTAAAACTTGATTGCAGAAGGTTCGTTTATTGCTACGGAAGTTAGGTACATCCGAACATAATAAATTTGTGGACTATATTTTACCAAGAAAAACCAACGAATCGTCATTTGACTAAGCAGACTAACTATTAACAATAACCGGCGATGTTCGGCACAGTGGTTGGATGCTGGGGAAGCTCCACAACACTTCCTGAAGCCGAAATCGCAAAAAAAAGAGTTATGGTGACTGTTTGCTGGTCTTCAGCGGGTCTCCTCCATCATAGCTTCTTGAATCTGGGCGATACGATTACGACGGAAAAATGCTGCCGACAAATTTACAAGATGCACCAGAAGCTTCAACGTATGTGCCCGAGCTTGGTAAATATGAAGGAACCAATTCTTCTTTATTACAACGCAATTTGCTAAACTGACCCTGCGAAAAACTGAAACAACATCAGTTCAATGCAAAAGCCTGGTAGATCCTCACGAGAAGGAAACGTGAAAAACTCTGTGTACTTTAATTGCCATATATATTTTCCTAAACTCCCTCTCTCTCTCTCTCACACACACACACACACACACACACACACACACACATATATATATATATTCTTGGAAGTTTTTAACATTTAAAACTATACAAAAAATATTTTTTATCATTCGTTAGAAAACTATTTAGTCAGTAAGTCATTCAATCACCGGCAATCACTGCATCAACTTGCTGTCTCGAATTCACTATAGTACCAGTAATAATTTATCTTTAAGGGGTCATCAGTTGTTTACCATGAAATACTGTTTCGGAGATTTAAAAACAAAACAGTATATTACATCATGGCTCCCCAGCAGTGTTGATCAAATATCACCTCCCTTAATCGTATGAAAAAACATGTTACAAATATTAGATCTAGTTTCCTATTCTTAATTACTTTATTTAACTTATTCATGTTATAAAAATGAATTTCTTACCTGTGAGATTCATCTGTTTCCAAATTCAAAATGGATATATTTTTTTGATTTATAAGTCTTGGATTTATAATATTAGGATTAATCCATTTGACTACTTATCACCCTCACTATAATTAGTATTTTGTATATTTACATTCTTATTTATTGAAAATTAAATATATATAAAGATTAAAAATATTTATACATATATACATTTTTTTTAATACATTTTATACATTACTAATAAAGTTTTGGATTTCCTTTATTAATATAGTCTGGCTGATTTTAAACGATTCAAAAGCATCAGGATCATGAACAAATGCGTTATTTAACTGTTTCAATATTTTAGTTTTATCCCCACCTTGTTTTATCATCCTTATTATTAATCTAGTAACTGGTGATATAAAATCTATTACTTTTAAAGTAATGCGAGCTATTCTCAAAAACTCTGACATAATGGTTCCATAAAACGTAAAAACAGAGCAGGTACTATATTTATGCGGCATACGAACTATTTGAAAAGGAAAAAAAAACTTTCTTTTATTAAATATTTTACAAAGAACAATCCCAACCTCAATTTTTATATCTAAATCCAGAAATGTAGCCTGTTGTCCTCTATGTTTACAATTCAATTCTAAGTCCTTTGGATATATAAGATGTTTATTTTTTTCGAATTTATCGTTATCGTTTATACATATAAGGTCATCTATATATCTCCTCCACCCATGCAAATTATGTTCTAGTATGTATATATATATATATATATATATATATATATATATATATATATATGTATATGTATATATATATATATATTGTATATATATATATTGTATATATATATATTGTATATATATATATATATATATTGTATATATATATATGTGTTCATGGGTGTATTCGCGCGCGCGTGTTTGTGGTAGCAATGTAAAATGTCGGGGTGTTGGAATGACAAACAAATGAACATTATGTTTTGTAGATCTATTTTTTGTTTCAAAATCAATTTCATGTACACATCAGTAATTATAGAGTTACTGTTTCATATGTATGACGGGATATGTGTTTGTAAATAATCGGGGATATATACGTGTTATTTATAAAAATGGAAAATAAACAAAAAGAATGTCCTAATAAAGGAGAAATGCTGTCAGAACGGATCAAGAAAACGGAATCAAGTCAGCTGCCAAGCAGAAAATAAAAGAAATGACGTATTTATTTAAATATTAACTCGCTATTAACTCTATTATTCATATTAGTAGTATTTTCTCTTTATATGAATTGGAAATTGAAACTCTGGGCGTGTGCGTAACGACGTATGTAAACAAGGACATCTATGCCACAGAAACAGGCAATGACATAAACATGTACGTAACATTCGAGACATATTTAATATTTAATTTTTTTCATCTGAAATTAAAACCTGAAACATAGGCGTAACGATGAAGGTTAATCCAAGAGGGCCATCCTCAAGAAAACGACAGGGAGTAATGATTAAAACATGTGCGTAACCATGGATACGAGTCTAAGGCAATTAACACGTCAGTGAATTTATTAACATCTATTTATATATTTTGTTATTTGTTTATTTAATGTATTTGTTTTATTATTATTATTATTATTATTATTATTGTTATTGTTATTGTTATTATTATTATTATTATTATTATCATTATTATTATTATTATTATTATTATTATTATTATTATTATTATTGTTATTAAAGACAAGCAGGGAAACCGGACGTTGGCCTGATTGAATGTTGATCAACGAATGTTTTAGGATCCCATATTTTTTCTCATTCAAATCAGTGAAATTGCCCATTTTTTAATCAAACCGATTGATTCTCTGCTCTAATTGTGGACCCATCGCGATGCACCCGAGGGACACATAGCATGCCTCCCTTCAGTGACTTAGTCTACAATACATTGTATTTCTATATATATAACGGCTTGAATTAAAGTTTAAAATGCAAAAGTTACGTATGATGGTTCAATTCTTCTCTAAACCGAAACATTTATTTCGAACGCACGTCCGTCATATGAAAGACCTTACTGTTGATTTTCCATAACTGGCCTTACTGCTTGTTCGGTAATCATGGCTTGAATTTAAGTTTAAAATGAAAAAGTAAATTATACTTCTTTAAACAGAAACATTAATTTCGGACGCCCCCTGTAATATCAAATAACCTACTATTGATTTTATATCCCGGACTTTTCTGCTTATGTGGAGATAAAACTTCTAGAATTGGCTACTGCTTACTCTCCTCGGTCTTTCCATCCACCTTGACCATCACTTATTTTGTGTAAAACTAGTTTCTGGTGATACGAAAAAAAGAAAAGAACTGATAGAAACTTACACGTCTGCAGTTTCAGTTTTCATGATTTCATATGGTTTTTCTTTGCGTTTTATCTCTGATGCAGTTTCTATATGCTAAGCTAGCGCCTTTGGATCATCTATGTTGGTGTCCCCATTAAAGGAGTTTTATTAATGTTTCAGCCGTTTTTAGTATTGTTATACGTTGTATCTTCTCTGCCATCCCTCTATTTCCAATCTCACTCATTTTCTTTTGAAAGTTTTTTCGGTAACGTTCCTCGTGCTCCTACTATTAATGGTGCTATCTTGACATTCTTCATCTTCCAAATCTCTTTCAGCTCACTCACTTTCAGTTCTCACACAGGTTATCATCAGCAGTTGTTCACGGACAACAACTAATGGTATTCCCTGTAGTCTGAGTGACAGCAAGTCTCCCCAGATTATCAGTACTCCTCACCGCTATGCAAGTGTTATCATAACAGTCGTCTGTTAGTGTTTTCTCGTTGGCGATGACAAATGATCATTACTATAACCTGAGTTGCAATAAGCCTCCTGATGGTCCCACCATCTCTCGAGCCTATTCAGTGGAGGACTGGTTAGTGCCTTCGCCCCTCAGTCTTTTTATCTTTCTTGGCTCTTCGTGCATCGACTGTTACCACAAGTTTTGGGATGGGTTAAGGAGTAGTCATCCTAAAATTTTACAATTTTGCAATTTCAGTTTGCTTAATTGTATTTTTATTTTTACTTCTGTTTCATTTTTTTATGTGACCTGCTAGAGTTTGTCACTCATGTAGATTAAATTCCGCATTCGAGATTTCCTTAAGAGTTCAGCTGTTTCTAGCATTATTGTCGGTTGCATAGTCTGAGTCCTCCGCTTGATTCCGATTCCTCCTTGTATTCTTTCCAAGTTCTTTGATGCTGTTCCTAAAGCTCTTACAATCATTGGTATTATATTGGTATTATATTGGTATTATATTGGTATTATATTCATTATCTTCAGCTTTCCTATTTTTTTTTTCAGTTTCTTTTCTTTTTTTTTTTTAATTTTCTTATTATTATTATGCAGTGAATGAGACTGATCACAAATGACATTGTCAGAGAAGACTCACAGAGAATAACTGCTAGTCTTCCCTGGAGATTGGGCGAAAATATGTTTTCCAAAATTCCCAGAACTCTCCACCTCTTTCGATAACCTCTGCAAATGACTTTGCGTTAAAGCTACAATCGCTTACCGGTGATTGCCCGTTGGCAGCGACTGTTGGTCTCACTGGTATTCGAGTGACAGTAAGCCTTCCCAAGAGTCTAGTCTGCATTTTCACTCTTTCAGGTTAAGGTTGATTAACCTCATCGGTTTTGTCCACCCTCTTTGATTCTTCACGACGATTTTGTGTTGTATCTATTTATTTATTTAAAACTGTACAGGTCAGAAAAACATTGGTACCGTCGGTTTCAAGCCAAGGGGGCCAATTAATGGTAAATAATGCTAGGCTCTCATCGATCATATTGTTTTTTGTTTATCTTTCTGAGGAAAAACTATGGCCGCATACATTATCTCTAATAATGTTCATTTTATTTAATTATAGCTTGTCTGTCCCTATTTCTATATATTTCATTTTAATTCTGAATTTTCAATTATTTATTTAATATATTTTATTAAGTATTTGTTTAAATTATTTTTGATTTATTTTGTCCTATTTTATTCTTAATTCTTCTGTACAATTTTAAATAAATAGATAAATATAGCAAACAGAATCCTGAACAGAAGCGTGTGCTCCATCCCAACTGTTATCAATGGACCTGAGGTAATCTCGTCAGCATCAGACAAAGCCAAACTCTTTGTCAAGAACTTTGCAGCTAATTCTACCCTTTGCGACCAAGACCGCCAACCCCCAATATTTCCTCCTGTATCAGAAAACACGCTATGTGATATACGTATATCTGCACGCGATGTTGCGAAGCTAATCAAAAACCTTGATTCGAGTAAAGCAACTGGCCCTGACGGTATTCCAATTATAGTACTCAAAAAACTTCAACCTGAACTAGCGCCCATACTTACAAAACTGTTTAAACGTTGTCTTAAGGAGAATAGTTTCCCATCTCCCTGGAAAATCTCATCAGTATGCCCTGTATTTAAGAATTCAGGTGATCGCTCATCCCCCTCTCAGTACAGGTCAATAAGTCTCCTGTGCGTCATGAGTAAGTTGCTAGAATCTGTGTTAAATACAGAAGTAATCAACCATCTCAACAAAAATGACCTTCTTAGTGACACTCAATATGGTTTCCGTTCTGCTAGATCTACAGCAGATGTGCTTACAGTTATATCGCATAGGATTAGCAAATCTCTCGACGGTGGAAATCTTTCTAGGGCAATTGCTCTTGACATATCTAAAGCCTTTGATAGGGTATGGCATAAAGGTTTACTTCATAAGATCGCTAGCTATGGTATAGCTGGAAAAGTCTTCTCAATTATTAAATCATTTTTTTCTGATAGGTTCATAAGAGTAGTAGTTGAGGTGCAAAAACCAGAAGCTCACAGTATTAATGCCGGTGTCCCTCAGGGATCCATCCTGGCCCCAACTCTTTTCCTGATCTACATTAATGATCTTCCAAATCATATCCTTACATCATTTGTAGACATTTATGCTGACGACACTACCATTTATGGTACCACATCTTAGACAGTAAACGACCAAGTTCTCTCCAATTCTCTCTCCTCTGATCTTGAGCACGTAGTACAATGGGGAAAGGAGTGGCTGGTTACTTTTAATGCATCTAAAACCAAGCTTCTCTCTTTACATCATCAACATTCTAATCCATATTTGTCATCAATTGAAAGGAATGGCTCTCGTCTTCAGGAGGCCTCAAGTTTTGACAAGCTTCTGGGCTTGACCATTACTCCTGATCTTAAATGGAACACGTATATCAAATCTGTTGCCAAGGCCGCTGGAAAAATGGTGGGATCTTTCTATCGATCCGGTAGATATCTCACTGCTGATGCTATTCTCTATCTATATAAGAGCCAGGTACGTCCAAGGATGGAATACTGTTGCCACATATGAGCAGGAGCTGCTAGAAAGGACTTGTCTTGCCTTGATAGAGTTCAAAATAGACTTCGTAGACTCGTAGGAGATGTCCTTTTCTCCTCCTTGCAACCTCTATCTCACAGAAGAGATGTTGCGAGTTTGTCTCTGATGTATCGTTATTTTAATGGAAAGTGTTCAACTGAGCTTCAATCTATGGTCCCCCCTCCCCAAACTTTCACAAAAAACACTCCTCTAGCTGTAAACACTATCAATAATTCCCCCCACTCTTTATCTGTGCCTAAACCTAAACGTAGATTCCATGAACAAAGCTTCTTTCTTAGAACTGCACGCCTGTGGAATTGTCTTCCGTTTTCCTGCTTTCCGGCTGACTACAATATGGTTGTCTTCAAGTCTAAAGTAAATAAGTTCTTGATGAGCCGTTCCATATAAGTTATCAAATTTACCAAATTTTCATTACTAATGATTACTATATTGTCCAATTTCTACTGTACACTCTTTAACCCTTATCCTTGAGTGGCCTCTGGGCCTTGATAATGTGGTGATGCCTATGTAAAAAAATAAATAAATAAATATATTAGTTTTAAATAAATAAATATTAAGCTCTCATATAGAAATATTTTTCTTTGTAATCGAGCACTTTGATGGAATTCTTTCCCTAGCTTGAGAATATTCACTGAATATCGAACGGAATTCCTTATTTGATCCTCCAGAACAAATAAGGAATCCCGTTTCGTTAGACATGACCGAGTAGAAGTCTTAATTAAACACTGAACCTACACCCAGAAAATTTTCACATAGAACTAAATTTTACTTAGTGCTTTGTTCGTCAGGACTACTTTCGAGAACTCGTATCAATGTAACCTCCGACCTTCTTCAGGTGTTTCTTGGGGGAACTCAAGCTATGGCTTAAGATACATTACCTAAAAGTACTTCTTTTTGATTCCTCGCCTTAACGCTCACAGGAAACATGAGGTGGAACAAATACATTGAGGGCAGTGCAGGAACCGCTGTGAGGAAGGTAAGCTCTCTTTACTGTGCTAGAAAGTTACTTATGTCTGAAAGTTTCCTATCTCTCTACAAGACCACCATTATCCTATTACATTTGGATTAGTGCACCTGCTACGAGCCTCTCGCTCCTGGACAGTGTTCAAAAGAGAGTCGCCATGCTGATAGGTCCTGAACTATCATCCAAGCTTCAGCCTCTGTCCCATCGACGAAATGCTGCGTCCCTTTTCCTGTTCTACAAGTATTTCAATGGTGGATGCTCCGACGAACTACACACCCTTGTACCCCTCGACATAAACATCCCCGACAAGCATCAAAATCCCACCCCTACACATTAGGTATCCCTAGATGTAGGAAAACCTTTTACTCTAATAGTTTCTTCCACAGAACTGCTAGACTTTGGAACTCCCTTTGGGGTTCCTGCTTATCAACTGTACTCACATGAAGAGGTTCAAGTGTAATATGAACAGCCATCTTGCTGCATAGTATCCCTGAAAACTATGTCTCCGATAGTAGCCCCCTGCATAAAAGTGGGACTGTGCCTTGTTTGAGGTGTAAAAGGATAAAAAAAATCGAGAATCTGCACGAAATTTCGAACGAAATCCTTAATTATATTCATAGGGGTAGTTTGCTCTCGTTCCGTCAGTTGTGACTGTATAGAAGTCCTAAATAATTCGCAATTGTATTTTCAAACTCTAGAAGAATGTGACTTTCACAACTGAATTTTACCAAATACATTATGCACGAAGACACGGGTCCTTCCTGAGCTGAATAGAAATATTCATAAATTCGACAAAATATATCTGAAGATGGCCGGAGGTTACATCGGTCGCAAAGTTGTGAAAATAACACCACAGGTGAGAAAAGAAACCCGACCTATCTATATAATAGGCATAATCAATCCTTATTCCAGAAATTCAGAAACCGCATATTTTTTTTTTAATTATTTGTTATTATATGCCTGGTTCGTTATCGTTTCACATTCGATTAGGAGAACGTCAAAGTGAGTAAGTAAACTTAAACCATGAACACGGTAAAAAAGAAAAATAATAATGTAAAGTCTTTCTTTATGAAAACGAGTTGCTTGAAAGCATAACAACACGCCCAAAACGTATTCGATACAAAATATAACAGAAAATAACAAAAGGACGTTCCTTCTCGAATGTCCTTTCGTCTTTCTGACACTGAATTTGAGGACAACGTTTCACAAGACACTCATCATGTTGACTTTTTTCTAAGTCCAACTTTTTTTTAATACCTATTTCAATTATTCCCCGAACAAAAATATCAATCATAGCAGTTTTCAACACTTCTATTCAACAAGTACATCAACAACAAAATGTTCGTCTTTCTTTTTTATTTCATCTTATTTTTTTTACCGCCGTTAAAAATACATTGTACACCTTCTTACGTTGTCGTCATATGAACCTTTTTTTTCCTCCACCCCACACCTTGCGTTATTTTCGACAGGGGTTGAGGCGGCTCCGCGGACAAAGGATCTCCAGGTGTGTTTATGATTGAAGTGCAAGGGTTTGGAAATGTAAGGAAAGTGTGTTTCTTTTACAAATTGCTGGAGGATAAAAAAGAAAGAACATATTCAGCAGTCACAAGTTATTCCGCAGTGACGAATCCGCCATTACTGTAACAAACTGCGCGCGAAATCAAACATGTATGAGATGAACACGTTTTTGCTTGTTCATTTTCTTTTACATCTTAGTTGTCCCCCTATCTATGGAGTTGCATCTTCTATATATGAAACGGACTCAATATATAAACTTCATATAGTTGGATACGTGTTATTTACCGCATACTTTTATTTTAATGAAATCAATGCTCGTAATCGATGGCTTTATAGTTATTAAAACATAATACGTTTAAATAATTGTAGATGGTGATTCATAATCAATTTAGACTTCGCCAGCTTTCGGAATTACACATTCTTAATAATTATTTAAAACGAGTTATT
>NC_136504.1:30604333-30674333 GCF_053919585.1 Euprymna scolopes
CGCGTGGTCAAACACACTGGGTATAATAATAGGTGTGTCATATGTAATGAAAATTGTCACCACACGCAAAAATATAACGAGGTCGAGCGAAATTAAGTTCAATAAGAACAAAGGATTTTCAATAAAATTTACGACGACCGAAATATCTACATTCTTATTTTGTGAAGATGATGTTCCTAATTAAACATTTCATACATAGAGGCCCTGTCGGTAGGGCATTAGAATACGCTGACTGCCCCCCTGCAGAGGGTAAAAGTCCCTCAATGGGGGTCCTGGATATGACCTTAAACTATATCAAGTGGTGAGGTGCCAGCTTGTGGGCTTTGGGGAGTGTGGAACCACCCTTTAATTACCATTGCTCCCAGGTCCACTCTGACTCGGAGTGGTAGTACCTGTTAGAAACCGACGTGAAAACAACAAATATATTCTTTTTTAAAAATTTTTCTTCAAAATCTTTGGATTCGGCATTAAATAACCCGAAAATGGTTGATATGCCGTAAAACAAAAACAACCAACCAACTTCATACATAGAAGTAACAAAACATTTCATACTTCCATATTTTTATTGTATTCGAAATCGCTTTCAATCAAATCTTTTGAATACCGGCTCTAGTTGCTGACCCATAGAGAGGCATTGAAGGAAACTTTCATATACCTTCCCGCAGGTACTTAGCCCATAATACGTTGTAGCCTACATTACACTATAGAGAACTTACTGTTGATTTTATACAATAATTTCTTTTACATATAATCATTTGAATTAAACTTTGAAATGTAAATATCAAATATCATAGTTCAATTGTGCTCTAAGCAAAAACAGTAATTTCGAACTCGCCCCTATCATATCAAAGAATTTACTGTTGATTTCATATGTCGAGCCTTTCAGTTTGTGTGGTAATAAAACATCTCAAATGCACTTGTGATATTAGGATGTGTAAAGTGTTAACTTTAGTTAAAATCGCATGTTCATTCTTTCATCGGATTATATTGATTATCGATTATCGGTACTTATCGAAGACATACCGATATAAAACCTATTTAAGGATACTGCCAGGGACATCAGGTACCTTCCTGTGTAGAGTCATAAAAATCGGCTCAACCGTTTTCGAGATCAGAGGTAATGAACTCTCACACACATATATACAAACACACACGAATAAAGTTCCTTTCTGTATAATAGTATATACATAACGATAAAGTTTATATGAATGTATTTTGGTGGTATTAGTGTGTATCAGGGGACAAATGAGTTCTGAGCCCGTATTACAGCGTTTGTTGTTGCTGTGCAAGCCTATCCTGTATCCGTAGTCTTTGTTGAAGATGAAAGAAGTTTACGAGAGAGTATCATGTGTGCTATTACATCTCTCCCTCTCTCTCTCTCTCTCTCTCTCTCTCTCTCTCTCTCTCCAATACTCACTCATTTTACCGTGCTTTTACAGCATACGTATAAATACATGTTTGAGCGAGACGACGAGAGAGAGGCATGCACGCACACACATATCGAAGCTCACGTAGATAATTTCATTGATCTATTTATTTAAAATATGTGTGGCAAGTGTACACCCATTAAAGATTCGACTACAAAATATATAGATTCTGCCGTCTTCCGTATAAAATATATACATTTTTTATTTATATTTGTCAGAAAATTTTACATAAGTTCAAGATTGCTAAAAAAGTCTTCCTCGTGTATTAAATAGCATCATTGTAATCATAGCATATTTCTGTGTGGTATGTAAGCGTTCTTTGTTGAGAAGTTAAAAATTAAGCAGTTTAGTATGGTTGTCATAGCAATTGCTTTGTGGTATGGATTTTTAGTTTGTAAATGTTTTGTTTATTTTTTTTATATTTTTCTCAGACGAACCATGTTGCCACTGAGAAGTATAGTGATGCTGTGAATTAGCATCCGTATTTATAGAAGCATTCAAAGTGTAATTTCATGCATCCAGATCTCTATGTACATTACATTTAAATTTCATTATGTTAAGAGAGTCGGGGACAACAAAGAACAAGAATACAATTCTAAAAGTAGGAAGTATTAGAGTTACAAAATCTTCTTGTGGATCTCAGCAGTGAAGAGGTTTGGATGTTTGTGATTGTCGAGTTATTCAGGGTTATTAACGTTAGACTTCCAATTTTTTTCATAGCTCCTTTAGGAACTGTATATAGTTTAAGAAATTACGAATGGTGGCAGCAATGTCCCTTCAAATGTTGTGATATGGAGCTAGAGTCAAAATAGCTACATTGGTTAATTAAACCAAAGTAGCCTAAAAAAAATAATATTAATTATGAGTGCAGACGAAACGTTTTGAAATGTTTGGGATAAATATTTGAAAATGTATATATGTGTTTGTATATATAAATGTGTTTAACATATGTAAAAATTAAAAAAAAGAAAAACTCCGTCCACTTAACATGTAACAAGCTCCCACGTGACTAGGAAAACAGTATATATAAGTCAATTAAAAAAAAATTCTACATTTATTTCTACAATATGCCTGAGGATGATAGAAGTACTTTGTCGAAAGCGCTCGCGATTATGGATCCAACATATACAATTTGGAGAAGAACACAGAAAGGACTATTCGGAGATTGGAGAAGATAAAAAAGGAAATTTGTAAACAGAATAATTCCATGCTATTCAATAACATATATATATATATATATATATATATATATATATATATATATATATATATATAACTACTTAATTTACTTAATTTAATCACATAAAATTATTATACGACAGTAGAGATATATGCGTAAACTTTAAGTATTTACTAAAAAGGGCTCAATACGTAGGTAAAGCTAGTTAATTTATAAAATATATATGGCGATTAAGCTACACTGAATATTCCACGTTTCATCCACTCTAGCACTCTTCGGGCTTATGCGCCTGAAGAGTCCTAGAGTGGATGAAACACAGTGTATTCAGTGTAGTTTAATGGCCATATATATTTTATAAATAACACACACACACACACATATATATATATATTTATATTAATCGCAATATATATTTTATAAATTGCATATATATATGTCCTTATATATATGTATTTATATATATATATTTATATACATATATTTATATATATATATATTTATATATATTTATATATACATATTTATATATATATATATTTATATACATATATATATTTATATATATATATTTATATTTATATTTATATATTTATATCTATATATATATATTCATATATATATATATATATATTTATATATATTTATATATATATATTTATATATATTTATATTTATATATAGATATTTATATATATATTATTTATATATTTATATATATATGTATATATATATTTGTATATATATATATATTTATTTATATATTTTTTTATATATATATGTATTTATATATATATATATTTGTATATATATATTTTATATATATAAACATATATAAATATATATATATATATATATTTATATATATTTCTATACATATATATAAAGTTAGATATCTAAATGAGTTATCAAGTTAGATATCTAAATCGGGTATTATAAATTTTGGACGCAATTGATACGCGTAAGAGTGATAATGTAGCATATATATATTTATATATATATATATTTTATATATATATATATATATATATATATATATATATATATATATATATATTCAATTCGAATCCCTTCATGAAGCCAACTATATCCCCGTCTTCAAAGAATATAACCACAAGTCCACCTTCAAGAATATGTAAGTGATTTTAACTGGTTATAAAAAGACAAACATTACTAAATGTCGATTTACAGTGATCGATTGATATAACGAAACAGGACTGTACGTCCATGGCTACAAATATATATATATATATATATATATATATATATATATATACATATATATATATATATATAAATATATATTAAGTAATGTGATTTATAATTTAAAAGTTTTAAATTTTTTTAAATTTAACAATCAAAATTTAATTAAATTAAAAATCAGTTTCATAAGAAGGAACAACAACAAAGTCAATTATCTGTACGATCGTTTCGGAAATCCGTGCTTTTTATTTGTGGTATACATGAAGTCACGTAGAATAATTATACATAGTTTTTTTGGTAAGCACGGTCTCCTCATCAGCAAATTTAGGAGGATTTTCAATTCAATAGAAATCCTCGTAAATTTGCTGATGAGGATTTAAAGATAGAAGCTTGGTTTTAGATGCATTTAAAGTAATCAGCCACTTCTTCCCTCAAGATCAGAGGCGGGAGAATCAGAGAGAACTTTATCATTTACGGTTTTTGATGTGTTGCCGTAGATGGTCGTGTGATCAGCATGGATGTCAACGAATGATTTAAGTATGTGTTTTGGGAGATCATTGATGTAGATTAGGAAGAGAGTTGGGCCAAGAATTGACCCCTGAGTGGCTCCAGCATTAATACTGTGGACATCTGATTTCTGCCCATCAACCAGTACTCCTATGAGTCTATCAGAGAGAAATAATTTAATAATTGAGAAAACATTTCCAGTTATACTGTAGGTGGAAATCTTGTGATGTAGGCCTTTCTGCCATACCTTATCGAAGGCCTTCGATATGTCAAGAGCAATTGCCCTAGAAATGAAGCCTTTGTCGTGAGATTCACCAATCCTATGAGATATAACTGTTAGCACATCTGCTGTAGATCTCGCAAAACGGAAACCATATTGCATGCCACTAAGAAGGTTATATCTGCTGAGGTGGTTGACTACTTCTTTATTTAATATGGAGTCCAGCAACTTACTCATGACACACAAGAGAGTATTGTTCTGTTTTGAACTGTATTGAAAGTGAAATGACCTATCACCTGGATTCTTAAATACAGGACATACTGATGAGGTTTTCCAGGGTATTGGGAAGCACTTCTCCTTAAGACAGCGCTTAAACAGTTTTGTAAGTATGGGGGCAAGTTCTGGTTGAAGCTTTTTCAACACTATAATTGGAATGTCGTCAGGGCCTCGACCCAGGACTGTACCTTTATAAACAAAGTTCCTGACAGAATAGATACAGCACTTTCCCTCGACACTAGCGCACAAGTACATGCATTTGGTGACTTCAGTGTCCACCACAACAACTGGCTTGGATTTTCTACTTACACAACCGCAGCTGGTAGCACGACACATAGCTTTTCTATATCTAATTTCCTATAACATACGGTTACGTTTCTAACCCGTTTCCCTGACCAGCAAGTACAACACGCATCACTGTTAGATCTGTTTCTGCCCACAGTTCCCGATGATTGCGTTACGAATGCCCACAACCTACTTAAATACGCTGATCATGTAGTGATAATAGTTGAAATTGCACTAAACTTTAGAGCCAAAATGGAAGAGCCATTACTCAAAACAACGAGATATTATAAAAAGGCTGACTGGGAAGCCATCCGGGATCTCATTAGAGACGCCCCATAGCGAAATATCTTCTCACTTCCTGCTGAACAGTCCGCACATGATACCACTGAGTCGTTCAAAACAGCAATTGAAGCACATGTACCCACGCGGAAGTTTTATAGCAAGTCCCACTTTCCCCAATGGTTTACTTCAACTTGTGCAGCTGGCATCGCGCAAAAGCAGCGTGCGTACCGCAGATTTAACCGAAATAAGTCCAGTTCAAACAGAGAGAAGTATATAGAAGCCAGAAATAACTGTAAGAAAGAAATAGCGATAGCTAAGAGAGAGTTTACTGAAACCACCAAAAAACGCATTGAAGCACAGAAATTAGGAACCCGTGACTTCTGGAAAATGTACAGCAGTGTACTAAATAATGGGCACTCAGCAATTCCCCCACTATCCAACAATGGTTGTTTTCTCAGCAACCGAGAAGGCTAACACGCTTGCCAGTGGGTTCGCCTCCAACTCCACACCTCCCTGACTGTCCTTTGCGGACAGACGCCACACTAGACGATCTGGAAATCACCCCATCTAAGGTGCATGCCATCATCAAAAATCTTGACACTTCAAAAGCATGTGGACCTGATCTTATCCCGGATGTTCTATTAAAAAAGTGCTCCGTCGAAGTAGCGACGGTTCTCTCCAAACTTTACAACGAATGCCTTAATAAATCTTGCGTTCCTGCCTGCTAGAAAACTGCTTCTGTGGTGCCAGTTTTCAAGAATTCTGGTGAAAGAACTGACCCAGTAAATTACTGCCCAATTAGCCTCCTCCCACTTTTCCCCAAAATATTTGAGTCCATTATTAACCAAGCTCTAGTCTATCATCTTACATGGGCTAAACTTATGATCGACCAAAAATAGGGATGTAGGCAAGCCCGTTGCAGCCCGTTGCAGGGCAGACATCCTAACTGTAATCTCTGAGCGTATAAACGATTCATTTGACAAAGCAGAGGAGGGTAGAGCGGTAGCTCTAGATATTTCTAAGGCTTTTGACAGGGTATGGCACGGAGGTTTTCTCGGGAAACTTAAATCATACGGTATCACTGGAAGAATCTTTAACATAATTATATCCTTCTTAGATAAGAGAAAAATACAGGTTGTCATCGATGGTTGCACATCCAGACAATATGATATAAATGCGAGAGTGCCTCAGCGGTCTCCCCTTGGACCTCTAATGTTCCTAATATTCATAAATGATCTCCCTGACAAAATTGTCAGTGAGATGGGTATATATGCTGATGACACTACTCGCCATAACCGACACGGCAGGAAAACAAATGAACACATATCTAGAGAAATGGCAAAAACAGTAGAGGATGACCTCCGGTTTGTAGTGGAATGGGGACAAAAATGGATGGTCACATTCAATACTGCTAAGACTAAACTTGTTTCCTTCAATAACTACAAGACACCTTCTCTCCAAGCAATAGCAATGGCCAAAGACTCTTTATCTGAAAGCACATCCTTTAACCTCGTCGGCCTAACGTTCACAGGAAACATGAGTTGGAAAAATTACATTGAGTGAATTGCCAGAAACACTGCATAAAAGGTAGGTTCTCTCTATGGTGCTAGGAAGCTACTAACGCTCGAAAGTATCCTGCACCTCTATAAGGCCACCATGCGCCCATGTATGGAGTATTGTTGTCACATTTGGGCTGGTGCATCTGCTACTTGTCTCTCCCTCCTAGACAGGGTTCAAAAGAGAGTCGCCAACCTAATAGGTCAACTGTCATCTAAGCTTCAGCCTCTGTCCCATCGACGTAATGTAGCATCTCTCTACCTGATGTACAAGTATTTACATGGTGAATGCTCTGACGAACTGCAAGCACTTGTGCCCCCTCGACGTAATACCCCAGAGAAACCCGAAAAGCAGCAAAATCCCACCTCTTCACAGTAGAGATCCCTAGATGTAAGAGAGTCTTCTACTCCAGTAGTTTCTTCCCCAGAACAGCTGGACTTTGGAATTCCCTTCCAAGTCCCTGCTTCCCCAACTCTACTGACATGCAGAAGTTCAAGTGTAAAGTGAACCGACATCTTGCTGCCCAACGCCCCATATAGCACCCCTGTAGCTTATGTCCCTGATAGTAGCCCTCTACAGCAAAGTGGCAATGTTCCTTATTTGGGGTGAAATTGTAATTAAAAAAAAAACGGCCGGTTGCTTTACTGGAATCAAATTTCTTGTTTTGAGATGCCAATTGATTGTTCATATGACTTGTTTTGATCAGACTAATGTTGTTATTCATGGAACATTTCAGTCGGATTGTTGATTCTTGTTCAGGCTTGTTGATTGTTGTTTGGAAAGGAAACGAATTAATAATTTTATTCCAAATTTGATTTGATCAAGTATTTACAGTAAACTTTATTTCCTTTCGGAGCTCATGTATATTGGTGTCAAACAAACTATACAAAAGTTTATATATATATATATATATATATATATATATATATATATATATATATATATATATATATAATCAATCAGAAAGTAAATTGCATGGTGGACAGGAAAACAGTTAATACAAAAATACATAATTAATTTTCATACAAAAATGCGGGTCAGATTTAGATATAATCCGATGTGTATTCAGAATGTCCATTGAAAATCGAGAGCAGATATAGAAATTGTTAATAAATTTCTTAACCCAAACACTAAAACTGTAAAATTATATATATAAAAAAAGACGCATCCGCTATTGGTAGAAATTTCACTAATTATTCAGAAAGTTTGAATCAAATCACCTGTTTTCGTGTAGTACTTAAATTAACGAAAACTAAAGAGAGTATGCTGAAGATAAGAGCGAGTCGTCTGTGATGATGAATACAATTAGTGATGTCTGGCAAGTCCCATCTTCTTAGATCCGAAGGTATTTATGGGCGAAAAGTTGTCGGGGTTATCTGCACGAACGTCTCTGATATATTTAAGTCTTCTGTGTTCATTGGACCGTGACGTGCTTGAGTTTGATTGTGTTAGTTCGGTCGTCCAATGTCGACCATCCCTGCGAACGGTTAAATATAAACAAGGAAGCTCACGTTTCTCGGACAGAGAAAATCAAACGATTCTCCTATTATATGCACCCCATTTCGCAGATGGCCAGGAATAAAATTGTAGCGAATGTAGGAATATGTAGATAGATGTTTAATCATTGGATGGACGGATGCAGCAATATATATATATATATATATATATATATATATATATATATATATATATATATATATATATATTTACCAGTGGTGAAAACACCGGACTAGAGTGCTCAATGTGTAGTCATTGCAGTATATAGAACATTTATTACTGTGAGCCCAGAATGAGTTTACAAATTGTTTCAGCTAGAGGAAAATCCTCACAGAGGAAAAATCCAACTAGCATCGTCAGAATTCATAGATGCTAGTTGGATTTTTCCTCTTTGATGATTTTCCTCTAGCTGAAACAATTTGTATACTCAGTCTGGACTCACAGCAATAAATTTCATATATATATATATATATATATATATATATATATATATATATATATAATTAAAAAGATTTAATTTTGAAAAAAGAAAAACCGAATGAATTAATGAAATGATCAACGTTTTGCCCCTATTGCAGAGGACATCTTCAGGATATTAAACGGAAAAATGCAAAATAAGAAAAAGATCATAGATCATACGAAAATGAAAAGGAAACAGTGTTAGAATCTTACCCATATCGGGAAGGAAACTATGTGTGTGTATGGGAACGTTGGGTTGTTCAACGGCGATATATATATATATATATATATATATATATATATATATATATATATATATATATATATACACTTTTAAAAATACGTTAAATAAATATGTACACTTTTTTCTCTAAACTTATTCATTTTGTTTAAATTATTTAAGGATTAAGGAAAAATGGTTAACCAGGATCTGTTTTTATATTTTGTTCTTTGATTATTATTTTCCCTATACTAGGGGCTAAATGGTAGAATCCCTTTCTTTGCGTAATAGTATTAGTGTTTAATATTATTGCTGACTCTAAAAGTCCTCTTTTTGCTCTATCTATCACGTATTTTATAATTTTCGCATGATCTAAATTAAATGAATGATCGTGCTCTGCAATAGGGACGAAACGTTGATCATTTCATAAATTCATTCGGTTTTTCTTTTTTCAAAACAACATAACTTCAACCATCACTGGTATCTTTATTTTATTTTTATGTACATATACATATACATATATATATATATATATATATATATATATATATATATATATATAGAGAGAGAGAGAGAGAGAGAAAGAGAGAGAGATGTCCAACATGCAGATATATATATATATATATATATATATATATATATATATACATATATATACATACATAAATATATATATGCTCAACAAGCAGACTTAGCAACCTAATATATATATTATTACAGCCCTTCACCAATCTAGTCAGAAGTTATGTAACAGATGATACACACTTCTTTAGCCCCCTATCACAAACAGTAGAGGATGGGACAATACTAGCTACATTCGATGTTAGTAGCCTATATAACAATATCCCACACAACCTAGAAAAAGAAGCTATCTCATATTGGATTGACAAACATACACAGATTTACACCCCTGATTCACTAAACAAGTCGAGATTGATAGCATTGACATAATCCTCAATAACAACTCCTTCCAATTCAATGATGAAAACTACATCCAAATATTAGGCACAGCAATGGGGACTAAAATGATACCACCATATGCCACCCTTACAGACGCCTTCCTAGAAGATACCCTTTATGAAAGGATAGAGCAGAAATACGGGCACAATATAAAAACACTCTTCATTAAATATTGGAAAAGATACCTAGAGGACTGTTTTATCCTCTGGAAAACAACATGGGGGGGATATCAGACACTGCTGAATCTACACCCAAAAATAAACTTCACATTAGAACAAAGCCCCGTAACAATAAAAACACAACGACACAATTACAGACATCTACCACAAACCGACAGACACTCAACAATGCCTCCACTTCAAAGGCCACCATCCTAAAAAACTATCTAAAATCAATACTCTACTCCCTAGCACGCAGAGTTTGCACCATAGTAACTGATAAACACTTCCGTTCGGCTAGGCTGAATGAACTGCGAATAACCCTGCGGAAAAGAGGATATCCACTATCACTAACACAGAAAATAATTGAACTGGCAGAAAAAATCCAATAGACCAACTAAGAATCCCAAAAGAACACAGCAAAGAACAAATTTTAGCATACGTCTCCATAAAAAAAACACAAACAACCAAGAACTATTTACACAGATAACAAAAATCTGTACTTCTCCGTCAGAACGACAAACTAAACAACATACTTAAAACAACAAAAATAATAAAAAGCCAACGCTAACCCTAAAACATAAAACACATCCTAACTTCCTCCAAACTCGTTCCGCACACTACAAAAGGGGTTACAAAATGCAAAAAACCACGATGTGGAGTATGTGACATAATAGAAGGAAACCCATACACATTCAAAACCGAACACAAACATTCAAAATAAAAAATGATCTAAATTGCACCTCCAGAAATGTAGTATATGCACTAAGATGAACGGCATGCGACAAATCCTACATAGGCAGCATAAAAAAATTCAGCAATAGAGTGGCCTTACATAAAAACAACATCAGAATTGCAGAAAGCAGACACCTCTGTTTCAAAACACGTACATACATGCAGTGGAAATAGCTTCAAAATAATGCCAATCTCCAAACAGACAATTATATCTATTTACTTACACAGGAAAACAATTTCATAGCAAGATTCACTCCAGAACTAAATAGAGCCTAATATTAACACACAAAAACATGAAATGCAAGGCACACTCGCATGCACATACATATACATATATACACCCCCACATAAATCAGAACCGGCACATTACAATACACACACACATACACACACACGCATATAACCACACACAGGCATAACACCCCTGTCTCTAATACAACACATTGAACAATACCAACCCTAATTTACCTCAAAACCAACAACATTAGGAAACACCTAGAACCATTGTGTAGTATCTGTTCCAACACCTCGCTCCCCCCTCAATCAGTGGAGGAGAAATCCTTCATGACTGAAACAACTATCATCCTTCCTGCCATACTTATACCACTCCAAGTGCCCCCTGTTCTCTGGGGAAGGAGACCTTCCCCACACATGGGGAGAAAAATAAATAGAAACATTAAAAAAATCCCCTACGTATATTTATAAATACACCTCATTTTGTAAACAAACATAATATTAAAATTGGCCGAACAGCCTAAGACCGAACAAAAAAAATCACAATACTAAAATCTAAGAATACAAAAAAATAAATATAAAAATTGAATGAAAACACCCCTACCCTTATTTCAAAGGAGCTGGTCCCCCTCTTCACACACACGCATTAGAAACAACTTTGGATCCTTCCTAGGGAAAAATATCTATATAATACTATAAAACAGAACACACATTCTACAAACCAATACGAGAAAAGCACACACACTCACAACCCCCCACACACGCACGCACACACACACGCACACACGCACACAGGCACACACACACACCCTACCCTATGCACCCAGTTCACTAAGTACAAATGGGCCCCTCGGCTTCACTCAAGTAAGAGTAAAAAGGAAAAAAAATGAGAAAAAACAAAGAAAGATAAGTAGAAACACAAGCAGAGAGAGAGAGAGAGAGAGAGAGAGAGAGGGAAATATTGGGAGAGAGAGATAAACATCAGACAGCAGTGACCACAGTCCACCCCAACAAACCAGTAATAAAAATTGAACATACGAATGAAAAGTAGAATCATTTACACATGTTCCCACCTCTCGGAAACATTTCAAATGAACTACGAAAATGTTCTTTTACATTTAAACACATCTTGAGTATATTCTAAATATTTCACATTTTAAATACTTTCTGAAGAGGACGCTTCACAGAAGGTCTGAAACGCGTTAAAGCGATTTCAATGATTTACAACCATTATTACAATGATCTAAATATAATTTTCAATGAAAAAACACGGAATAATAAAATAATGTTAAAAATACATTGTTGTGAACCCCCTTATATATATATATATATATATATATATATATATATACATACATACACACACACACACACATATATATATACACATAAAAACTGGAACGATTCCAATATTTTCCCGATTCCGATACAATTACCGATACTAATTTAAATTTTCGATTCTGATACAATATCGGATGTCGATTCTTTTGAAATCAATAAACATTTTACTATAGAGGTGTTTTTACTTGGGAAAGCGTCTTATCGTAAATACCTAATAAATATGTACATGCATTTGTGGTAACGTAAAAATACAACTGTGAATGGAACTATCTATGAATTTCAGTTATACTGGTAGTTTAAAATATATCAATATGAATTATTTTATTATTAGCACGATTAATGAAAAATTCAATCTTAAACAAAGGTAAAAAAAGAAGCAAGTAAAAGAATCGTTTTGGCATCGGAAAAAAGACTACAAGATATTCCGATTCCGATGCATACAAAAGGTACAATTTTTTCGGTTCCGATCTAAACCTATCTCCCCAACAAGAATATTAACATATGATAAATACCTTTTATGCACGTAATAATATTTAATAATAAAAAATAATTAAATAAATACATCACATAACAAATATGGGGTGACTCATTCGTTTCGAATCGTTCGACTGGTAGTAATCGTGACACCCTGCACTGAAGAATCCCGAAAGGATGAAACACTAGTGTCTGTAGGTATTTAATTATTATAGTAAAAAAATAATTATATATATATATATATATATATATATATATATATATATATATATATATATATATATATATACAGGGTGAACAGAAAGTCCTTGGACCAATTCAAAAGTGGTTTATTAATAGAAAATTACAAAAATATAAATTAAACATGAATAAAAATTATAAGTTAGGAAACCAAGAATAAATTTAAATTATTCATTTTCAATGTGATGTCCCTTCCTTTCGATTAGACGTTCAATTCTCTGTCTGAAGTTACCAACCGAGGCACGCAGCGTTTCCTGAGGTATTTTAGCCCATTCACTCAGAAGCGATGTCTTCAAAGCATCAACACTTGGATGAGCAACAGAACAGACCTTTGCCTCCAACAAAGACCACACCGAAAAATCCATGGGATTCAAATCAGGCGATGCAAGAGGCCACATCTCCTTACTCCAGAATCTTGGAAAATGACGTTGGCACCAGTCCTGAGATTTTCTGGAGGTGTGGGATGGTGCTCCATCTTGTTGGAAGGTGAAAGGCTGATCTTTGAAGTGTTTCTACATCTCTTCAAATGCTGGAACCAAAATATCGTTAATGTAGCGATCTGTGTTGATCTTAACCCCCCTGCTCCACGAAAATCAGAGGCGAATTCCAAGATGAGGGAAAACGGCTTTTTTCGGAGGAAAACTATTCTCACGAAGTCATCAATGTCTGCTGAAGATTTTGCGTAAACTCTGTCGTTCTGATTGTTAACAGTCGCTTCAATTGTGAAGAGTTTTTCATCAGAAAAAACGATCTCTCGCTCTGCCGTGCCAGCCTTCAGTTCTCCAAGAAGAAGCTTTGCTCTTTCAAGTCTCTTGTGCTTTTGGGCAGGTGTGAGGTACTGTCTCTTTCTCATCTTGTAGGGGGACAACTGGAGATCGTTTTTTACGATGGTTCTCATCGAGGTCACGCTCACATTCATGTCTTTAGCCATTTGTCTTGCAGATCTCTTCGGGTTCCTCCTTACCCTCTCTCGGACAGCTTTAATCACATTCTTTGTTCGAGCAGTGCGAGGTCTTCCACTCCTAGGACGGTCTTCAGATGTACCAAGTTCCTTAAATCTGTTCACAACATGGTACACGGTGGATTTAGCCACTTTCAAGAGCTTAATAATCTCTGAGTTTGTCCTTCCCGCGCAATGAAGCTGAATTATGACCTCTCATTTGCTCATTTTTCTGAAAGTTTAAACAAAATTATTTTAATATTTTTGTTGAAAATAATTAGATCAATAGTTAGACTAAATACTTACTTTATTCGAAAAGAGAAAAAGTGATTTTAACAGTATTTGATTTTAAAACTAAAAATGGTCCAAGGACTTTCTGTTCACCCTGTATATATATATATATATATATATATATATATATATATATATATATATATATATATATATATATATATATATATATATATATATACTAGCTTGCCGTGCATTTGTCTGGTTGACGGAATTATTAGATTGATTTGTATCTCAGAGACAAACATGTACGCGCACACGTGCGCACATGCGCGCACACACGCGCACACACACACAAAAGCACAAAAAACACACACATGTGAAATAAACACACATGCTCGCACAAACAAATCACACACTGACGCACCCATAAAAACACACACACACACGCACCAACAAACTCATGCAGACACGGAAAAAATGCACACATGCGCACACAAAATAAGTACAAACACGCACACTAATATGCACACATGCCAAAACACACGGATGCTCACAGCCAAACTCACGCATACGCGCACAAAGCCATCCACACACACATACACACACAAATTCATTCACACACACACACGCAACCATACATACATCACACATTTCGAAAATAGTAAGGAGTAGACAGTTTAAAGGCTTTAAATCGCACATAAGGAGATTCTGATGTACATAAAATGTCACTTTACGGTTATGATTGAATTTGAGCGTCAAGCATTATAGTAAACTATTAAGCTATGGGCCAGAGGCTAAAATGGGCTTAGTTTTTTTAGCTAATGGACATTTTATTCATATGAGAAAATTTCAAGTGTCTCTAGGCGTATTTTTCATGCTGATTTCAAATCGGAATAGATCTCCAGGCTAAATGTGCGCATTGCTTCAGAGAAAGGGAGATAATATAGGGTGTGTCATTTATGGAAAAAGTGCATGATCATAGTTCACTATATGTAAAACATGTATATATGTTTCCAAATCTTGTGCCTTTCCAAAATTATAGATGGAAAAGTGTTTTCAAATATTTATTGTGATTGAATGACTTCTCTGTATTTTGAACGACCATTTACTTTTTGATGTAATTTTGTCACACATACTCATTGACTGATATACAAATCTTTATACTTAGACAACTTTGACGATATATATATATATATATATATATATATATATATATATATATATATATATATATATATATATATAGCCAGTAGAGTTTAGTTTCGTAGAAGTACATCCAATGAAACAACATGTGTCTACCAAAATAGTGTTCAATGAGTGAACAGAGCAGGTATATTAATTTTATTTATACAAACATTTATGCCTACATATGTGCATACATGTTTCTGTAATCACCCATAGCCATAAATGTTTATATAAATAAAATTAATATATATATATATATATATATATATATATATATATATATATATATATATATATATATATAAAGAATATGGTAATAAGAGTTTTTTCAGTTATGTTGAAAAATTGTTATGAGTGATATATTTAGAAAAGGCATTGAAAAATAATTGATTGTTCTCCTATCCTGAAAGCCCATCTTATCATTTGCCATCTGAGGAGTCAGAAACTTCTATCTCATTAAACTGCTGCATTTCATTATTTTTGTCAACTACATGAAAACAATCTCCACACAGGAAAAGGTCGGTACCAGGCAGTGTTTGACGAACACAAGAACAACGCCTGAAGTCATATATATATATATATATATATATATATATATATATATATATATATATATATATGATTACTTCGTTTAATCACATAAATTAAAATACGAAGATATAATTTATGCGTAAAGCTATTAGTATTTACTGCAACAGTGCTACATACATAGTTAGAGCTAGGTAGTAAGTTATGAAAATATGTATGGCAATTAAGCATTGCCCGGTCATAAAATACGCTTGGACATGATGTTTTAATTTATGAAGCTTAATTGCTATATATACTTTCATAACTTACTATATATATATATATATATATATATATATATATATATATATATATATATATAAATAAATATATATATTTATATTTATTACATAAGATTTTATGTATTTAACAGAATCGTTCCAGATGTCATGCAGCCCATTTTCTTTTTAAATTAAAACTCTGAAATCGACGAACCTGTCTCTTAACTGCGCTGAAAGTTTCAAACATCTGCCAAAGAAAAATGAAACTTTCACGTGATGACCAATGCATAAATTTAGTCATCATAACAATGCAATCCGCAATACCATCTGATCCAGTCTAAAACTAGAAGGCATTACTTTTTTAGCACACTTCTTATCCTAACTTTGTTTTTTTGAACTGTAGAATTTAATATATTATGAAATCATCGTTATCAACTATCTAAGGAAACCTAAATCATTAAGCCTAGAAAAATCTATGTAGGAAAATGCACCCATGTATGTTTTGCCATGTTAGGCTTAATTAAATAAAATTTGAAAACAACGACGAAAAGTAAATGATATGACAAGTACATAGTTATAAATAATTTAAAGATATATGTATAATTATATGTACTTTCACGCGATAATTAAGTCTAATTTGGCATGTAATTTTAAACGCAAGCTAGTATAATCTTTATCCGTAACATTTCAATTTATTCATAATGTACATAGAAACACAATTAAAGCGATTTTTTATCAAATTAAGCGTAACTCTTTATTTGACGGGTAACAAGTTGCATTAGCGATAATTATGATTAAAAAAAAAACAAACATGAGAAGCATGTATACCCCCCTCCCGTGAGTGTACAGTGAATGAGGTATAAAAAATGACTAAGTTCAGTATTCCCCCCTCCATTTAGCCCTAAAATCCCCAGGGGGCATATGATTCTGGTGAAAAGTAACAAACGGCGCAGTTTTAGGCCCTAACATATGTAAATTTGAGTTCTATACATGAAAAAAAAAAAAGAAAAAGAAATGACTGAGTTCATCATTTAGCCTCAAAAGTCCACAAGGCCGTAACAAATTTAAAATTGAGTTCAGCACCATGCAAAACTGCTAAATAGACATACACAGAAAATTTTGGACAAGTATGATAACATAGTCCCAAAAGTAGAGTGTTTTTATTAGCCCTAAGAAAGCCCCTGGGGAACACCCACGAGTAATCGCAAAGTATAGACAAAACAAAATTATATAGAAATCAGCAGTTACTTACAACTTTTAAGTACAAAAGTGTCAATTTTAGCAATTTTAACCCGAAAGGCACCTCAGGTGTGTGTGTGGGGGGGGGGCTAACCGGAGATTTCCCGGAAAATCCTGGTTGTTTCTTTTTTTAATTATATCATGTTTAATGCTTGCGCAAAATTTCAAAAAAATTCCAAAGCGTAGTTATTGAAAACAGTCCGGACAGACGGACGAACAAGAATGAATTTACAGGTCCACAAAAACAAAGTATACTCATAGTAATTGAAATACGATTTTAAATACACACTTTTATTCGTATATTTCATATTGAATCGCAAGTTTAAAGCAACAGTTATTTTTGAATGAAAGACAACCCCGTGGGATAACTTTATAGCTAACTAGCTGGGCACCCGGCTGTGCCCGGTCATACAATACGCTTGAACATGATGTTTTAATTTATGTAGACTGCATATGTACTATTAAAATATCATTCCTCTATTGAATAATATATATCACAAGGAATAATTTTCCCGGTGGAGTAATGGTAGAAAAAATAATAATGCCATTCATTCCGTCGGTGTTTTTTTTTCTTTTTTTTAATACAATATCACATCAGTTTATATGTGGGTTTGACTATGAATGTCCTGGAAAAGTTACTTCTTATTAATGTTTAGTTTTAAAATATGCAAACGAAGAAATGATTTGCAGCGATTTTAAAAGGTATCTCTTGTTTTATCTTAAATTAAACTTACTAATAAAAAAAAAAAAAAAATTATGAGATATATCCGGGCTTGACCAAGGCGACAATTCAATCTCCAGTCGAATACTCTATAACTGAGCTATACCTCTAGATGACAATAGTTCCACTTTTTTAAAGAACAAACCTTTTTCTGAAAATTTGATTCTCCTTTATTTGCTTGAACTATCTCCCTTGACCGGTGTAACTGAAAAATTTACCCCTGTTAAAAGTCTGTTTTAGCTGTCAGACAATAAATCTATTTTTAAGATCGAATTTTTTTTCCGTTTTCGATACTTATCGAATGAATTTCTGCACAAAAAATATCTAAGAACACTGCCACGCATATGCATTTTTTTTATCAAGGCTCGAGATCCACTTGGGGATAAGGGTTATTGCGTGTACAGTAATCAATGGGATAGTATCGTAGTAATCGTTAGTATTGGAGATTTGATAAAGTATCTTACTTAATGGGGGATTCATCAAGAATTTGTTTATGTTGGACTTGAAGCTGGGAAACGGGCAAACGGAAGAGAGTTCCATAGGCGTGCACTTCTAAGAAAGAAGCTTTGTTCATGGAATCCACGTTTTGATTTAGGCACAGATAAAGATTAGGGGAAATTACTGACAGTGATTTAAGCTAGACGGATGTTCCTCGTGAAATATTGGTGAGGGGGATCCAGATATTGGAGCTCAGACGAGCACTTGCCATGGAAATGACCATAAAACAAAGACAGGCCCACAACGTCTCTTCTGTGGAAGAGAGGTTGTAGGGAAGAGAAAAGGGCACCCCCACTAAGCCACCATTGTTTGTGTGAAATTTATAAAAGATGGGCTCAGTCGTTTCGCAACCTATGAGGAAGGAACTCATGCACACACAAAGTAACTTAAATATAATATAAAGATTAAGATATTTTATAAAGCAATTTAACCTCCGGGTTGAATTGCTGTTATATTCAGTGCGCATTTAAATGTCAACTTATAGTCGAATTTCCTGGGGAACTACAATATCTTAATATAAGGCTTTTATTACGTGAGGGTTTACAAAAGTAAGGGATCCTATGTTTTATTTCGCCCACATGAGTTAGTAGGAATTGCGAATTGCATTGTTATAATCAGTGAACTGATGCACTTATGAAAAAAAGAAGATATTTCGGCAGAAGGGCTGCAAAGAGGAGAAGCTATTATCCAGATATTGAGCACTTTTTTGTTGCCCATGCGTTGGACACCCGTCCCCCCCCCTTAAAAAAATAAATCAATCAAAATAACTTTTGTTTCAATGAAAATGGCAGTGAGTGCTACCACAAAAAAAAAAAAAATAGCCGCGTAGGCGGACTCGAAACTGAAACGCGAAAGAAAAGAAATTTGCAAAAAGATTTTAATCGCTGTATTACGATGACTGATAACCTCATATGCGAAAAACATTTTTATAAACAATTTATCCTTTCAGTTTATTTGTAAGCGTTTTTTTTTTTGTTGAATATTAAAAAAAAAAAAAAAAAAAGAAAATATTTTTCTGTCTGCACGGAAACTTAGTAAATTATTTGGTGAAGAGTTTTTGTTTTTTTTTATGTTTAGAAGTTAACATGAGAAATAATTCTGTTTCGAAAATATCGATGTCGGAAGTAATAATTCAAATTAATTAAATAAATTAAATATATTATTAATATAATTGTTATTCAAAGTTAATTATACAACAATCGTAAATAGAACATCTAAAACAATTTTCTCACTATAAATATTAACTAACATACAGCTATTTAGAAAAATCGATTTTCCTTACTGTTATAATGAGATAATTTCTTAATTGTATATTTTGCAAGAATCATACTATATATAGAAATAAATGAAATTATAAAGTAATTGATCTTTTGTATATATTAATCAAATTGTGAAAAAATGAACAAACAAACAAAGAGACAGAAATACGAATTTATCTATATAGATATGTGCATATATTTTATACTTCTATTTCTAAGAGCTCTAATTTTTCCTGAAATTGTTTTAATTATTTTAAGTAGTCAATATTTTGAAATTGATTATATATATATATATATATATATATATATATATATATATATATATATATATATATATATACATATACATATAGTCTAAAGAAGCCTTGAGTAAAAAAAAATAAAGGTAAAGTATGCAATTTAAATTTTCGAGAAAAAAAAAACAAGTAAATTTAACCAATTGCAGATTTAGCACTAGCATAATACTACATCCAAAATTTCTACAATTACAAAACATTCAACTATACACGGTTGAAATGAAAAGCTTAACTTAATATTTTAATAGAAATACTTAGCACTTGCATAAGCCGACTTCTAAAATGTCTACAATTATAAAAGTGTATTTATAAGCATATGACGGTGGTGAGAAAGAAAACCTTAATTAAAATTGTTAGACATAAAGCGGGGTTCATCAGCTGCTTACCATGTAGCTGTTTCGGAAATTTAAAAAAAAAAGACAGCTTTAAATTATATTGCTCTCTAGTGGAAAATAACACTTACCCAACAAGAAAATATCGATAAAATACTATTTATGCTAATATAAAAAATGAAATATTAATAATATATATATATGTATATTAGCATATAAATGTCATGAGAATAAAATGCATACATATATATATATATATATATATATATATATATATATATATATATATATACAGTCATCCACATACAGTACTGTTTTGCCGCTCATCAGTGCGGCTAGACAGGCAACTAACTCAAGCCAGGATTGAAACCCGACCGTCTGTATGACAATCAAGGGTTCTAACCATTACGCTATTGGCGGCTGCTGAACGAGTAGTGAGGTTAACGATGTTTTTACATCGTCCGAAATACCTCCGCACGATTTGTTTACACAAAGAGCGTCGCTTATATGCTAATGGTAATTCGTGTATCACTTCTCAATATGCTCAATTCAAGATGAGGAGCATTATAGAGGCAGGGAGGATGCGGTAGAACAAAGAAAAGGAAGAGCTTTGAACAATTTTCTCAGAGTTATTCATAATAGGTAATCGCAACAATACTACAAACGGAAATTCCTCAATAGAGTGTGGGAAATAAAAGGAAATGAAGACCAGTAACAATTCAATTTGTGAATGCCGAATACCACAGGGAGAGCCACTTAGTTCTTTCTATTAAATCCAGACATATGCTATTTTAAAATATAAAACCCATATCATGAGACCGTTACACAGGTAATCGAATTCTTTTTTTTTTTTTTTGCGGACTCTTATGGACAGCTTTGACATACGTTCTAGTATGCCCCCGGCTTCATCATGTTTGTTAGAAACCTCCAATTAATCCAGCATCTGCACCGTTTGCCTTATAAATTGAGGTATGACAGGTCCCCTATTATTGGCAACGGTTATTAGCTTAAGACTTTACGTGTATTCTATTAAGATAATTAGTAGTCTTTTCAAAAGTGTCTCAGCGATACAGATTTTATCGGGAAGTAAGTGTCGCGCAATCACAAACCGCATTTCTCTTAAGTCGATATTTATTAATTACAATTCCAACAGTAAATTTATGGCAGCAGAATGGAATGCTAGTATAAGCGCATAAGCGTTGTATCTGAAATATGTTTTGTAAATAATTTGGCTAGCAAAGCCATGATCGTTTTCTAGTCAAGTCGTCTCTAAATTAGGGTGCACAGCGAGATCCGACGATTATTGACAACGTAAAATATCCAGAAAAAATATTTAAAAAAAATGGAAATGTGTTGAAATAGTGTAGTGTTTTTTGTTTGTCTGTTATTTTACATAAAATGATTACAAGAATGAGGTTTTGGGGAGAAAAATTTTAAACCAGAAAAGCTAACCAGTATAAAGCACATCCAGGCCATTTTGTTTTACAATTTGTTTTATATTTTGGTTTATATTTTATTTTATATTCTGACTTTATATTTTGTTTTAACTTTTGTTTTATATTTTGTCTTACATTTTTTATATGTTGTTTTATATTTTGTTTGATTTTTTGTTTTATATTTTATTTTATATTTTGTTTTATATTTTGTTTTATATTTTGTTTTATATTTTGTTTTACTTTATGTTTTATATTTTGTTTTACATTTTTTATATTTATTGCTTATTATATTTTGTTTTATATTTTGTTTTAACTTTTGTTTTATATTTTGTCTTACATTTTTTATATGTTGTTTTATATTTTGTTTGATTTTTTGTTTTATATTTTGTTTTATATTTTGTTTTATATTTTGTTTTACTTTATGTTTTATATTTTGTTTTATATTGTGTTTTACTTTATGTTTTATATTTTGTTTTATATTTTGTTTTATATTTTGTTTTACATTTTTTTATATTTATTGCTTATTATATTTTGTTTTATATTTTGTTTTATGTTTTGCTTTATATTTTGTTTTATATTTTGTTTTACATTTTGTTTTTCAATTTGTTTTATATTTTGCTTTATATTTTCTTTTACATTTCGTTTTATATTTTGTTTTATATTTTCTTTAACATTGTGTTTTATATTTTGTTTTATATTTTGTTTTATATTTTTTATATTTTGTTTTATATTTGTTTATATTTTGTTTTACATTTTGTTTATTTTTTGTTTTACATTTTGTTTTATATTTTTTATATTTTGTTTTATACTTTGTTTTATATTTGTTTATATTTTGTTTTTTTTTATTTTGTTTTATATATTTTTTATATTTTGTTTTATATTTTGTTTTACGTTTTGTTTTGCATTTTGTTTTGCATTTTTCATATATTGCTTTATATTTTTATATATATTGCTTTATATTTTGTTTTATATTTAGTTTTTTATTTTGTTTCATTTTTATTTTTTATTTTGTTTTATATTTTGTCTTACATTTTGTTTCACATTTTTTGTTTTATGTATTGTTTTTTGTTTTCATTTGTCTTATATTTTGGTTTATATTTTGTTGTATATTTTGGCCACGTAGATCTAAAAAGTCGACAGTACGGCCCTGCTATTCAACGGATCTACACAGTTATTTTTGTAAATTATTTGGCTGACAAAAGTATGTTATATATATATTATTTCATCGGAATCTATTATTGAGATGAGTATTATCTATTAATTTATTTTGTTGATAAGTTAATAAATAATACGCATCTCAGTAATAAATTCCAATTTAATAATAATATATATATATATATATATATATATATATATATATATATATATATATATATATATATATATATATATATAATTCACCACGGACCCGACCATCGAATACCAGATAAAAAGATAAACGTGAATTTATAAGACCTAAAAGCCTTTCCTTAATCGCCCTTCAGGGTCGTGGCGCAGAAGATAAAGACGTTGAATCTTTACGGTTCTAGGTTAGCATTGCCTGAAGATAGCGGTTTCAGTCCTACCCAAAGACGACAACAAATAAGGAAGGCAGTAATTGCTGAGGATGCAATTAGGAGATTCAGAGTTCCTATCCCTTCGCTGTTAACACCTGACGGAGGCTAAAGCAATAGTTGGCCGAAACGTTGTGAAACTACACTGGGGTTTCACGTAGATATAAATGAAAGCAAATCCAATAATTGCTTAGTAAAACTGTTTTATCTACCATAGAATGTGATATCAGAAGATCTTGTCTTAGCCTATAGGAACATAGATTCTTTTTAAGTATCCACTATTTTGTAGTACATTTCAGAAATCTGTATTTTTTATTTTATGAGAGACATTAATCGATATAGTATAATTTAAAGTTGGGCCATTCAACGAGAATCTAACGTCATCTATTACCTCAGCCAGTTTTTGCAGACCAGCTTATAGTATTCTACGTTTCTTTTCACTCATAACGTAACTATGCTTACATTCCCATACAAGAAGTATTTTTAAATATTTGTTTTTCTTTTTATTCATTTAAAAACACATAAATACTTTCCAGTTTCATTATCAGAGAGGCGGTAGCACTCTCTATATAGGGATGGCCCGTAAACGCCTATATACGCCTACAAAACAAAACTATCCAAATCTCAACTAAAATCAACTTATAAGTTTCAAAAAGCACATATTCTTACAGTGAAGCGTCTTACGAATCCAGCGAGTGTCAGAACGTCGGTTAAAATGTCAAAAGAGAGCAAAAAAAAAAAAAAGAGTACAAAAATGGCCAATTGTTCTTCTTTCTTCTTTCTTCTTCTTTCTTTTGAGACGATGTATCTCGGTGTACGAACGGTCTCTGACAACAGTTCAAGCATCAATCGACTGCTCTTTACACGGAGAAGTGCAGTGACCCATCGCTTTTTAGCTAACTCCATAATTAAATAAGATTACGTGTAATAACAAGTTTTAAACACTATATACCCAATGTAGACAGACCACTTCGAACACGGAACTTCTCTCAAAAGGGACAGCTCCAAATAATACACCGGATGCTCACAGACGTTCCAGTTTGCCAGTGGCCTATATTTCTTGGACGCTGAATATTTGAGGTGAACGTTAAGGTTTTTTCTTTAAACAGTACCCCACCAGCGTTAATGAAACCACGAAATCTTTATCTCAGTTGATCAAAATTGTTATAAGAGTAACCTATCAGCAAGTACGACGTCAAAAAACAATGTTATAAAAACAAATCATTCTTCAGATTTTGGACTGTAAAATATGTACAAAATGTCAATGCTGTGACCAGGATTCGAACCTAGGTTAGCACGGCCATAACGTGGGGGTCCTAACCTCTAGACGATCACGGCTAACACTGACGTCTGTCGCTCTTGGTAGAAAGACACATGACTACTGTCAAACTATTGAAAAATAAGGAGGAAACTTGAAATTCTCACGCATGCGCAGAAATACACTATAGCAACCATTGTTAAATGCAGCTGAATCTCTTCGCTCGCTAAGAAAAGTAGATCAGACCAGTTCTTCTAAGAACTCACCAAATGCCAAAGGAAATAAGTTAAATTAACCGCAAAAGAAACTGCAAGAAAGTCATCTTCTAAGAACTCACTGGAAGATGACCAAAAAGAATCAAAATCCAAGCCCTAGCCACAAAAATAACTAGATATTGTGGCTACTAAACACAAGTAAGTTTTCTAAAATAAACTACAATAAATTAACCAAGTAACCTCACACTGTCACTGATTAGGACTTCATATAAAGATAACAACTACACTATTGGTGTATATACCGTTCCACACTTTACCTATTGTTGACGTGGCAGTATCTCAATTCTACGAGAGTTGTCTTGCTATAAGATAAGTGATATTATAGTAAGATACACATAAGTGTTATATGTTTACATTTAATAAAAAATGCCAAAGTCACCACGTAGTAAAAAAGCTCAGAGAAATATAGACTATGAAAAAAACAAAGTCAAGGTATTATCTGAGCAAAAAGAATACTATCAGAAAAATGCTGAAATAATAAAAATTAAGTATCATACAAATCCTGAGGCAAAGAAGGCTGCCTCACGTGTAGACTCAAAAGCACGGTATAACAGGGATCCCGAGGGGAAAAAACTGCCTCACGTGCTCTTTATAACAAAGAACCAGAAATAAAGAAGGCTGCCTCACGTGCTGACTCAAAAGCACGGTATAACAGGGATTCTGAGGAGAAAAAAGCTGCCTCTCGTGCTCTTTATAACAGAGAACCAGTAAAAAAGAAGACTGCCTCACGTGCTGACTCAAAAGCACGGTATAACAGGGATTCCGAGGGAAAAAAGCTGCCTCACGTGCTCTTTATAACAAACAACCAGAAAAAAGAAGGCTGCCTCACGTGCTGACTCAAAAGCACTGTATAATAGGGATTCCAAGGGGGAAAAAGCTGTCTCATGCACAAACTATTATAAAAAGACCTAAAACCCAGCAGGAAGCGACCTGCTACTAATGGAGGCGGCAATGAGCCGCCTCCTAAAAAAGACAATACTATCATGAATGTAAGTTTAAAAATAAGACTGTAGGTAAAAATACTAATTAACAAGAATAAAAAAGCATTGGAAATGCAAAAGGATATAGGGATGGTATGCCAAAAAGTATACAAACAAGATAGCTATGAATGGCTAGGCACATTGAAATAGAATTGCATCCAAAGTATAGCCCTATAGCTTTTTACAACCGTAATGATGGCGCGGAATGAAGATTGGAGAAAAGCTATAGGGCTATACTTTGGATGCAATTCTGTTTCCATGTGCCTAGCCATTCATAGCTATCTTGTTTGTATACTTTTTGCCATACCATCCCTATATCCTTTTGCATTTCCAATGCTTTTTTATTCTTGTAAATAATCAGACGAGCCGTAAAGCGTTGAATAGTCAGAAAGTTTCCAGAAACAACCGTTTTTCTTGATGACGTTATTTATTTTCAGGGAGTTATATTTTTTCTATTTTTTATTTTCTTTTTGTATTAATATTATTGTGTTATTGTCTTTTATTAACTGGCATGGTGGTTACTCGTTAAATATAATATCTTTGCTTCTCAACTCCCAGATTTCAGATTGTAATTTTATAACTTTTCTAATATTAAGAGTAAGCCAGAAATCATCCAATGTTTTACAAGAATTGAATAATCCTTAGATTCGATACAATAACACTGACCATTTTATTTTCATCAACAGGGCTCTCCGGTTCGTTAATGGACACCTTGGATCCAATAATCAGGCACGAACACATTTTTATGAAAAATTATTTTTGTTAGGTGACTCCATTCTACCGTTTGCAAAAATGTCTTTACCTTAGTACCGAAAATGGTCATTTTCACATAAGATTAGAGTTTTTCTAAGTAAAATATCTAACGTTTACTCGTGTTACTTTCATTGTATTTTGTTGGGGGGGTCGAGCAGTGTGGTAATGCCTCCTGTTTTAATCCGCCCGAGGGAATCACGGGATTGCAAATTGCATTGTTATAATGAAGTGACCTAAATATTCCTCCTTTACTTCCTCCCCCCTCTCTCTCTCTCCCTCTATCTCTCTCTGTTGCATATATTGATGGCATGACACTCTAATCAAGCAAAGTTTTTTCCTGCAGAAAAAAATTGAACCCATCAATATTCCACAGCAGCTGATGAATGTTTCCGAAGCCGACGACTCATTGGATTCCTTAACGTAAGAAAATATTTAACCACCCATCATTCCACATTGCCTGCTAAACGTTTCCGAAGCCATGATGCCAGCACAGTTAGGTGATGCGTTCATCGATTTCAAAGTAGCGACACAGTTGACAGCAACAAAGAGCACATCGGACTTTTAGTGCCAATATAACGTTTATCGCGTGCAAAAGTGCATTAAGAACTGTGGTAACTATGAACAGAAATTAATTCTAGAACAGAAAACGTTGGCAACATTAAGATCACAACTCCAGTCTTCGTAGCTCTTTAACGTTTTAGTTTTTGCGTTAAGAAATGGGTCTTACTTTTTGCGACGACCTTCGTATGTACAGAAAAGATACATCTGTAAAGACATCTTATTTAAAAGAAAAAAAAAAGAAACGTAATATTATGTGAAAACGGCTATTTTCTTTGTGTAAATTTACTTGCTGTCAAGAGAATGGCATTGTCTTTGTGAATTGCGAAAATGTCTCCAGTGCAAATTCGTTGTTAGAGATGATTAGCATAAATTCTTCAGTATAGATAAATGCTTATCTCTCATTTTATTTGAATTGATACTAAAAACACTTAAAATTTGGTATGCAAGACGGAAATCTAAGAACAATGGATACATATTTTTATATTACATCTGTTTCATGTATACAACATATATTTAGATGTAATGCTTCTGAATATTTGAAATGATAATTTGGATTATGCACTTCATTCCAAAAGTATCACAAAATCAAAACAAATAACATCAATATAAAACGCGATTCTTGAGCATTCGTGCAAGATAGCCTAGTGATAGAGGTTTACGCTTCTTACTATTGATTCGCGATTTCAAATCTTGCTAGATTCATCCGCTTATGAGTAGTAGACGACGAAACACGTGTCAGTGGATAATTATATTTAAACAATATATATATATATGCATATATATAAATATCTATAAAAGTGAACATGTCTGTGTAAATTTCCCTACGCAATAACTCTGTCTATTTTTAGTCTACAGACTCCAAATTTGATATACAGGGTACTGAGGTTTGGGAAAATCCATATGATCAGTTTTCGGCCAGAAATTTGGCTGTTAAGGGGTAAAAGTTCAACGATTTGACCTTTGAGAACTCTACAAAATCCTCCGACAATCAGGGGTTTAAACACTTGAAATTTTAGATATTGGTTCCTTGGACATGGATCTAACTTAATAACTTGATTTGAGCCCAAAACAATAAAGGTTTAGGGGTCATAATAGGGGTTACATTTTTAAAAAAAATGACCGTTCTGCTTTTTTGTTTTTTTTGCTCAGCATACACTCCCAATTACCCGGGCAACGCCGGGCTGAAATGCTAGTATATATATAAAAGTGAACGTGTCTGTTTATCTGTGTGTCCGTCTGTGTACATTTCCCTACAGAATAACTCTGTCAATTTTTAGTATACAGACTCCAAATTTGATAAACACGGTACTGAGATTTGGGAAAATCTTTCTAATCCGTTTTCGGCCAGATATTTGGCTGTTTAGGGGTCAAAAGTCAACGATTTGACTTTTGAGAACTCTACCAAACTCCTCCGCCAATTTTGGGTATAAACAATTGGCATTTTTGATATAGGTTCCTTGGACATGGATCTAACTTAATAACTTGATTTGGTCCCAAAACAATAAATGTTAAACGGGTCATAATAGGGGTCAAAGTTAAAAGAAAGTTGCCCTTTGCGGTCTCTACGAAATTACTCAGACAATTTCCTGTTTAAACATTTGAAATTTTACATAAAATGCTATTCAGAGAAAAGGTTAGCTTTGCTATCGGTTTGGGTAAAAAATTTGAGCTACCAATATATAAATGTATGTATATATGTTTGCATGTCTGCCTAAAATTTTCGACAGAGGCGTCGAATTTTCACAAGATCAGTACATTTCGAAGCTCGACCCTTCAGACGACAAATACCGAATAATTGGCTGAAAACATTGATTTCTTCACCCTCAACTGGACACTTTTCTATAGGGAGGGGGTCGCTTTTCTCACCGATATTTTCGAAAGTCATTCCCTCTTTTCGATTGTCTAGCTTTAATATAAACCTACGTCACTTCCGTTTTGGCATTGGTCGTACCAGCAAAGGCCAGGTTTTTTCTCGTTCTTTTTCTCCTTCGCAGTACGGGTTTTAGCCTGCCTTCCTACTACCACTTTTTGTTTTGCTCAACATACACCTCAAAACACACAAGCAACCCCGCGCACCCATGCTAGTATATATATATATATATATATATATATATATATATATATATATATATATATATATATATATACTTAATTTACTCACATAAAATTAATATACGAAAGTATAGATTTATGCATGAACTTTAAGCATTTACTTCAAAAGTGCTCAATACGTAGGTATAGCTAGTTAGTAATTTATAAAATATATATGGCGATTAAGCTTATATATATATATATATATATATATATATATATATATATATATATATATATATATATATATATATATATACATTCTGAGTGTTTTGAGGTACTTACCTAACTTGAATATTTCTGGTGAATGCAGGCCTTTCTCATTCTGCACTATGATAAATATTTTCTGCAATTCAACAGAGATCGTTAAAAATAAGAAATCACATATTACATTATTTTTATATTATTCTGAAAATAGTTGAACAATTTTGTAAGGGGCTTATGCCCACCTTATATATATATATATATATATATATATATATATATATATATATATATATATATATATATATATATATATATTTGTTTATTTAATAAAAATAATTTCAAACCATAATATACCAGCAGGACACGAAATGAAAAATATATGTAATCCATAAATATGTTTTGCTAAAGCTGATTTTTTTTACATTGCGTAAAAATAGTTTCTTAAACACAAAACAAAACAACTAATAACACGCAGCAATTATGAGTTAATTAACATTTCTATAACAATAGCGTCTGCTGTATTTTAAATGTAGAACCGACCTAAATGAGATATTATTAAGTATTACTATATACTCAGAAAGTAATATTCTGCCACAGAGTTCAATAGAAATAATAAAATTGCATTGTAAGTGACCCTCCGTAATATAATCCTATAATTCAGCATTGGAAGAAATTTCCTTCTTTATTTTTACCGTTTCTTTTTTTCAGGAAAGACACACTACACGTCAAATGTGTATCGAGTTCTTTTTTCGAACTTTAACAACAACGATCATATATTATTACACTGGTATTCAAAAACGAGGCTACATCAAAAGGAGGTCGCTTATCCAGGATTGTCAGCTTTTTTTTTTTAAGCCAGATTTTCTAATTGCGGCCTTTTTAAAAGCAGTTTTATTCTTAAAATTTGTATTTGGCCTTTTTCAAAGCGTAATATACGGAGTTACTAAAAAGCATACAAACATAGATTAGTGACATAAATTTAAAAAAAAAATATCTTTGTGAAATGCGTCAAAAACAATTTGTTTAGTTTTTTCCTCTAACGTGTAACCTATGTGCGTTAAAAATTGAATATTTAAAAGAAGTTTAAAGAAACTTACTTTACCGTTTACAGTTACCCCCTGTCTTCACTTGCCACTGGTATTTAACATTGTCGACTCAGGTGATATGTGGTTGAAGATTGCGCATCTTCTGACACAAAAAAATTCACGCGCAGGCACCCCTTCCTGGGTATCCATAGTGTGTCAAAGACTGTTTGAGCTCTTATACTCTGTGTAAAGTGATAAAAAAATCAAAATAATGCGGATTATTTATTAGCAGTCATTATTTACAGTAATTTTTTTTTATAATAATGCCCATACTTCTTAATTCTTAAAACAAACAAAAATATAGCCTCTTAGCTTATAATAGATGCTTCATGCCAAATCGATGATTAAATATTAATGTTGTGCTGATTTTTGCATTAAACACTAATCCCTATGAATCTCTAACCCTGTGAAATGCGATTATTGATTTCCTCAATTTCCAGCTTGGACAATAATATAGTTGTATCTGGTTTTCTGCAATAATCACGTACGCAAGTTAGCATTTATAACGAGAGATTTTGTCTTAAAAAGAATTTAAAATAACTAGAGGGACATGTGAAAATTCCACAGGGAACTCATTCAAATGTAATATATTGCTGTTAGTGTTCTGTAGATGTTCAGCGTCAATTGAGACGCTCTATATTATTGTAGCTCTCTTTTTAAAACTGCAAAAGTATTTATATAAGCTTGCAGAGAAGCCAGACGTAGCCCGGTCGTAAAGTACGCTTAAATATATTTGAATTCTTGAATATGTCCTATATATTATTAAAGAATAAATGTTCTATCGATTTTCATATATTATAAAGTTGCGATTTCAAGAATAAGAAAAAAACTATATACATATGACTTGAGTTCATCATCTTGAATCGAAACCGAAATCAAAACCTGTGTATATATATATATATATATATATATATATATATATATATATATATATATATATGTTTGGAGATATAAAATTTTGTATAAAGCTTTAAATAAAATACGCGGAAGTTTCTCCAGAGCTCTTTCGGCTATTATCTCGTCAGGAGGAGAATCGATAGCGTAACAAAATAAAATTATCTCGAAACTTTAATGAGTTCTAATGGGGAACTATTGTATGTGCCAAAAGTACGGGGGCAAGCAAAAATTAAATTTATTGTCGTATAAAAACGATTAAAATATTGGCACAACGAGGGGAGAGGGGGAAAAAGCGGGAGAAAAAATTCAAAGTTCCCCCAAGAGAAACAATGCGTTCGCTGTTTCTTTTTGCCGGCACAAAGAAAGTTTAAGCACCGCGATAGAACCAGACTGCAAAATGTTTAAATGGTTTCTGGAATCTCTCTATATAGCACCTCGAACCATTCGATTTTATATCTATCGGCACAGCATGGATTGTCAACCAAATGCTGGCCAATAGCAGAGTCCAAGGCTGCAGAAGGAAGATCTCATCCTCCCTTGTATGATTTTAGATGGAACGTGCTGGTTTATACGAGTCAAAAGATGCAAGGATGTTCGCCCAATACAACCAGCATCGCACTGGCATTTAAAGCAGGTCTCGTAGCGTATACCAAACGCAAGGACACAGAATAGAAGCAGTCGTAACTACGTTTGCGAGTCTGTCTGGAAAGTCCATTACTCTTATCCCCAATCCACGGTAGTTTAAAATAAACCGGGCATTTCAAAAGTCCAAACTTTTTAGGGGATTTAAAATCCGCAATCTTTTTGAAAATACAGTCATCAATAAGGTCAACAAGATAACCATTATTGAAGAATATTTCTCTTATCTTATCGAGTTCGGTGTCTAATCTATTAGGTTAAAAATTCATGAGGGCTCTATGTCCCAAAGTATTAATGAAGCCGACCTTACGTGATTTTCGTACAAAAAACAACCGCTTCACATATAGGCCAGTAAATGTCGGCTTCCTATAAATTTTTATGAGAAAGTCCCCACCCTTGAACGTTCGACAAGAACATCAAAGAAGGAAACTGAATTGCCCTTCTCACTTTTCATAGTGAACTTTAAAGCCCCATGCAAAGAATTCAACCTTTTAAAAACTGTTGACGCTTCACCTTGCGATGAAAAAATAGCAAAAGTTCCGTCAATATATCTGAAATATGTAGTGGGTTTTGTTGCAGAGTTAAACAGAACGGATTTATAGTATCCAACAAAAATATCCGCTAAAGTTTGGGCCAACAGACTCCCCATGGAAACCCCGTCCAACGCTATGTTGGTAAAGAGACTAGAGACATCAAATTAGCACATAAAATATGTCTCTGCATTTAAATCCAACCCACGTAGACAATTACCAAACCGAAAAGAATCAGGAATACAGTGCGTGGTATATAATTCGTGCACAGGTTGCAAAATTTCCACAAGCCATTGAGACAAAGAATGTTGTGCCGACTTTACCATTGATAAAATAGGTCTCAGTGGAACACCTTGCTTATGGATTTTAGGGAGACCATACATTCTGGGACGTTAGTACCCAGAGGGTCTAATCCTGTCATAAACGTTCTTGCAAAAAACATTTTTTTAAATAGTGCAAGTAGACGCCTTTGCATTTTGGCCTCGTTCTTGCAAGTATTATCCGTCAACTCGACAGGGCCGAGTTTCTGGAATTTCGAAACATCGTTGAGAATAACTGCCATTTTCTCAACATAGTTCGATTTATCCAAAATTTCCACTCCTGCACCTTGGTCTGGTTTGCAAATATAAATATCGTCATTGGACTTTAACGCTTTCATAGTTTTAAATTGCGTTATGTTCCAGACAAAGTCGCTATGATCAACAGGAGTGTTACTATATCGGAGAGCTAAGGCAATTAAACTAGTGTTTTATCCCGGAAATATTTTCCAAGGAAATTGGATAATTATGTCTAAGTTGGGAGAACTAAACTTCAAAGGCAGAAAGCGTTCTCTATTTATTTATACTTGTTGGGGGAAATACAAAAGTCTAACCCTCCTAGACAAAACTCTATTTTCAATTTCTGTGAGTAAAGTTTTCGAAAAATTGAAAATATGTATGCTACCATTAATGTGTTCACACCCATATCTTCTACGAACCAGAAGAGCAAGTTATTTATTATTATATTTGGAAGCATATTGCCTAGCAAATTCGTCACCGATAGATAAATACTTGCAAAAACGGAGAAAAGTCAAAAAAGGACAGGAAACCCTTCACAACGGACCAGAGGTAATGACGATTACTAATATACACCTCTAGCTTCTCCGTCAACTTATTAACATCGTTTCGTATAAACGCCCGCTCCATAGACAAATTAGGTTTCACCTTAGATGCAGCAATTACTAATATAAAGTGGGACCACATCTTGTTCCAGAAAAGAACGCAAAAAACTATGGAGAGGGTGGTGGATCTCATTCTACTCCTTAATCGAATAATATTATTTAAAGAGTCAATTTGGTGTTGACTGTACCTCTTCCGAGGATATTTAAATACATGTTTGGAGGTACAGCATTTGTATAAAGCTTTAAATAAAATACGCGGACGTTTCTGTAGAGCTCTTTCGTCTATCATCTCGTCAGGAGGAGAATCGATAGCGTAACAAAATAATATAATCTAGAAAGTTTAAAGAGTTCAAATGGGGAACTATTGAATGCGCCAAAAGTAGGGTGACAAAATTAAATTTATTTTGGTATAAAAACGATTAAAATATTGGAAATGCGAGAGAGAAAAAAAAGTACTTCAAGAGATTTACAGAGAGATATTTATATACATGCATATATATATATATATATATATATATATATATATATATATATATATATATATATATATATATACACCCACACATTATTTATATGCTTAGAAATAATTGCATTATATATTTACATGGAAGATATATGCATGCAAAGCATATATATATATTATATATATATTATATATATATTTTTACACACACACGCATATATATATATATATATATATATATATAAGAACAAGTAGTTAATAAAACATGTTAACAAACACTTTGAAAAAAAGTTAAAAACATATTTAATTTTAAAAAGGAAACACTAAATAAGATATATATTCCCACATCAATTTCTCTCTTTTGCTCTCCTCTCTCCCCAACAGCTTTCTTTCCTTATGTATATATATATATATATATATATATATATATATATATATATATATATATATATATATATAAAGCTGTTGAGGAGAGAAGAGAGCAAAAGAGAGAAATTGATATGGGAATATTTTAACTTTCAGCGAGAGACGACATCTTTTTGTACCAAATGACAGCGCGTACCTGTTGACGTTGCAAGGGACCCCAAAAACCACCCATCCCGGTTCCTTACCCATCATTTCTTCTTTCGTCTCTGATTGGCTGGTGTTGCCCTGTACTCACTTCAGCACACTGGTCCTTCGACCCGATGGCCTTTTGCTGATTAGAAATGTCGGAAGAAAAGGAAAAAAAAAAACGGTCAAAGTTAGCGATGTAACTTGAGCGTTTTTTTTTTCTTTAAAACTATTTATCCATGTGAGTCACACTTTTAGATGTTTCAATTGTGTACAAGTATTATTACAATCCAAACACGCACCCCCAAACCACACACGCGCACTCTGAAACAAAACACACGCACCTCTAACGACACACACACACACACATACGCACACACGCACACACACACTGTACTCATAGACGCACACACTCGTGAACAAACAACACATATACATAATGTATATATAGAGAGAAATATATAACGAATGAAAAGATATATAATTTAGAGAAACGTTTAAAAATGTTGCATTGTATTGAAGTTTAAGTTAAACGCGTGCATTCTAATCTGTCGTCTAAATGTTCAATATTGCGTGACGGTAATACATATGCAACGGTCAACTGCACCTAATATCCTTTTAGTTATAACATCCTTTCTTTCTGATAGCTTATAAGTAGGACTATGACAAGAACATATTCTTTTTATGATTTTGACTCTCGAGAATATTACCGACACAATTTATTTTCTTTTACATGGGAGTCACCACTTATCAAGGCCCGGAGGCCAGTCGGGGATAAGGGTTATTGCGTGTACAGTAATCAATAGGAACTATATTGTAGTAATCGTTAGTAATGGAGATCTGATAAAGTGTCTTACTTAAGGGGGCGGTTCATCAGGAATTAGTTTATGTTGGACTTGAAAACATCCTAGTTGGAGTCAGTTAGACACAGTTAATCAATCGAGAACCACACCACTCTATCTAAAAGCATATACGATATTAACTGATATACACTCCAGAGTCAAAATGATGAAATGAGTATTCTCTTGTCACAGCTCTGGTCATAAGAGTATTCGTTGATGAGCAGAACACGGAAACTCACTGTGTTAACGCTGGTATCCCTCTATAGATAGAACAGGGTTCTATCCTGTTCCTGATCTTCATCAATGATCTCCCAAATCACATTATTAGGTCATTCATAGATAATTATGCAGACGACATGACAATGTATGGCGCCACTTCAAAGGTCAGCAATAACAAAGATTTTTATGACTTTATCTCTTCTGATCTTGAGAACGTGATAAAATGGGTTGGTTGGTTGTTCTTTTTTGTTTTACGGCATATCAACCCTTTTCAGGTTATTTAATGCCGAATCCGGTGATTTTAAATAATTTTTTTTAATAGAATATATTTGTTTTTTGCAAGTCAGTTTCTATTTAACCCATAGTTGGGACCATAACAGGTACTACCCCTCCGGGTCAGAGTGGACCTGGGAGCAATGGCAATTAAAGGGTGGCTCCACACTCCCCAGAGCCCGCAAGCTGGGGCCTCACCATCGGATATAGTTTAAGGTCATATCCAGAACCCCCATTGAGGGACTTTTACCCTCTGCAGGGGGGCAGTCGGCGTATTCTAATGCCCAACCGACAGGGCGGTGATAGAATGGGAGAACAGGTGTTGGTTATTTTTAATCCATCGAAAACGAATTTTCTGTCCTTTCATTATAATCGCTCTTATCCCCAACACGCCACAATTGAAATGACTGGCTCTAGTCTTGAGGAAGAACCATGTCTTGATAAGCTTTTAGGACAGAACTTCACTCTTGATCTGAAATAAACATACATCAAATATGTTGCCAAGATCGCTGGAAAAATAGTAGGATCACTCTACCGCACAAAGTAAGTATCTCACTGCCGACGCGATCCTCTATCTGTATAAGAGCCAAGTGCGTCCTAAATGGAGTACTGTTGCCACGTGTAGAAAGGAGCTTCTCGGCAGGCCTATCCTCCCGGCTTCGAAACCTAATAGATGATGCCCTTTTTTCCCGGCAATCTCTTTCCCACAGAGGAGACGTCGCGAGCCTTTCTCTGCTTTATCGCTATTTTCATGGTAATGATCGTTTGAACTCTAATCTATGGTCTTTCCTTGCAAAACTTTCACAAAACACTCGACCAGCGAAAACCACTATATATGATTTTGTCCACTATCTATCTGTGTCTAAATATAAACGCAAATTCCATAAACAATTTTTCTTTCCAATAACTACACACCTCGGGTACACTGTCGCGCTGGCATACTTCCCGGTTTAATACAACATGGTAGGAAATAGTTAGATGGCCGTCAATATATATATATATATATATATATATATATATATATATATATATATACACTCTCAAGCGACTAATGCGGGAAGTTTACTAGTCAAGTGCCGTTGTAAGCTTCAGTCCACTATAAGCATTCATCTTTATATTTATCATTATATTTAAGTATTAATGTTTATAATATTTCCTAACCTTCGTAACTGGATTAAAAACTTCGAGAACTCCTGCATTCCTCTTTCGCTTCAGGACATTTACAGAGGATTACATAACAGTCTGAACTTACGCAAATGTAGTTTGATCTTTTCTTTCTTCTTTTCCTCTCTCTTTTATCCATTCGGACACACCTTATTCTAGCATTAATTTACAAGCATTACTCTACACATACTGTATTCTACACTTTATGACCAACATCATGGAGTGAATCTTAAGCTTCACTATCTTTATGACCTACTAACTAGTTTCTTTCCTCTGATCAAAAGAACTTCATATTCTTTGAAACTCCGTGGAATAAGGATATTTCACCACCGTTCTTTATTGGGGCTATTCTGTTGGAAAATACATTTGTGCATGTAAATCTCAAGTTTACAGACTTTGTTTATGCTTATAGTATATATATATATATATATATATATATATATATATATATATATATATATATATATATATATACAATAACCTCAGATTATATATATATATATATATATATATATATATATATATATATATATATATATATATATATATATAATCTGAGGTTATTGTTTTCCGGAGGTTAAGCAACCAATGAAGTTTAACGAGGTTAATACAAGAGTGCTCATTACCGAAATAGAGCAAGATATGCTCTTTATTTGTTTTTGAATATGTTATTACACAGTTATGCGCATTTTCCGGTCAGCTAGTTACCAGTAATCTTCAGGCGATACATCATATACAAAAACAAAGTTTGTAATAAAAATATCAAGTCTTCCTCACCGCACGGAGTTCATATCAGGAGTTACCGTCAAATAGTAATTGTCTGTATTTTTGAGATAAGGTGTTTTCATTGATTGAGATTGTCGGACTGACTTCCTCATCTTGATTGTTATAGTCACAACGTTTCGGCCGTTTTGCCCTTCGGCCTTAATCAGGTGTTTTGTATCGAACTGGGGAACCATTTGTTAGGAGTCTCGAACCCAAACCTTTATTATTATTCGGATTTCAGCTAGACTCTGGGACATTGTTGCTGATTCTCTGTTCTTAATATTACTTTTCCACTGCCTTCGTTCAGGATTGAACTCAGCACCTTTGGGTAACTGTAAACTTTGATACAACGTCAAGGACTACTCGACCATATGTCACTAGGACAATTCTTAGTTGGTTTTTGTTAATGTTAAACCTACGCTGTTATTCAAGGTTTTCTCTCTCTATCAGAGGTGTCCAAATTGCATTCAGCTCTATGCTTGGTTTGCTCAGTAGGTTGTTATGTCCGAGCAAGTGAGCTGTTTCTTTAAGTTTTCTCACTTTTCAGTCGGTCTCTCTGTTTATTATTTTTACTTCATCCCATAGGGGGCGATGGTCCCCCCTCTCCATCCAGACATGGTTGGCTATACCCGATTTTTCTGTCTCCCCTTTAGTTACCGCTTTTCGGTGTTCTTCCACGCTTACTTTAAGGGGGCGGCAGGTTTCATCCTTGTAAACCTTTCTGCAACTGCATGGGATGGAGTATATGCAGTTCTTGGTCATCCTCTCCTCCATGCGGGGCTTCACTCGTACCAGGTACCGTCTGAGTGTTAACTCGCTCTTGAATACCGTCCTGATGTTGTAGGGGGCACATATTCTCTGAATCTTTTCGGAGATGCCTCGTATGTATGGTAGGCAGACCGTTGGTGGTTCTTGGGTTTCATTCTCCTCTCTTATACTATTAACACGTCTGGTGGATAGTATGCTATCGGGGTAGTTGTTACGACGGAGGGTATTCTTCAACCTGACCATTTCTTGGTGGTATGTAATGGTGTCGCTACTTATTGTCTCTGCTCGATGTTGTAAGCAGCGTGCGATTCCATGTTTGATACTGTATGGGTGATGGGAGTTGAAGTTAAGGTATTGTCCGGTGAAGGTAGGCTTGCGATATACGGATGTCTTAAACCCATGCTTTTTGCGTTATATGATTAATCAAGGAAGGCCAGTTGGTTATCTTTTTCTTTCTCCATTGTGAACTGTATCGATGATCTTATTGAGTTCACATGGTCTAGGAGAGCCTGGATGTCTTCCTGATGGGTCCAGAGTATGAAGGTGTCATCAACGTATCTTAGCCACATGGTTGGCTTTAAGGGAGCTGAACCTAAGGCAATGTCTTCGAAGTATTCCATGTGGGCTCGCCATTATCACCAGTGATGGCGAACATATACATGGAATAGTTTTAGGCAGACATGCAAACATACATACATAGATTTATATATTTGTAGCTCAAATTTTCGACCAAGCCGATTAAAACGCTTGCCTTATGTCTGAATACTCTTTATGTAAAATCTCAAATGTTTAGACCAAAAATTGGTGGAGGAGTTTGGTAGCATTCTCAAAGGTCAAATCGTTGAACTTCACCCCTTAACAGTTAAATTTCTGTCTGAAAACCGATTACAAAGATTTTCCACATTCTAAGTACGAGGTATATTAAATTTCGAGTCTGCAGACTGAAAATTGGCAGAGTTATTGTGTAGGGAAATGTACACAGACAGACAGACAGACAGACAGACAGACAGGCAGCCATACACTTTTATAGATATATAGATATATGTTCAGGACGACTGAAAACAAATGTGGAAATAAGCGGAGAGCATATACAGCGCCTAGAATTACCAAGTGGTCAGCCGTCTGGTCCTAACCAGGCTTAACGTTACTTAACTTTTACAAGAACCCTTGTGTCAACACGATTATGGCGTATAAGTACATGATATTTTTATTGCATCCCCCCAAACAAGGCACTGCTACTTTGATATAAGGGGATATAGAGGGATACTATCTGGGACATAATTTAAAGGGGTACTATTAAAGTAATTGAGCAGTAAGATGTCTGCTAACATTATAATTGAACTTCCGCATGTCAGTCTAGTCAATGAAGCGAGAGCCAAGAAAGGAATTCCAAAGTCCAGCAGTCCTAGGAAAGAAACTATTTAAGTAGAAAACTTTTTTACATCTGGGTATATCTACTATGTAGGGATAGGATTTTGCTGTTTTTATGTTTGTCGCAGGTATTTACTTCGATAAGGTACAACATCTTGTAGTTCGGCGGAGCACATACCATAAGAAATACTTGTAAAACAAGCCGAGCGATACATTTTGATGAGGTGACAGCTGTTGAAGCCTAGTTGACAGTTTCGGACCTATTAGGTTAGCGACTCTCTTTTGAACCCTAAGTATAAGAGATTAACAGCAGACGCACCGGTACAAATGTGGCAACAATACACTATACACGGGCGAATGGTGGCCTTGTAGGAGTACAGGATACTCTCAGGGATAAGTAATTTTAAAATACGGTAGAGAGAACACACCTCCTTTGCTGAAGCCTTGGCAATGCCCTCAATGTTTCTGTTCCAACTCATAGTTCCCTCGAACGTTAAGTCGCTGGATTTGAACGAAGTACTTTCAGGTAATGTATCATTAACCAAGGCTATAAGTGGTTGAGAATATTTTTCGTAGTTATTAAAGAGCAGAAGCTTAATATTGGCAGCATTGAATGTTACCATCCATTTTACGACGGACTGGGGGTCTTCTTTTTGTGGTTTTCGCCATTGTTTTGGATGCGTGTTCATACATTTTTCCCTCGTGTGATTTATAGAGCGTGGTGTCGTCAGTAAATATACCCATCTCAGAGAGAATTTTGTCAGGGAGATCATTTATGAATATCAGGAATAATAAAAGTCTGAAAATCGACACTTCAGGCACACCAACATTTATATCATATTGTTTTGACGTACAATCATCGATTACAGTCTGGTTGGTTGGTTGGTTGTTTTTGTTTTACGGCATATCAACCCTTTTCGAGTTATTTGATGCCGAATCCAAAGATTTTGAAGAAAACATTTTTAATAGAATATATTTGTTGTTTCCAAGTCGGTTTCTATTTAACCAATAGTTGGGACCCTAACAGGTACTACCACTCCGGGTTAGAGTGGACCTGGGAGCAATGGCAATTAAAGGGTGGCTCCACACTCCCCAAAGCCTGCAAACTGGGGCCTCACCATCGGATATAGTTTAAGGTCATATCCAGGACCACGAGGACAGTCTGGAATTTTCTCTTATTTTTAAAGGATTTAATTATGTTAAGTATTCGTCCAGTCTTACCACAGGATCTGATTTTCATAAAAAGACCATCGAGCCATACTCTATCAAAGGCCGTAGATATATTCAACGCTACTGCCCTTGTCTTCCCTGCTTTATCCAGTGCATAGCATATACGTTCAGAGATTTCAGTAAGGACATCTGCAGTAGAACAGGCTGCCTAGCCCATACTTTTGGTCGGATAGAAGTTTAACAGCTGTGAGACCAGAGATTTATTAATTATGGATTGAAATATTTTGCCAAAAAGAGGGAGGAAGCTAATGGGGCGATAATTTAACGAGTCAGTTCTCTCACCAGACTTCTTGTAAACTGCTACCACAGAAGCAATTTTCCAGCAGATTCGTTAAGACATTTGTTGAAAAGTTCGGAGAGACATAGAACAACATCAGCAAAGCATTATTTAATAGTACAGTCGGAATGAGAGAGAGAGAGAGAGAGAGAGAGAGAGAGAGAGAGACAAACACACACACACACTCACACAAAGCAGTCTTGAGTTGCCAGAGTTAACCTGTGTCAAGTGCAGGCGAACGTACAAAACGGACGGCGGTTTGAAACGGCATTTGATCCTGCATAGAAAAGAACACCAAGAACGTGCTGCTAGTGGTGCACATGTATGTACAATGTGTGCCAAGGAATGCCAGAGTTTAGCAGGGCTTAAAAGCCACATTCGTGCAGCCCATCACTGAATGTTTTCGTGTTTCTATATACCTTTTTGTGCTATATCGAGTAATGGCAATGTTCTAAAACGAATTTGCTGCCATCATCATGTATATATGTATGTATGTACGTATGTATGCATGTATGTATAACTGTATGTATGTATGTCTGCCTACAACCGTTGACAGAGGCAACGTATTTTCACAACATCGGTATCGTTTAAAAGCTTGACTCTTCGGACGACAAATATCACAAAAATTGACTAAAAGCATCAATTCCTAACCCTCAACTGGGCACTTTTCTACAGGGAGAGGTCGCCTTTTTCGCCGATATTTTCGAAAGTTATCCCCTCTTTTCGATTGACCAGCATTAATTTTAAACTTCATTAATTCCGGTCTGGCGATGGACGCAACGGCAAAGACGTCACTTTTTTCCACGCTGTTTTTCTTCTTCTCGGTACGAGCTCGAGCCTACCTGCCTACTACTACTACTTATTTTTATTTTTTATTTTTTGCTCAATGCACACATCCAAACACCCGGGAAATGCCGGATACCCAGGCTAGTCGTTAATATAATAGCCGATTTGTTTGTTAATATACTTAATAGTAATACACGCATCTCCTAAATCTCATGTGATCATTAATATAATAGACGATAAGTTTAGGCAGTGAGTTTAATTTCCGTTTGGTGCTACGCAAAGAGTTATACGGTGACAAGAGAGAAAATTTACGCATTTTCTATAGATAAAATCAAACAGATTTAACTGAATTTTTACGGCATATTTTGCTTATTAAAATAAAATATACCCCCCTATCTCTCTCTCTCTCTCTCGCTCTCTCTCTCACATATGTTAAAGAATGGCTAACGTTATTCTTAGCTGTGCAAAAGCCTATTTAAAACCTGTTATGTACTTTCACTTAAAGATTTAATGAACAAAGTCAATCATAGACTTTCACTTCTTTCTTTTGGCATTTTCTTTTATTAAAAAATAATTACAATGAACTAGCGGGTGGAGCCCAGCTTTGCCCGGTCGAAAAATATGCTTTTTGATGATATTTTAATTCGTCCAAATTTCGCGTATATTATCACAGAGTCATGATTTACAAAAATAAAATAAAAAAATATTTGGGTGCCATCAACTAGACTGGAAACCGGAAGCAAAACCGTTCCATTCAAAGCCGGTGACGTTTCCACTGTACCAACGTGAAACGCATATGAATGATTAAAAATAAGCTAGGATAGAATGTATAAAATGTATAAGGCTATTTTTCTTCAATTTTTACCTCCGTTTGACCTCTACAAAATATTTTAACTGTTTAGAAATCCATAAAAGAATGGTCCTTTAAAATCCAATCATTTGAGACCCCCAGCGTCGCTCTACGACTTTTAGTTTCGGTAGAGATGGTGTTTAAAAATATGGAGACAGACAGACGCAATGCGTTTTATATATTAGAAGATTATATAAAACATATTACCCCGACTTTCACTATGATTTCATGTTATATGAGACGAACATTATGAGTAGATACACATTACACTTTGTCACTATGCGGCCGTCTGATATTTAGTTAAGTACTTGATTGTAATGTTAACAAATAGTTTTAAGAATTCAGTTGAGAAGCTGGTTAAAGGGCGAGGTATCTTTAACATGTGTGTTTAATTTATATGCTGTTGGGCTTATTAGCTACTAATTGTTTCAATATATACTACTGGTTTATTTATGTACTAGAAGTTTAGTTATATTTAAGAGATTTAATTAGATATTAATATAAGCTGTTGAATTATATACTATTGAGTTAATTATATACTAGTGGTTTAATTATGCATACTCAGATTAATTCAATACAAGTGGATTTAATATGTCTCGGTGTCTCCGAAAGACAAAGGATACCCCCCTCCTGTAGGGGCAGCCGCACATGTAATTGTGAGGTAAGGGTTGCGCAATCTCCAACCACATCTCTCTTGACTTGGCACTGCTTGAATTCAGTAGCAAGGAAAAGTCCAGGACAACTGGAAACAATGCCGAGATAAAGCAGTGAGAACACATAGCACCTGGAAGTCCCAAATGGTCACCCATTTAGTGCTGACCAGGTTCAACGTAGCTTAAATTCAATCATTCAGCGGGAACCGGTGTGCCAACGTGATTATGCCGTACTTTAGATCATATACTACTTGTCTAACGTGATTATGTTGTACGGTTTTATCATATACTACTTATTTAATTATCTACTACTCTGTTGTTACTACTTTGTTACATACCAGTAACTATGTACCATTGGGTTAATAACATACTAGTAACTTAATTACATACTAGTTGCTGTGATTATTTACAGTTGACTAATTATATACAAGTTGCTTGATTATATACTACTGGTCTAATTATGTACTAGTGAAGTAATTATATTCCAGATGTTTTATTATAAACTATTGGGTTAATTATGCATATTATCATATACAAATATTTTATATATTAGCAGCAAATGTGTTTTTGTCTAATCTACTAATACTTGAATAATATACAACTAACACCGGCAATATTCATAGTTTTTAAATCGACTTAATTCGGATGTATAATATATAAATACAAGAAGATTCATTATTTTAAGGTAATATGACCATTTATATAATTTGTTTTTGTTTATAAGATAAACACACACTGTTTAATTTTGTCACGGCTAGCAACCCTGATACATATCGAAGGAATTTCTGTACAAAACATGTGTACAGAATGATATCTAAAAACACTGCCACCCATATAGATTGGATTTGTGTGAAATTTGCAAAAGATAAGCTCAGCCATTTCGGAACATATAAGGAAGGGACTCACACACAACTTGACTTTATTATAAGATTAGAAGATTATATAAAAAGTCACCATTTCACCATTCAAAGGCTACTTGTTAATGTATTTCTTTAGATTGAATATGAAATAATAAACGAATTATCACAGATTTCGGCTTCGGTCTTATTCATTCCTAAATGTTATTTAAGAAGGATTCTCTCATTGATTGGGGCGCATATTTCGGATGCAACACTACAGTCACGATGGTGAAACAAAATAGAGGATATACGTACATTGTGAATCATATATCGTTGTCCTTAAATCCCGCCCAACCCCACAAAGCAACATTTTTGAACTACGGGCACTGGACGGTATAAGGTGCGACTGCTTCTCAATTTGCCAATCCACAGGTGTTCACCGTTTTTTTTAATTCTTTCTGTTTGCCGTGTACATTTGACGTTACATAGTAAATCTTGTCTCCGTGAGACCTGTGTTCATTCCAACACCCGGCTAACCTGTGTCTTATATTTCGGGATGATCTCCAAAGGAAAAAATAAAATAAAATAAAAACGTGTTCTTACTTCAGCTTTTTTTTTCTTTTTACCCGGAATGTCGAGACTAATAAAATTGCAACTAAACTTTTGTATGTTATGCTGAATGCTTTTTTAAGGCTATAATATTGTTGTCACTAGCGTTTGCTATGCCAAGGAAATATATAATAATGTCCTTGTGCATAGTGGATTAGTATTTGAATATTTAAAACGTATCAAATTTCACCCTTGCGAGATCAGGAACGAACAGCTGATTTCTAAGGATGCAATATTAGAAAATAACATTCCGAGTAACGTGAAAGGCAGGTGTTTCTTGTTTATAAAAATGGAAAAAAATAATCATATAAGGCAAAGAATTGCAGAAGGTTAAAAGTGAAATAATGAATCCAATATACGCAGCCTTTTAAACTAACTTCATTTTCTCTGTTTTCATCAAACTTTAATTTGAAGACTCTCGATTTAGAGTTCGTTTACATAAAAGAAACAACTTTACCCTGAAAACGTGCAGACAAATCTAATAAAACATTTTTAAATATTTTTTTTTTAAATTTGTTTCGTATATTTCTTTGTTAGTGAAAACGTAGGTATAAAATGGCTCTAATACATGACATTAATATCATTGCATCTGGTAATTAAACGTAAATATATTTCAGATCAACAAGTAATTGAAATTGCTACTCTTGCTTGATTATATTCAATATATCAATAACAATACTCACTCAATAATGGACTCCTGAAACACAGCGAGGACGTTGGTATGGCAACAACAGCAGCTGTATGCAAATAACCAAGCCGTGTACGAGGTGGCGTCACAGCGAAGAAGTAGAAAGGAAACGATAATAAAAAGAAAAACCTAACACGAGAAGTACAGATATATATATATATACATATATATATATATATATATATATATATATATATATAGAGAGAGAGAGAGAGAGAGAGAGAGAGAGAGGGAGAGATAGAGAGAGAGGCGTGTTACGCACGTGGGTCGATTAGGAAGAGGTAGAAATGTGTCTAAAACATGATCGGACGACGACAGAGTACCACATGTTCGACAGGACTGAGTCTTATACAACACATTCGAGTACAACACAAGGATACTTTTGAACAAGATACAAAACCTTATTCTGTAAAAAAAATACCTGTAAATAAATGCCAGTTCTTTCACTGAAAAAAAAGTGAATCGAATTTCTTTTCATTATCTTTGTTTTGTATGCGACTGTCTGCTGACAACTTGCGCGATTTCCGAGTGTGGATCTTTAACGTCTGCGTTACAGTAACCATGTGTATTTACATATATATGTACATAAAGTTAAGTAGGTTTACATATTTACATATTTATATGTCCAGAATGACTCCTAGAAAAATCAACAGATCAATATGAATTTTGGAACACAGTTACTAAGCGTTCGCGTTCTAAAATTTTGGCTAAGTTAAGTTTCATTTATTTACAGCTGAAAATTAAAAGTCTATCATAAAATAATTGATGTTTTGTGAAATGCTTACGATAGGTATTAAGTAAATTAATAAATACTCCCTAAATACTTGCTCCTTTAGAATATTTAAAAAAGAATTTTAGTAGGTATAGTATATACAGAAACTCCCAGTTGAATATTCAAATACATCAGATTCGCATTGTATTTAGGTTACTAGAAACTAAAAAATGTAATCCTATTTAATCAATATTAGAATCATGATTGCAGATATCAGGTTTAGAAGCATTGTACCTTAATTTGGTGCTCATGCTGAGAAGACATCGTGCTAGTTTTTATAGTATTTTCGAGTAAAGTTGAAATTTTACGGTACTTTTCGTTTACCCATTGCTCGTTGAAAAAATACTAACAATACACCCTTTCCTTACGCATGGGTCTCTAAAAACTATTATTTCACCACAGTACCTCCTCTACATAAGTACGCTTATATAGTGTGTGCATGTGTGTGTATGTGTGTTTATCTATAATTTTGAACAAGGGTTTTTTGCAATTATGTTTGTTGTTCCTTTGTTATTTATTTTTTCTAAAATCCGATTGCTGCATCGGAAAGGCCAGTTAAAAATACATAATATACTTTGTTATTTTCTTTAATTTAATCCCTTTTTTAGAATTTATTAGACAAAATTTAACTTTTATTTTACCGTGCCAATAAATATGATCATCACTGTATATATATATATATATATATATATATATATATATATATATATATATATATATATATATATATTGTCCGTCATATTTGAAATAGAATCTATTGAGCTGTTAGTTTACGTTAGGGTTAGTTTTTTCTTATCAATATAATATTGTGGCTGTCTCTTCCTTTGTTAGTCTGTAGATTAGGCTTTTAAAAGGGCAAATACAATTTTTTAAGGCCAAAGTGGTTCAAAAAGATAAATTCGCATAATTTGGCAATATTGTCCAACCTGATGAGTCTGACATGTATAGTGAGTTCTATTTAAACATAGGAGACACCACCGGGGACCACTTGAGGATAAGGGTTAATGAGTATAAGGAAGTCAATGGGATAATATCGTAGTAATCGTTAGTTGTGGAAATTTGGTAAATTAGATTACTTAAGGGGACGTTCAATAATAAAATGTTTACGTTGGACTTAAAGACGATCAAATTGTAGTCAGCTGGAAAGCAGGCAAACGGATGAGAGTTCCTCATGTGTGCAGCTTTAAGAAATAAGTTTTATTCATGGAGTCTACGTTTAAGTTTAGGCACATATGAAGAAGGGGAGAAATTATTGTTAGTTTTCAGCAAGATGAGTGTTTTTCGTGAAAGTTTGGCAAGGGGGGCATAGACGAGTACTTGCAATGAAAATAAGGATAAACAATGGATAGGCGTTGAAACATCTCTTCTATGGAAAAGAGGTTGCCGGGAAGAGAAGAGGGATTGCCCCACTAAGCTACGCAGTCTATTTTGAACTCAAAAGCATGGTAAAGTCTTTCTAGCAGCTTCTGCCTAGATGTGGCAACAGTACTTTATCCTTGGACGTACTTGGTATATATATAGGGAGAGAATTGCATCATCAAGAGATATGTAATGGAGCGGTAGGAGGATCTCATTATTTTCCCAGCGACTTGCCAACAGATTTGATGTACGTGATCCATTTCAGATCAGGAGTAAATACCAGACCCAGAAGCTTGTCAAAACATGGAGACTCTCCAAGACGAGAGCCATCGAGTTCAATTAATGACAGATGGAGATCAGAGCCTTAATGATGTAAAAATAGAAGCTTGGCTTTAGATACATTAAAAGTAACCAGCTATCTCTTTCCCCATTTTACCACGTGCTCAAGATCAGAAGAGAGAGAATCGGAGAGAACTGATCATTTACAGTCTTTGATATGTTGCCATATATGGTAGTGTCGTCAGCATAAATGTCTACGAATGATCTTAGAATGTGATTGCAGAAGATCATTGATGTAAATCAGCAAGAGATTATTGACCCCTGAGAAACTCCAGCATTAATACTGTGAGCTTCTGATTTCTGCCCATCAACCACTACTCTTATCAGAGGAAATAATGTAAAAATTGAGAACACATTTCCAGCTACACCGTAGCTGGAGATTTTGTGAAGTAGACCTTTATGCCATACCCTATCAAAGGCCTTACATATGTTAAGAGATATTGCCCTAGAAAGGAAGCTCTCTTCATGGGATTCGATAATCTTATCAGATATAACCACTACTAGCACATCTGCTGTAGATCTAGCAGAACGGACACCATATTGCATGTCAATAAAAGGTTATTTTTGCGTATGTGGTTGACTACCTCTCTATTTAACACAGATACCAGCAAATTACTCATGCTGTACTGAGAGGGAGATGAACGATCACCTGAATTCTTAAATACGGGGCATACTGATGCGTTTTTCAACGTTGTTGGGAAGCAATTCTCCTTGAGAGAACGCTTAAAGAGTTTTGTAAGAAAAGGGAGCTAGTTCTGGTTGAACCTTTTTAGCACTATAACTGGAATGCAGTTAGGGGCAGTTGCTTTACTAGAATAATGTTTTTTGCTTAGCTTGGCAACATTACGCACAGATATTTCTATGTCGCATAACATGTTTTCCTATACAGGAGGGAGTGTAGGGAGTTTACGGTCTTGGTTGCATAGGATAGAGTTAGCTGCAAAGTTCTTGGCAAAGGGTTTAGCTTTATCTGATGCTGAGAAGATTATCTTAGATCCATTGATGATGATTTGGATAGAGCACACGCTTATTTTTATGATCCTGCTTGCTATTTGCCAAAACTTCTGGAAACCAAGTCGCTGCTCAGCTACCTTAAGACTTAACGGACTGAACGTACAGCTCTCTCACATTCTTTATTACCTTTTACACTGATTGCTGGCACTCCTGAAAGTGGCTTTAGTCTCAGTACATCAATGTAGTCTCGTCTATAAAATTTTTCCTGTTTATTCTTTGGTTAATCGGCAAATTACACTTCGAAACGATTACATAATAATTATTGAAGGACACACTACTTTTAAAAAGATCAAATTCGCGAAGAATCGCTTTAAAAAGTCCAATCTGGCAAACCAGTACAAGAAAAGGATATTGGCCCTCTTTCAATTTAGCATCTTCTTTATAATATTCTGTTTCTTTTTTTTTCTTTCTTAGTCGCTTTGGGAAAGGCTAAGCCGCTTCAAAAACATACACATTTGCGAAATGTATCTTTTTAGAAGGCCAATCTGGCAAAATAACAAATATGAGAATGGCCTCATATTATATAATGCAACTTCATCTATTTAATATTTTTCTTGTTTCTTTGTTAAGTTAGTCCATAAGTTATGCTTTTTCAAAGGTCAAATATAATCTTTTAAAGACCAAACTGCTTCAAAAAGTTAAATTCCCGAAATTTGATTTTTAAAAGGCCAATCTGGCAACCTTCATCAAGAAGATGAGAATGAACTCACTTTGATTTAGCTTCGATTTCTAATATCTATATTAGATTCTGCGTGTTCCTTTTTTTTTGTTAATCTGCACGTTATGTTGTGAAAAAAAGCCAAATACTGTTTTTTTACGTATAGGTCACCACTTATCAAGGCCTGGGGGTCATCTGTGGATAAAGGTTCATGAGTGTACACTAGTCAATGGGACGATATGGTAATCGTTAGTAGTGGAGATTTGTTAAATTTGGATTACTGAAGGGGAAGGTTCATCAAGAATTTGTTTATGTTGGACTTGAAGATAACCAAACTGTAATCAGATGGAAAACTGGCAAACGGAAGAGAGTTCCACAGGCCTCCAGCTCTAAGAATGAAGCTTTTTGCATGGAAGCTACGTTTTAGTTTAGGCATGGATAATAAGTGGGGAAAAATATTGATTGTGGCTTAAGCTAAAAAATTTGCATAATTTGGCAATCTTGTCCATTCTCATAACCCTGAAAAAATAGGAGTGTTAGCTTTTTTTAACATAGGAGTCACCACTTATCAAGGTCTGGAGGCTACTCGAGGATAAATGTTACTGGGTGTAAAGTAGTTAATGGGATAATATAGTAATCGTTATTAGTGGAAATTTTGTAAATTGGGTTAAGAAGAGGGTTCGTCAAAAATTTGTTTACGTTGGACTTGAATACAACCAGTTGTTTCAGCTATAAATGATATTTTTGAGAACTAAACTACTTCAAATCATTTTGCACATATTATTTGTTTTCTATAAAAAAACAACAACTAATAATTGCGCTAGATCACAACTAAGGGCACAAAATTGTTTACTATAGGAGTATGGCAGAGCAACTTGCTTATTTAAATTTGGCGCCCTAAAGCAATGGTTGCTCTAACAATGATAGCGGTAGTGTTATACGAAAGGACAGAGCTTACAGTTTGTTTTTAATGTGTGTTATTCATTTTTTTTTTATTAGGAACTCCAGTGAGCATCATGAAGTGGATGAAGTTGGAACCCGCTTTCGCTGTTGGGTTAGGCTTGAGGGGTGATCTGCATGGTCCCCTGATTCATTACCATGTGACTACTTTTTATGGGGATATCTGAAATCAATTGTTTACAACGATTGTCCTACCACCTTGACTCACCTAAAAACAACATTTCTCGAGCTGTCATCAAAATACCCATCGATACGCTGGAAAGAGTTGACCGAAACTTTAGAGTTCGATTAACTCAGTGTATAGACAAGAATGGGCGCCAACTTACTGATATCATCTTTAAAACTGATACAAAAATAAAATTTAAGTGTTATACTAGTTGCAGTTCAAATAATTACATGTACACTTGTATTAGTTTTGTTTTAATTGATATTTCAAATCAGCAAGTTACTCTGCTACGCCCTGTATTTTAGTAGGCTCTTTGCATTTAAAGCAGCTCGGACCGTGTTTTACATAAGCATTTACACACCTGTAGCTTCATACTATGAAATGTAACCTTGTGGATCTCTCTTCGTGTTGATATGTTATCTCATATTTATAGTTTTGTATTTTTAAGACGAAAACCAATAGTTATTTCTTATCTTTACAATCATCACCTTAAGTTATTGTTACTTCCTAACATCAAATGGCTTCATACAGTGTCTGGAGTATTAGTATCCCCCCATTAAAAAACAACTTGTTTGAATCTTAGGTTTAGTTGTTTCTACTAATTCTTTGCCTTGATACTTCATTGCAATAAAGCTTTCTATTCATTTAGCGTCTTCCCTGAAACCGCAGGCTTGTAGAACTCTTTACTTCCTAACAGATCTTCTACGTATGTGTTGGGTCTTATCCTTGCAGTAATTATATTTCGTTCTTGTTAGCTCCTTGTATCAAATGGCGTCATGCCCTTTGTGTACAAATTTTCACAATGAAGAACATACTAATCTTAAACAGTTACCGAAGCAATTACTAGGCTCCATGCCGCTTAATTTCGATGATCTTACGAGAATATGTATGTAAGACTGATTACAGCCATATATGGTTCCGGGATTGTTACTTAAATTAAACCCCGCAACCGCGGCTAAGACGAAATAAGTGTTTCTTTTGAATTTCTTCAGTGTTGGGTTTAAGAAACAAAATCTTGAAATTATGAGAAAGTGCTTGTAGACATTTTGCAAGTTCCAAATACTAAAGTTCATAAACACTTAGTGAAGATTATCGTCTTGCTAATAAATGTCTTTTATTTCTGTGCTTCAAAACCACTCAGAAGTCTCCGAGCGACATATGTGTATGAAATAAACTTGGGATTAAAACGCCGTAAAACGAAATCAGCTAAACCACTTTTGGAAAACATGAAGCTCTCTTTGTCGTCGTCGATGTGTTTTATGTCGTCTTAGCTTGTTCAATCTGCGTGTCAAAATTCCAACAGTCTACTTTTCTTTGGGGAAGGCGAGAGAATTCTATCACTCACACGGACATAACAAGTAACAAAATACAAAAACAGATCGTTTCTCTCCCGAAAACATATCTGGTCACATACCATTCATTCCTGGTTTCGATTATTGTTTTGCACTTATTTCATTTCCAACTCCAGCTTTACAAGAAAGGTCAAGTGTCACCAAGCCTGTAACATACTGACTCTTAGTAATACTACTTACTTGTCTTAACGGCTTCAATTTCTAGACGCGTTTTAGTTTGTTTCGTAGGAAATGATACTTATATAATAACTAGTAGGGAAACCCGGCGTTTCCCGGAATTCAATGATGATCAACGATTCATTCACCTTCCCATATTTTTATTGTCATCGAGATCGATGATATCACCCCTTTCACAATCAAATCGATTAATTGCCTGCTCTTATCGAGAACCGACCGCAGTGGACCAAGAGGAAAAGTCACACACACACACACACACACACACACACACACACACACACACACACACACACCCACACACACACATATATATATATATATATATATATATATATATATATATATATTGTTACACCGTCCGGGATTGCCCGTTCGTAAAATAAGCATTATTTTGAATAATTTTTAATTATATTATATTGGACGCAATATATAGTAATGATTTAAAAAGTTAAAAATAAAAAGAGCTGTGTTCAACCAATGATAACCGAAAACAAAATGTTTAACTTACTTTTTTCCTTTGACATTAATGCATGAGCTATGGAGACATGTTTTCTGCAAGGTTAAAAATTAAAACATGGCCCGATAGCTATTAAGTTACACATGCATATCCTAATGCTGTCGTTCGATCTTCACTTGGCAAATTCCATTTTTTTAAATTTTCACACTTTTGCACAGATTTTCACCGGATAAAACGAAAATGTAAAGGTTTTCATGGGTTCCAATTAAGTTTCACTGTCTGTAGACCAAAAACTGACATAGCTGTTTGGCAGACAACATTTTTTAAATATATATCGAAAGAGGTTTGTGTTTAGTATAACCTTTTTTCGCGAATATTACGATAGCATACATTATGTAGCCTATCTGCATGAACATGATTATGTGTCGCCAGAGAAGCAGGGTGTTCTGCAAGGCTAAAAATCAAAATAAGACCCAATAGCTTATAAGACATTAAAATTACTTGCAAATAGTTCGAGACGTGACGAGAGAATCACATGTTTGACACGTGACATCGGATCCAGAAAATCACGTGTTTGATAGACGATGGTTACGTCACAGCAGGGGCGAAAGTCATGCACTGCTTGAGAAGTAGAAATAAACTCTCAATATTTAGAAAAATATGCGTTGATAGTAATACAGTAATAAAGGTCTTGTAAAATGTACGTCGAGTTTTTTTTCCTTGCTACGGAGTCTACAACATGTTGAGTCAGTTAAAATGTAACTACGCCGTTGTTCGAGACATGTGAGGACGTCACATAAGAAACGGAAAGCTGCACACGGCCGGAGAGGAAATGAACTGTTAAAATATTTAGAAAAAGAAAATTTCGTTGTTGGAAATATCAGATATAAAGGCTTATAAAAAAAAGAAAGCGAGTCGAATTTTCTTCTATTTCCTTGCTATGGAGTCTATAACATGTTGGGCCAGTTAAAATGTAACGACGCCGTTTAACAAAGACGTACAACGTTACAGAAATAGATAGAAGAAACAATGAACTATAATAGAACTAGAAAGATGGAAGAGGCTAATAGAGAAAGAAAATATAAGAAGAATAAAAATTAAGAAAAGCAAGCAAACTAGCAATTGCATGAGACAACGAAAGAAAACGATATTGCCGAAAAATAAGGAAAACAGATAAAATAATAAAATAGGCAAATAAAACCGAATTAAAATAGAAAAAAAAATAAACAACGAATACAAGAAAAAGAGAAACAAAGAAATAAAAAGAATTTACGATCAAGTCACATAGTTTTGGCTAGCATTAACACGACCGATATTCTCATTTTCGTTTTCATAACTTAGAAATACATTATAACTTTAATCTAATATGTTTTGCAAACACAGCATTGTTTTTATTGTCGTCAATTTTATTTCCCTTTCACTATTACGCGTTTTTGTCTAATTTGTTAAAGATTTATGGAAAAGTTAGTGTGATTTCATCTGAAATATATTTACAAGATGGCCCCCAGATTACTAAAATGTTATCTTAAAAACCCGGCCATGTTTTTATTTTCTCAGCAAAGCGTTTGATTACCTACAAACGTGTTTTCTCTGACTTTTGTTGCGATAAAATTCTGGTAGACATACATGATTTATTAAACAGATAAAAGAACTAACAAGATATCAAGTTATGGATTATTTTCTGTTCAGAAATAAAATATTTGGAATCGCCGTAAAGAAGTGCATTTTTTTTCATAATTTAATTAATTATAACATTAAGATAAAGTATTAAATAACAAACCTACGAATGAATCAAAACAGTTGACCGATTCTAGATCCTAGTGCTGGTAAGGATTAACTAATCGAAAAATGTCACCCGACAAGCGATAGCCGTGAATTTATAAACTCACTTGGTTCCGACTTCATTGCCGGACGTTAGAATGCAGGACTAATACCCAACTATATAAGCTAAGTAAATAAGTAATAACTAGGGCTGTGACAACAGCATGTTCTGTTCATTGTTTTGTACTCTTGAATATATATCCGTTAATATCTTATATGTTTTTATATAGATTGATGTGGTTATCGGTGGATTGACCGTGTCTTACTGTGGCAGATATATACTTGAGAGTCAAAAGAATGAAAAGAATATTCTGTTGTTACGGTCCAAGTAATAACACGAAAAAATCAAATAGCAATCTAAGTATAGGGGGAAAACACAATTTAATTAATATATCCTGAGAGAGAAGCATTCTACTTAACTCCTACGTTTTTAGAGTTACCTCCCTTGCGTAAAGCTTACAAAATCAGGATAATTATACAGGGTACATGAGTATAATATTAAATTGGTGCAAAAATAATGTCATATATATATATATATATATATATATATATATATATATATATATAGAGAGAGAGAGAGAGAGAGAGAGAGAGAGAGTGTTGAACGTCAAAAAACGACATTATTTTTTCACCAACTTAATAAATACAGTAGAACACCGAAATACAGTGTCCCTAGGATACGTTTTTTTTTCAGGTTACAATGTGGAGTGCGATGTTTCCGGCCTCTGCTTACGGTATTTGCCCCACCTTGCGGTGTTATTTATATTGTTATTTGATTATATACATTTATATCATATACTGTATTGTATTTTTTATACTAATTTTTAATACAGTATTCCAGGGTTCTACTATAATTAGATAAATGCCTTAATACTAGCAGGTTGCCGGGCGTAGCGCGGTCGTGAAATACGATTAAGTATGATATTTTAATTCATGCAAATATCGTATTTATTATAGAGCCATGTTTCTATTAACTATTATATTTTACGCAATACATTGTAATGAAAAACAAATATTACTTGGAAGGTTAGCTAGAATCGAAACAAAACCATGTAGCTCTTTAGTAGTAGTCGGTACCTTTCGACGAGAAATAGTTAAAAATTAACCCACTTTAACGTATAAAACCCACTAAAATAATGGGCCACAAAAAATGCAATCATTTGATTTGCCTCAGGCTAGTCTGCGACCTTATGTTTTGGAGGAGATGAACTTTGAAAAAATACAGACGGACACAACAACACAAATACAATGAGATTTTTAAAGTAGATTATATTAAAGTTAAACACATTATAATAAAATAGTTATTGTTGTCAACATATAAAAAATATTTATAATATCAAATAGGCCAACCCACACTTCAATAATAATTTATGATTTTCAGTAAACCTTACGTCTCTAACAATAACATATTTCACTATTCTTTCGTTTTTCTATAGAGTAATGGAACAAATTATAATACTGTCAGAATAGCACTTGCGCCTACAATTTCAGGATTAATGTGTGTTTAAATAAGGATTTGACATTATTTAACCTGTGAAATAAAATGTGTTTTACATTTCAATGTTTAAAAAAAAATAACTTTTATTGTATGTTTCCCCTATCGGATAATGTTTAATATATGTTTAAGCCTGTTTTTGTTTCCATTTTGTTTACACAATACGCCATAAATTGTTGATTTTGTGAGTGTCGTTTGTTTGCTTTTTTCCCCTCTATATCTGGACAGTTAATTTAATTAATTGTTAGCCTCTGTGCCACTTTAAACATATGTATTTTGTTAATTAAGGGAGCTGAGCGGAAGAATAATATTAGATAAGTCTCTGTTCCAATTAAAGTGTCTGTATTATGCATACGGTTATAAAAATATTACATAAAGAGTTTTATTAATTATTAGTAAAATGTAAAAATATTTTTCGTGAAACACATTGTAGGAAGAGATGTCGAGATTCTGTGGAATAGATTTGCATAGAAAATGTTTGATTACTATAATAAGAGATATCGTGATTAACTTACACACACACACACACACACACACACACACACACACACACATATATATATATATATATATATATATATAGTAATGAAATCAAAAGGATGTAGAGTTTACCTGATATACACAATGCTAAACTTCAAACTAATATAAATAACTATTTATACATAGCAAATGTAATCCCAACCGAAAAATAAATCTCAATACGCAATAGAGAGTAAAGCTTATTATAGGAATAAGAAAATAAAAACTATAAGTTCAACTGACAGTTTTACGTTTCTTTCTCTTATATATATATATATATATATATATATATATATATATATATATATATATATATATATATTTATATGTATATATAATATAAATATATATATATATGTATGTACATATATGTATGTATGCATGTATATATATGTATATATATATATATATATATATATAAATATATATAAATATATATTCTAATATAAAAAATGCTATATGCCTGCCTGCCTCCATATATTCGAACTCTATCTCTCTGGCCGGAACTAAAAGTCGCAGGGCGGCGCTAATAGCTTCAAATAATTGGCTTTTTACAGACCGCTTTTTATAGGTTAAAATAGTTGTTAACGGGCCAACAATAGGCCAAATTGAAAAAATTGTTATACATTTTATACATTCATCTAATTTCATTTTTCATTTTTAATTCTAATTAGTTCATATGCGCGTCACGTGAATACAGTGTTAGCGTCACCAACTTTGAATGCCACAGTTTTGCTTTTGGTTTCGATTCTAGCTAATGGCACCCAAATACGTTTTATTTACTTTTGAAATTACGACTTAATAATAAATACGAAATCTGGCAAAGTAAAATATCATACTCAAGCGTATTTTATGCCTGGGAAAAGCCGCCCACACCCGCTAGTATATATATATATATATATATATATATATATATATATATATATATATATATATATATATGTGTGTGTGGGGGGGGGTGAGTTCGTTTATACTAGCGTTTGTTTAATTTGAAAAAATAAATTACTCATCTAGTGCGTTTGAAAGCCAAGTATCAACGAAATTTTACGCAAATAAACAAATATTTTACTTGTTTGAAATTGATAATTATCAGTTTCAAACAAGTAAAATATTTGTTTATTTTCGTAACATTGCGTTGTAATTTGGATTTCAAGCGCACTTGATGCGTATTTTATTATCTAGTAGCAGTTCTTCCCGGGTTTGCTCGGACTCTATGTGCTATTTATATCCATATCTATATATTAAAAAATTAGATTGCATAATTTAATTTTAGTTAATAACTATTGATGTGCATATGTATATATTAAAAAGTATGAATATGTACGGTAATGTCTTTCTATATAATAAGTTTTCTTAACTACTTCAGAGAAATGAGACCGCAAATGTCGATTGTTTTTTTAAGTTTGACCTCAAATGTGAACGCTTAAAATTTATTGTTTTGGGCTCAAATAAATTAAATTGTTGGACCCATGTCAAAGTAACTTTCATCTAACATTTCAAGTGCTTACATCCAAAATTGGCGGAGGAGCTCGATAGTGTCTGCAAAGGTGAACTCTGTAAACTTTGCCAGCTAAATTTTAGCCCCAAAACTGATTAAAAAGCTTGCTGCATATCTAAATACACTTTATGTAAAATTTCAAATGTTTAGACCAAAAATTGGTTTAATAGTTTGCTAGAGACCGCAAAGGTAAACCCTTTTGAACTTTGACCCCATTGGAAGCCAAATATTCAGAAGAAAAAAAAAACGATTAAAAAGCTTATCCTATGTCTGAATACACTTTATGTAAAATTTCAAAAAATTATTTGATTAAGAGAATTTGAAACGTTATTTTACGTATTCAGGAACCCTAAAAAAAATAAATAGTGGTACATTAAACATAAAAAGAAATAAAAAGTACATGTGTTACACACCGACCGACCGACGTATAGAGTTGCTTGCACACGACTAAAACAACTATTCTGTGGTATGCATTAAAAAAAAAAAATTCTCCGTCGGTTGGTCGGTCAGTCCGTAACACATTTACTTATTAGTTACAAACAAGTGCAGCATCGGTTAAGAACAGATACTACACGTTGATCCTATCCATGTGGCCAAGTTACATTTTTGACAAGTTTCAGAAAAGTCTAATGGATAGGTAAAAATTTATGGGGCAAAAAGTGTCATTATTTGCAATGTAGGTACATTTTTTACCCCTTATGAGCCCCTTGGAATGCTGAATACCAGTGACAATGGACAAACTATGCAGTTTTACACAGTAACACATGTATATTTGAATTCAGCACCATGGGAGAGCACTATATAGATATACATATCAAGTTTTTTTTTATTGAGAAATATGAAAAAAGGGCATTTTTAGCACTAAAAGTTCCCCGGGGACGCAAAGCAGAATTTTGCTAGGGTCAGCCATACTGCATTTATATTAAGAACAATGGCCTCCACATTTTGGACAAGTTTCAGAAAAATCTAATTGATAGGTAAACATTTAGGGCAAAAAATATCATTTTTGTTTCAATTTTGATACATTTTTGACCCCTTATGAACCACTAGGAATGCCGAATACCAGTGACAATGGACAAACAATGCAGTTTCACACCTTAACACATGTATATTTACATTCAGCAACATGGGAAACCACTATGTAGACTTATCAAGTTTTTGTTGAGAATATATAGGAAACACACCAGAAGAACGGGCGTTTTCAGCACACAAAAAATACCCGGGGGACGCAAACCAGACTTTTGCCAGGGTCACCCATATTGAATTTATATTAAGAACAATGCCCTCCACATTTTGGGCAAGTTTCCGAAAAATCTAATGGCTGGATCAAATGTTACGGGACAAGAAGTGCAATTTTTGGCCATTTTTTACCCCTTTTGAGCCCGTGCGGGCAAAACAGGATTTTTTGAAAAAAAATTATTTTACTATGCACATTTATATATTAAAATATAATTTGTGACAAAATTTCAGGAAAAACTAATGAACGGTTATCCGTCAATCATCCGGACTAACGGACAGACGGACCCATTGTAAATATACGTCCCTCTCTGATAAATCGGGGGATAAAAATGTAACCACATACAATTGCTTAAAAAAATGTAAATGTGTTATAGACCGACTGATGGAGTGACTTGCATGCGACTAAAAATGCCTTAGCATGGAAGGGGTTCCCCTTCCATTGCCGAGGAAAAGTTACACATGTAAGTGCAGCATCTGTTAAGAACATATACTACACTTTGATCTTAGCCATGTGGCCAAGAAAAAGTTACAAACGTACGTACAGCATTTATTAAGAACAATTACTACAATTTGATGTTAGCTATGTCGCCAAGGAAAAGTTACAAACATAAGTATATCATGTAGTAAGAACAGATACTAAACTTTGGTCTTGGCCAAAAGGCAAAGAAAGGGGTGTTCATTTGCTCCACGACCGAGCAAATTAGGCACAAGGCGGATTTTTAATGTGAGGTGTGAAGGGGAAATAGGGACAAGCTCTCCGGAGAGTAGAGGAGCTGGATAGTGACAATTGGTATGAAGGGTTTCCCCTACATTGACCAAGGTCTTACATGTGAGGTTGCCCTCACATATGGTCTTTGCATGCAGTATCTGCCGGACAGATACTACACTTTGATCTTGGCCAAAAGGCCAAGCACAAAAGTGTTACGGACAGACCGACCGACAGACCGACGGACGGAGTGACTTATAGAGTCGCTTGCACGCGACTAAAACTGTGTTATTAATATAATGTCAATACACACAAATATATATATATATATATATATATATATATATATATATATATATATATTATAAGGTAAAATTAAAAGCCAAGAACAATGCGAGATTTTTTTTTTATATAGAGTAAAATTAAATGCAAACAAAAGAAATAAAGTTCTTTTTTTTGTTGTTTGTTTTTTCTTTTTCACACAAATTTTTTTAACTCTAAACAACAGTAATTTTTTTTTTCTGTTGTATTCAATGGTGATATAAATCTCAATATATTTCAGACTTATTAGTCCATTTTCAAGAGAAGACAGTGGAAGATTGTTCAAAATTGGAAAAGTAGCCGCAGAGTTTGCCACGTGATACCGCGAAATATAGAACAAAAAATGACGTTAGGAGAACGTTAAAATAAATCAGTTGATGTTTGAAATACTTGTTGCGTTTGTGAATCAAGGGAGATGACTATTCAAGCAAGGTTTTTTTTTGTTTTTTTTTTAATTATTGTTTTTCTTATGTTTTAAACTTATATTATAAAAGCGGAGCTCAATTCCAGTCTATTGTTTAGTGTGGGAGTATTTTTTGAAATAATTAAAGATTCGAGGATACGAAGTTGACCTACGTTTCTTGAAGAAGCAAGAATGTTGATGTGAAAATCTGGTTCTGAATTAATGCAAGTGCGAATATGTTTATAGAACGACGAAGCAGTAGTGTTTAAGTGCTCTTTAATGCGGTGATGAAGCAATCTGGTAGTGCTTCCGATGTAAGATGCACTGCATTTAGTGCATTGTAGGTCGTAAACAACGTGGTTCTTAAAGCATAAACCTGTGTGTGATATTGGGCAATTAGAGAGTGAACAAGGGGAAGGTGTATGCGATGGATGTTTTCGGTTGAGCTGTTGTCTTAAAGTAGATCCAGTGTGGATGAGTTGAATGTTGAGCCCCTCGCTGCGGATGGCTTTTCGGATTGAAGATGAGATTTTGTCACTGAGGAAGGGTAGTTTTAGAAAACAATTGTTAGAGAAGGGTCGGGTGTTGCGTTTTTTCTTTTTAAGTGAGGATAGGATCGTATTAGGGTAGCCGTTTAGTGAGAGGGTCTGTAGGAAATTGTTAGTGTGTGTATGTTTGTCGGAGATGTTAGTGCATTTGTCTTGTATGCGTGAGATTTCGGCATGTGCGTAGTTTAGTTTGTCCTTGAGAGGTAGCGCAGATTTGAAATGTACGAAGAGGCGTTTGCTGGCGGGTTTTCTGTAGAATTCAGTGCATATGGCACCATTTTTTTTTTATTTGTATTTTAAAATCAAGTAGAGAAAGAGATTCCGAAGAGTCTAAACTCAACATAGAAACGCAGTTCTGCAGAACTGCTTACCACCTTAAATGGCTGCACGCTTTTGCCCCGCACGATAACAAGGACACCCCCCTCAACCTCTCAGGTAATCACAACAACTCTTTTCCTGTTTTTCAGCTTGATCACCCTTTATACCCACCTCCTAATAATATTCCACTAGATCTAAAACTTTCAAGGTTAAAGCATAAAATCCTCAGAATACTTGAACGCGAACAACACCATATTACCCCCAATCTTACCAGGAACCAATACCTCACCCTTAAATCCCTTAAAGACAAAGATTTAGTTTACTTACCCTCTGATAAGGGCAGAGAATTTTGCGTTATATCACAGGAATCTTATAACAACCTTGCTATAGAGCATCTTTCCAATACCGACCTTTACACCCCAGCACATAATATCACTGCTGCTCGTATTGAGAACAACATTAACAAGACATGGTCTCAAATTTGTTTTAAAAGAAATCTCCCAAAACAACACAGACTAAATTTTATTACTAAATACAGCAAATTACCTACCTTTTATCACCTTATTAAAACCCACAAAAATAGCACACACACACAGATCAGACCCATTGTTTCAAGCGTTAACGGTCCCCTTTATAAAATCTCTTGGTTAATATCCCGCCTACTTAAACCTCTACTCTCTATCTTCCCAGCCCATGTTAGTAGTTCCAACCAAGTAATTAACAGACTCAACGATCTACCACACCATCTACTCAAACTATACAGATACCCATTTAGCCTAGACGTCGTTTCTTTATACACCTCCATTCCTGCACATCCAGCCATTAATCTCATGGCAGACATTATAGCATCTAAAAACCCACAATGCTTCGGAATTACTCCAGGAGATCTCTTACAACTCCTCCGTATTATAGTAGACAACACTTACTTTACTTTCCTACAAAACACGTTCAAACAAGTATCTGGACTACCCATGGGCTCCAGTCTATCCGGTATTCTTGCCATTGCTTATATGGACAAACTCGAAAGACACACCCTTAGTACCTGCTATTCTTATCTCCTTTTTACTAGATATATCGATGACATTTTAATTATCACATACTCCCGCGAAGAAGCTATTAACATTTTCCACAAATTCAATAACGCCGACCCAAACTTAAAATTTACTATAGAACACCCAGACTCTTCGGAATCTCTTTCTCTACTTGATTTTAAAATACAAATAAAAAAAAATGGTGCCATATGCACTGAATTCTACAGAAAACCCGCCAGCAAACGCCTCTTCGTACATTTCAAATCTGCGCTACCTCTCAAGGACAAACTAAACTACGCACATGCCGAAATCTCACGCATACAAGACAAATGCACTAACATCTCCGACAAACATACACACACTAACAATTTCCTACAGACCCTCTCACTAAACGGCTACCCTAATACGATCCTATCCTCACTTAAAAAGAAAAAACGCAACACCCGACCCTTCTCTAACAATTGTTTTCTAAAACTACCCTTCCTCAGTGACAAAATCTCATCTTCAATCCGAAAAGCCATCCGCAGCGAGGGGCTCAACATTCAACTCATCCACACTGGATCTACTTTAAGACAACAGCTCAACCGAAAACATCCATCGCATACACCTTCCCCTTGTTCACTCTCTAATTGCCCAATATCACACACAGGTTTATGCTTTAAGAACCACGTTGTTTACGACCTACAATGCACTAAATGCAGTGCATCTTACATCGGAAGCACTACCAGATTGCTTCATCACCGCATTAAAGAGCACTTAAACACTACTGCTTCGTCGTTCTATAAACATATTCGCACTTGCATTAATTCAGAACCAGATTTTCACATCAACATTCTTGCTTCTTCAAGAAACGTAGGTCAACTTCGTATCCTCGAATCTTTAATTATTTCAAAAAATACTCCCACACTAAACAATAGACTGGAATTGAGCTCCGCTTTTATAATATAAGTTTAAAACATAAGAAAAACAATAATTAAAAAAAAAACAAAAAAAAAACCTTGCTTGAATAGTCATCTCCCTTGATTCACAAACGCAACAAGTATTTCAAACATCAACTGATTTATTTTAACGTTCTCCTAACGTCATTTTTTGTTCTATATTTCGCGGTATCACGTGGCAAACTCTGCGGCTACTTTTCCAATTTTGAACACTCTTCCACTGTCTTCTCTTGAAAATGGACTAATAAGTCTGAAATATATTGAGATTTATATCACCATTGAATACAACAGAAAAAAAAATTACTGTTGTTTAGAGTTAAAAAAATTTGTGTGAAAAAGAAAAAACAAACAACAAAAAAAGAACTTTATTTCTTTTGTTTGCATTTAATTTTACTCTATATAAAAAAAAAATCTCGCATTGTTCTTGGCTTTTAATTTTACCTTATAATTTTCTTCAACAATGCTTCAAGCAAACTACAACCTACTTATATATATATATATATATATATATATATATAGAATTATAGATATACGTATATATTGCTTTCAGTAATAATAACTATATATATATATATATATATATATATATATATATATATATATATATATATAATCAATCCAGCAAAAGGAATCTCTTTTTCCGAACGTTTCGGTCGACCTTCTTAAGCTATGTCTCTGGAATATTTCTGTCGTGACGTAGTGGGTAAAGTACTTGGGAAAATCAATTGTAAAATGATATTTTCCTAAATGTTCAAAATTCAATTCTCTGTGTGGGCGATAGAAAAATACTTATATCTTAGAATATCTATCCTATTTTGGATGACGGAACACATTATTCTATCCCGTGAAGTAAATAAAGGATTCTCTTCGAAATCCCGTCCAAACTCCCGAGTTCGAAAGAAACATTCCCAAGTTCGACTAGATAGAACTGAAGAAAATCGAAGATTACATCGACAGAAACGTTGTGAAAATGAAGCCAAACATGAGAAAAGTAGTCCGAAGAATCAAAATTATATAAGAGAGAGAGAGAGAGAGAGAGAGAGGGAGTGAGAGAGAGAGAAAGAAAGAAAGAAAGAGAGAGAAGTCGAGAGATACGTTTTATTATTGACGTTTGGTTCGCACATTAGCAGTGATTTTTCGCTGATAAAACTCGTTAGTGTTGCCCAGTGTTTTGCAAAATATTAGGCGAATAAATCTCGTGTTATATAAAGTAATTAATTAAGATAGCAGAAAATAAAAACCATTTAAAGTTGAGCCGGAGTCAACTTGTTAGAATTTATAGGCTGTGGCAATAATAAAAACGGGTATATTGTAACATGGATAAAAGAGGGTTGTGTTAAAGAACAAGTAAAATGATATAGCCTGAAAACATAATTATAATACATTGTTATAAAAATAACAAATCATATATATACTGTCTTTCTGTGGTCGAGACAATCCGAAAGTTTATGCTCGACTCACTGATGGTTCTGACTGTTACTGACATTGATCTTTAGGTGGTTACTGTCACTTTTTACAGGGGCAGAAACAGTCGGTAATGGCCGGCAAATCGTCTGACGCCAATTGTCAGGCACGGTCATCGAGTGGCGGGCATCGCCCTTTTTATGTTGGGTACTGTCACTTCATAGCACTGGTTGATGCTGTCAATCGCTGTCTGGCTTGCACTGGCGAACACTCGCTACCTTAATAACTGGTGCTCACAAGACTAATGTGGTGTATTGCTGAAAGCTTCAGAAACGCAAGAGACATCTTGTACTTATGCAGAATACGGTTCGTCCTATTCGTTAGCTATGATGGTAAATTCTAATGTAACTTTATGTGGTAGGGTTAGTGCATGACAATGTTATGTGAAAGTTCGTAATAGTTAACGAAATCTGTTATTATTTTCATACGGTTCGCACTCTGCAAAAGTATATTGAAAATCAATTTCTACGATGTCACTTCCCCCGCAAAATGTATATATACACACACACACACACACACACACACACACACATATATATATATATATATATATATATATACATACATATATATATATATATATATATATATATATATATATATAGTAGAAGAAAAACATTAGAAAAAGGTCGAATAATCAATAGATTGAGTTTTCCGAAAAATAATCCTCGTAGAATTTAGGAGAATGTAACTTTTAAAAAAAGGGTGAAACCTGAGAAGAAACGACAAATAAAAAAGTGGAAAAAGCACGAATAAGAATGTTTAGTTCTTCTTAATTATAATAACGAAATCCGACAGTCGAAAAATTGAGTTTTCATTAAAAAGCAATTACAACTATTTTTTTTTTATGTCGATTTCAACTGAAAGCAATGTTCTGCTAAATTTTCATGTCGCAAATGGTTAAATATTTAAGCATAATTTAAAAAAAAATCCCGCATATTCAGGATTCGTAGAAAAAAGATAACCCTATTGTTTGGGCAATGAACGTAAACACTAGATAATTCTAATAGCCAAATTATAAAATTTTGTAATGCAAAATGTGTCAGATAAAAGGGTACAAAAATACCGAATGAATAAAGTTCTCTCTCTCTCTCTCTCTCTCTCTCTCTCTCTGTTTCTCTCTCTCTCTTTATATATATATATATATATATATTTAAATAAGGGAGTAGTCACCAACAATGTGTATTTTTGAACATTATTTTATTATTCTGTGTCTTGTTTTTTCGTTGAGAATTATGTTTGGATCATTGTAATAATGTTTTTAAGCCATTGAACTCGTTTACGCGCGTCTATGATGCGTCCTCGTCAGAAATATATATATATATATATATATATATATAGAGAGAGAGAGAGAGAGAGAGAGAGACAGAGAGAGAGAGAGATTAAATCCCCTTTTCCTATAATTATTTCCATATAATTATCATTCACCACTCAAAAAACTATTTTTAATAATTGTCCCGAAAAGCAAAATAAGTGTCTATTCACAGCTGAAGATTTTGCTATTTGTATTTTATTTCCGCTGATGATATGGACAATTATTTAAAATCCATGGATAAATGGAAATCGACATAACCCCTTCTATATATCTCTTTTGTCAAACAATAAATTCTTAATTCGAATATATTTGTCTATATGTTGTTTTTGCAGAATTTAAATATAGCCACTAAACATATATATTGCTCTATTCTTAAATTTTGAGCTTGTCCTTTTTTGCTACGATCGCTCTGAAAGCATTACTTCAAGTAATATCTATCAGGATTTTTCATCTGATTTCTAATCAGTGTCTTACCTCGATTATATATATATATATATATATATATATATATATATATATATATATATATATATATGATGTAAAATAGCTATAATAAAGATGTTAACTTTAGGCTATATTGATATTTACTACCATAGTGACCATGAAAATGAAATCATACGCTTTTTGTTATATTTTTAGAGGAAATACAAATTTGGTACGTCTTAACTCATTATACCGTGAGGAAAAACCATTCCTCGCATTTAGAGAGATAGGTTTCTGTAACAAATGTGGACAAGCACCTAACAAATAATATTGTAAAACTGTACATTTACCTGAAAATACTATTGAAGAATAGCGCAGTGCAATACGTACATAAGAACCTAAGTTATTTTAGATAAAACCACTTGCGCTACGGTTTTCATCTTGTTTACAGCTAGTACCGTAGGAAATTAATTTGATTGAAAAGTGGATGATTACACTGATTGTGACGACAATAAAAATATGGGAGTGTTAAACATCTCGGGCAACGGTTAGTATCTCTTCTAGCATATTATATAGAATAGATTAGAACACGAGCAATATTAGAATATAGTAGACTAGAATACGAGAAACAAAAATTGATGTGTTAGGACTGATAACAATAATATGTTATTAATAGTGTTCTTTTATATGTTTGTCTTTCCATAGAGCAAATGTCATGACCAAGTAATCTACTTATTTCATTTTGTAATGGAGAGACATAAATTTAATTCGGAAAACTCGTAATTTGTAAATAATTGACAAGTCACATATGACTGATCACACATGGAAAGTAAACGGTGATATTTACACGTGTGTGGCGATGTAAACATTATAGACGGTTCAAATACGACGGTGCAAAAGATGTTTCAACGAAACCAAGCATATGTTGGATGCAAATGACTTTCCAAGTAAACTTTATACAGAATTAAATGCAATATGGTGATCAGTGTTGTTCATAGTATTCTGCTTGTTCTTCTTTTGTTAGTTCATAGTTTCCCTTTGCATACAACCTAATACAAGTTTTGAAAGCATGACTGCTACAAAAAGGTACATTTGCTAAATGTAGTTTTTTAAAGTCCAATAAATCAAACCTGAACAAAAACATGAAATGGACATCGCTTTGGTGTAGCGTCGTTTTTGAATAATAATAATAATAATAATAATAATAATAATAATAATAATAATAATAATAATAATAATAATATATTATACTTGTTGTAATCCTGTAATAAAGAAACATGTAGCAATGTCGACGTGTAGTGCTTCTTCCCCGACAAATGTTCAACGAAACGTTACGTAAAAAGGGGGGACACACGAACGAAACATGCAAAACTGAACAAATGCTATTTTATTATTTGTATTGAACTATGTAACACAATATTACTTATTATTAGTTATTAAGTTATCTAATTTAAATCAGTATGATTATATTTAGAATTAATTTATCTAATTTGAATCAGTATGATTATATTTAGAATTAATTTATCTAATTTGAATCAGTATAATTGTATTTAGAATTAATTTATCTAATATTAATCAGTATAAATATATTTAGAATTAATTTATCTAATTTTAATCAGTATAATTATACTTAGAATTAATTTATCTAATTTTAATCAGTATAATTATATTTAGAATTAATTTATCTAATTTTAATCAGTAGAATTATATTTAGAATAAATTTATCTAATTTAAATCACTATAATTGTATTTAGAATTAATTTATCTAATTTTAATCAGTATAAATATATTTAGAATTAATTTATCTAATTTTAATCAGTATGATTATACTTAGAATTAATTTATCTAATTTTAATCAGTATAATTATATTTACAAGTGAATGGACACTATTTTCATAGAAATTTTAATAAACCCATGTTTGTTGCGTCTTATTGGTTTTCCTGTAAAAAATCTATCCCGAAAAATATCAGCTTTATGGAAACATATTTGAGAAATTTCCACGCTTCCTGTTATTTGGATTAAAACACGTGTTAGAAAATAGTGGTATGTGTAATATCGATGAGTAATGCACAATTCAATTTCCTGTATTATTCCAAACGACTTAACTATATTTTAATGCACAACGGAAGCAGTTCAATATCATTCTGCCAGGAATTACTTCTTCTTTTCTGATTGAAAGGTGTCATATT
>NC_136504.1:30684333-30734333 GCF_053919585.1 Euprymna scolopes
GCTGGTGATTAAATGACTTACTGACTAAATAGTTTCCAATGAATGATAAAAATATAAAAATGAATTAAGTTTTTTTAATATAATGTTAAATGTTAAAGAACTTCCAAGACGAGTATACATATATATATATATATATATATATATATATATATATATATATGTATATATATATATATATATGTATATATATATGTATATATATGTATATATATATATGTATATATATATGTATGTATATATATGTATGTATATATATGTATGTATATATATGTATATATATGTATATATATATGTGTATATATATATATATATATATATATATTTATATATAGGGTGCCCATAAAGTCTGGCTCCATAATCTACACGGTGCACACAAACTCTGGCTACATAATGTAGTCAGACTTTGTGGACACCCTGTATATATACAGATAACACTATGACTAGAATGTTAAATTAATTAATCTAACATTAAAATATACATTTGTATCTGATGACAACTTAACAAAGCCCATTACCAGTTCGGTATGTTGCCTTTTTTACGAAATTCTTTTGTTTTTTTTTTCTTTTGGAAAAAGAAATGACTTTGACATATTAAATAAAAAAAATGCTACCTCCCGTTTATATTAAACAGTACTGATTTATATTTATTATTGTTTCTGAAGCATTAATAGATATGCTAAATTAAACAAAAAACTACATTTTTATTTTATGTGTCTACTTTTTTTATTAATTCAAGACCCAGTTTCATTCATCGCAATAGCCTTATTACTAGGCACCGCCAAAACTGGGGGGGGGGCAGGTCAGTACTTTTTGACGGACCGTCTTTTTAAAAATCTACCAAAAATCAGGTAATTATCCGATCAATACGAAATTTTCAGCGATTATTAGGAGAAGAATGAACTTTATAACAGTGTACTTATTTTTCATAAACGATATTTATATATATATATATTTTTGCTTACAAAACCCCCCTTGTTTTGAAGTGGGAACAAATATGCTTAAAATAATCATCTGAGACTGAAATCAACATATTGTGTTGTAAGGGACAGAATTATAGATTCAAAAAAAAAAAAAAAAAAAATTGTTTGCATACCTTATTTTGACGTCTGAATATCAGAACTTCGATTGTGTTTAATTATCCCGCTTTTGAGTTTTGAAGTGTGAAATTCGGTGAATATGTTAAGTAAAATAATTAATTTAAGTTAAACAAAACAAAAAAAAATTTTTTTAATATTTATACGAAAAAAGCTATTTTAAATTTTTTTATAAATAAATTAACAATTTTTTTTTAGCGAGCCGAATAATGCATGACCATTATTAAACAGGGCATGCTTTGAATAATCGATACCAAAAAAAAAATTCGATAAATATTGTGCCCTTTGTGTTAAAAATAGCATCTTTTTTTCGATCCCGTTTGAAAACGTTTGCCGCCTTTGACTATGGTGGACCAAACACGCTGAAATATTTTTTTTTTATTCTGCTTTAAATTGCCCCCCCCTATTTTGGGGAGTCTAGCCCCCACACACATACACATTAAAAACCAAACGCATACAAATGGTCACCCATCTGGTACTGGCCAGCCTCAGCTTAATAATACATTGAAATTTTCGTCACTGAAAAATAAGTTTTTTTTGGCCTGTTTGGTCTTCCATAGTTTGCTTTTTATCAGACGAAAACGTAAACAGAGTCGATCTGAACTCTACGTCAACGCGAATATCTGGTTACCTATATGAATAAGTGGGATTATTTGAAATTCAGGTACTTATATTATAATATTTTTGCATATTCTCTTAGAAAATCATCCTAAATCTTAGTTAGACAATAAATAAATTAATTAATTATTTCAAAAACCCTTTTTTTTTTAAATATTTAAGTACGTTTTTTGTGCAAGACAAAAAATGTCAATTGTTAACTTTTTGGGAAAATTTAACATTCAAAATTGAATTAAAAATAGTAGAAAAAGTTTTACATTATTCTGTTTTCTATATGATAAAATTCAGGGTTTTATCTTTCTGGAAAAAAAAGTTACTCAGAAATAATGGATTTTAATAAACGTAATTTCGTTTTAAAAAACAACAACAACTTGATTTTGCGGCCATTTTTGGCGGTGCCTACTTATTACACTCGTATATTTGTTTACAAACAATGCCACGAGCAAACTGTCTTGTTCTTATATTTACACACATAAACACATACATAGATATGCACATATATATTACTGAATTCATATAAAATACATAACTTAAACACTTGGTTTCCTGCATTGACCTTACCTTCTCAGCCTCTCCCATATTTATTTACCAGCATATTTACATATTTCGTTAAAACAATGATTCAAGCGAATTAACTTTCGATTACATATATATATATATATATATATATATATATATGTATGTGTGTGGGTGTGTGTGTGTGTGTGCATGTATGTGTGTATGTGTATGTATGTGTGTGTGCATTCTTGATTTTTATTTTTACACCTTTTTTACTCCAAAGTTCTTTAGACTATATATATATATATATATATATATATATATATATATATGTGTGTGTGTGTGTGTGTGTGTGTGTGTGTGTGTGTGTGTGTGTGTTTGTGTGTGTATAGGATCCACCTAATTAGCATAGTGGAGTGCCAACCATATAAATATCGTTGGTATCGTAAAAAACGGGAAGACCCAACGAGAGACCCAACAAGAGACTAAAAAAAAAAAAAAACGAGATCGAGTCGACGACTACCCAGCCGACACCTTCACCCTGACTATACCAATGGACTCTATGTAAATATTGTATATACTTTTCTGGCTCTCAGTATATCTGTACTATTTTACTTTCGTGTTGTAGATAGTTACTTATGTTCAGTCGGCTTTCAACAATATATATTCCTGAATTGATATTTCATATTTTCTCATGATATCGTTCAAATTGTTGCGAATAACCGACTCAATAAAGTTTTATTTCCAACTTGAGAGCACATTTACTATTTGCATCTCAATTACTAAACGAATTTATCAGTTCACAATCGTAAAATAAAATCCACAAATGTATCAATGAAAAAAAAAAAAAATTAAAAATATGATCGTGGACTTATTTTTTTCCTTTAGTCATCGTGATTAACCGAAGTAGTTTATATACATAGTACCCGTTGGGCAATGGTCAAACGTGTTAAGTAAGAATCAGTTGTACGTGACAGGTTTCTGTAAGTTGGGAATACTAAGAATGCAATTACGAATTATATAAACGCCTACCCAATCAATAAATTACGGAACGAAGTAAGTTAGTTCCGTTGATAAAATAAAATTTCTCCCGGGATCTGTACGGATGTCAAAGTTGGTAGATTGTCAAATTAATCGAAATAAAACTTAGATATGGCCTGACGTTACATCGGCTGAAATGTTGTAAACATAACATCCAAGATGAGAAGAGAAGTCTAAATAATTCACAAAGATACTAATAATCAATTCTCATCTAAAAAATAATGAACATGATATTAATATTTTCTCTTTAAAAAAATAGTATGGCCTCATAAGCATTCGCTATTGGAAAGCAAATATTTAATGGTTTTTGGTCCCCTGATAAAAGGAGGGTGGCCCTGTAAATTCACCCTTGTCCGTTCGTCCGTTCGTCTGTCCGCACTTGTCTCAATAACTACGCTTTGGAATTTTTGGAAATTTTGCACAAAGATTAAACATGATATGAGTAAAAAAATGTAACAGAACGGATCTTCCGGTAAAACTTCAGTTGCCTACCACCTAGGGGCGCTTTCCAGGTTAAAATGGCTAAAATTAACACTTTTGTGCTTATTAAAAAAAAAATTGATGCCTTGGATTTTCTTTATAAAACTTTCTAAAAAGTTGTAACTAATTGATTTCTCTATAATTTTGTTTGTCTATACTTCGCGATAACTCTTGTGTGTACACCAGGTGCTCTTTGGAGACGAATAAAAAAACATGTTTGGGACTATTTTTCCATATTTGTCGAAACTGTTCTGTGTATGGCTATTTAGCAGTTTTGCATGGTGCTTAAATCAAATTTAAATATGTTAAGGCCTTGGGGACTTTCGGGGCTAAATAGTGAAAGGCAAGTAATGGACTTAGCCATTTCTTATATTTGCAAAACTCAAATTTAAATATGTTAAGACCTAAAAGTGCACCGTTTGTTCATTTTTACCAGCTTGCAGCTAATTCTAACTTTTGCGACCAAGGCTGCCAACCTCCAATATTGCCTCCTGTATCAGAAAACATGCTATGTGATATACAAACATCTGTACGTGATGTTGTCAAGCTAATCAAAAACCTTGATTCCAGTAAAGCAACCGGCTCTGACGGCATTCCAATTATAGTACGCAAAAGACTTCAACCAGAACTTGCGCCCATCCTTACAAAACTATTTAAACGTTGTCTTAAGGAGAATTGGTTCTCGTCACCCTGGACAATCTCATCAGTATGCCCTGTATTTAAGAATCCATGTGATACCTCATCTCCCTCACAGTACAGGCCAATAAGTCTCCTGTGCGTCATGAGTAAGTTGCTGGAATTAGTGTTTAATAGAGAAGTAATCAACCATCTTAGCAAAAATAACCTTCTTAGTAACACGCAATATGGTTTTCGTTCTGCTATATCTACAGCAGATGTGCTTACAGTTATATCGCATAGGATTAGTGAATCTCTCAACAGAGGCTACCTTTCTAGGGCAATTGCTCTTGACATATCAAAGGCCTTTGATAGAGTATGGCATAAAGGTTTACTGCACAAGATCTCCAGCTACGGTATAGCTGGAAATGTCTTCTCAATTATTAAATCATTTCTCTCTTATAGGTTCATAAGAGTAGTGGTTGATGGGCAGAAATCAGAAGCTGACAATATTAATGCTGGAGTCCCTCAGGGGTCCACCCTGGGCCAAACTCTCTTCCTGATCTATATTAAAGATCTTCCAAATCACTTCCTTACATCAGTCGTAGACATCTATGCTGATGACACTATTATCTATGGTAGCATATCTAAGACCGTAAACGACCAAGTTCTCTCTGATTCTTTCTCCTCTGATCTTGAGCAAGTGGTATAATGGGGAAAGAGATGGATTGTTACTTTTAATGCATCTAAAAACAAGTTGTTATCTTTACATCATCAACGCTACGATCCCCATCTGGCATCAATTGAAATGAATAGCTCTCGTCTTGGGGAGGCCTTATGTTTTGACAAGCTTCTGGACTTAACCTTTACTCCTTATCTTAAATAGAACACATACATTAAATCTGTTGCCAAGGCCGCTGAAAAAATGGTGGGATCCTTCTATCGATCCAGTAGATATCTCACTGCTGATGCAATTCTCTATCTATATAAGAGCCAGGTACGTCCAAGGATGGAGTACTCTGGCCACATCTGGGCAAGAGCTACTAGAAAGGACTTCTCCTGCCTTGATAGAGTTCAAAAAAGACTTCGTAGCCTTGTGGGGGATGCCCTTTTCTCTTCCTTGCAATCTCTTTATCACAGAAGAGATGTTGCGAGTTTGTCTCTGCTGTATCGTTATTTTCATGGCAGTTTCTCGGCTGAGCACCATTCAATGGTCTCCACTCGCCAAACTTTCTTAAGAAACACCCGTCTAGCGGAAAACACAATCACTAGTTTCCCCTACGCTTTATCTGTGCCTAAACCTAAGCGTAGATTCCAGGAGCAAGGCTTCTTTCTTAGAACTGCACGCCTATGGAATTGTCTTCCGCTTTTCTGCTTTCCAGCTGACTACAATATGGTTGTCTTCAAGTCTAACGTAAACAAGTTTTTGATGAGCCCTTCCATATAAGTTAACAAATTTATCGAATCTCCATTATTAACGGTTACTATATTGCCCAATTTACACTGTACACTCTTTAACCCTTATTCTCAAGTGGTCTCTTGGCCTTGATAAATGGTTATGCCTATGTAAAAAAAAGATTTGACGTCTCCTGGGGACTTTTGGGGCTAAATGGGGCGGAAATGCTGAAAGTCATTTTTTATGCCTTGTTCAATGTGCACTCACGGAGGGCCATGAATGCTTCACTTGTTTAAACGTGATGCAAGTCCAACACTAAGCTATAGTACAAAAAATTCAAACATACAAAAATATATTAAGTAAAAAATGTGCGATGCTGATTGGCAAGTTGGAAATCATTGATAATCGCAGTCCTACATCAATCAATAAACATTTCAGTTTTACCCTCCCCAATAGATCGCTTTGACTGAGATATGTCTTAGTGGCTTGCCACGCATGTCGTTTTGAATTTTAATGCACACGTTTGCTTGTTGACCAGGTCAAACACGTTGCTAAATGGGGGTGACTCTCAAGAGGACCATCATGCCATCGAATATTGCACGTACATACATTTTTTTAAGAGATTAAGAAAAATAAATATGCTTTTTAATGGTGCGGGGTACGAGTTTGAGTCCAATTCGAGTGGACAAGTACAACGACCTGACAAGTGGAAAAACGTGATAGAAGGCGCGCGTGTCAATGTGTAAGTGTTTGCAAAGATTGTCGACTAAGCTGACCACTATATCTGTCATGAAGTCAATGCCGAGTGTCAATGAGGCAAAGATGCGGGGGAGAATACCCAAGAGCAAGCGCAAATCGCTTCCGCTGGAAATAAAAAAAAGAGAAAAGTAAAATAATTAGAGTGGCACTCCATTGAGTAAATACTTATGCTAACGATCATTAGGAAGAATTATAAATTGGATATATAAACATACGGTCATTTTGGATAAGCGGTTTTTATGGGAGCAAAATATGCTTTTGAATATTAATATTTTAAATGGTGTGCATTATTCGGAGTACTATGCTCATTTTCGTTCAATATATTCTCCGATCTTCTTCAGGCATATCTTACCGAATTCGGGAATCGCTCTGTGAAGACGGGGAACAGGTTCGGAATTTCGAACAGAACCTGTTATTTAATACACGGAGTTAGCATGCTCTTATTCCGTCACCCACAATCAACGAGACTGCAAGTATTTCGCAAGTATATTCTTAGTATCACTCGAATTGCGAATTACTTCAGATTACTAATCGGTCCTGAGTGAACCTAGTGGATGAAAAAAGGGATCTGTACAAACTCTAGAGTTCGAGGAAATGTTTCCTAGTCCGACAAAATACATCTGAAGAAGTCAGGAGGTGATTTCGGTCGAAACATAATGAGAATAACATTCAACATGAGAACTTTAGTCCGACTAAAAATCAATTTGAAACTTCAGCATTGCAGACCAAAAGATCGACACACAGACAGACTACCATCCGTGGAAATGCGCGGGCTGATATGAAAAAAGGGTACTTTTGCGCACTTATGTAATCGTGCTGAAATAAAAACGTTATTATTTAAAAAGTGATTCATTACAAGTGGAGCGGAGGGAGTTTTGAAACTATTCTGTACTTTCACCTAACAATTAAATAAAAAGATATTGTAAATTATGAATTTAACTTTAAAATACGATTAAAGAAATAGCACTGTAAGATAGCACTATAACCTTTTCCTTAATGGAGATGGGCAATCTGAAATACAAACATTGCTGAAATCGACGAATGGCGAAAACTTATATTTAATAGACTGTAACGGATATTATACACATATATAATACTAGCATGACCGATTATCGGGCGCTGCCCGGTGAAAGTATGCCCCCTCCTCGTAAAAAAATAAATAAATTACGGTTGTTGTTGGTGGCCAATCCCCTACGTCCTAATGTTAAGAACGGGTTTCGGAATAGACCTTTCTCACCTCTCGTGTGGAACAGACACGACCAACATCGCCATATTAAGAAAGGCTTTCGGAATAGATACCCAATTTAATAAGTGGGGGACTATTAAGTATTTGCCTCATGTTTAACTTTGATACACGTTGTCAGCGTACCTACCCGCAAAAACTGTGAATCAAAATGTGTGGGAGGTGTGGCATTGTCGTGTGAGGAGAAGTAAACTTTTTATTGTGCGTTGTAAAACAGTGAATTACAGTGCAGAATGTTTGCCATTATATCTTGACACTTTTTGTTTCCGCTAAAGTTAAAATATATTTTCTTATTCAGCAGAGTTTAAACCTAGAGAAGTCATCAGTTTAAAGGAAGTATAGTAGTTAGTGCTAAGATTAAAAAGAACCTAAAATAAGGTTAATGTCTAAGCGGTGTGAAACATCATTCCTGAAAAGAGAACTAAGCAAAAATATATATTAAAAACAATATATAACAAATAAGTATATCTATAGGCAATGTAATAAAGGGGAAATATGTACTTTAACTGCGTAAATTATTTAACAGACAAAGAAAGTAAAAAACAATTGGCGTAAATGTAATCAAATACCAAACTGAAAACAAATAATGAAAATGATAACTTATCTGGACGTTATTCAGGCTGATATTTTAAAATTGTGTCTTATATAAAACGAAGCAGTTTTTTTATGAATCCGAAAGTGAAAAATATTTTTTTTTGTTTTACTCTCGCATTATATGGGACGCTGAATCCGGACATAATAAAAGAAAGCCATGCATATTTTTTTACTGTAACAATATGCAAATAATGTTCATCAAAATAATGATCAATGACATAATTACCATGCTTAACCAACGATGAGACGGTATTTGCGGTAGATGTAAACATCACCTAAGGTCGCTGCGCTAACTTATTTATATGCAAGTTACGACTATTTTGTTTGTATAACTTTAAACTAAATGTTATGGATAATTTTTGCAAACTATTCTTTGCAAAGTAGAGGAAAATCGATGGTAGGAAAGTATAAAGCATTTAAAACAATGCGTGGCAATTAAGCGGCCATATTGAATAAGAGCTGACGTGTTAACCTGGAAAAATAGAATGTCATGGTCGCAGCCAACGGAGAATAGGCGGAATGTTAGTGAGGAGAAATCATTATTTTCGAATAGTCAAGTGTAATGGTAGTTGTATGTGTTTGAGTGTTTAATCCAGTTAATAAGCGTGTCAGGTCAATATAGTTATAATGGTTATATATTTACCCGGTCTTGACTAGGAGAGTTAGAGGACTTTCCTGGTAGAGGAGAAAATACGATCCACTTCGTCTATAGAATTTGGCAATCGTGATGATGTCGCTCGTAGGAAGTAAGATAGGCTTTTACTATAACGATTATATGTGTCTGTAAGGACGTTCAAAAGTTAAGTAAGATGGTGAGTAAAAGTTTAGACCTACTTCATTTGTACGTGACATTTGTCATTGCAAGCCTATCGTAATTTTGCCCAGAGAGGAATTTCTGTTATCAAAATATCTTATACAGGGAATAACGGTACATATTTAATGTTGGATTAAAATATTTGGTTATGGTCAACATTGTCTGTTTATTTTGACCTCTGATAGTCACTCAAGCAACAGAGCTATTGTTAACATGGAAAAAGGTGGGGTCCACGTACGAGGTGGCATCTATAAGTTTTACTGCCTTTTGTACAGGAATTTAAAACTGCCGTAGATCTTAAAAAATATTTACGGTATTGCTATACATCTTATGAGATGACTGACACTTTTTATGATTCCAGGGTTTAATCAACAGCTAAGTAATTGGAATACACCCTACTAAAGCCTGATTGTCACAGCTAAAAATTTCAAAAGTAAGTCAAACTGCTTTTGAACCATTTTGTATGGATCGAGCATCAGTTTTTGAGTTGCATTATCGATTCAAGGAAGACAGGGAGTTTGTGAGGGACGAGGAGAGGTGTGGATCAGGTAAGGATGTAAGAATACCAGAGTTGATTGGCCAAATAAAGAATTTCACACATAAAAAACTGTCGTGTGTCTATAGAGAAAATAAGTGCACAGTTGTATGCAACTGTGAGAAGTGTAGATACAATTATTCTTTAGCAACTGAAGGTACAGAAGATTTGCGCGAATTCATCAGTCTTCAAATCCATCCCAGTCTCAGACTATTTTACCAAGATTTGCATCAACACAGTGCCTCACCCTCCCTATAGTCCAAATATTACATCCTCAAGGAAAACTGTAGAGGCTTTCGTTATGAGACAATTGTGGAGATGAAATAGGCTGTCAGTAGGGCCATTTACACACTCACAAATGAAAACATCCATAAGGCTTCAGGAAGTTGTTGGAACGGTATAACAAGTGTATTGCAGCCAGAGGAGATTTCTTCGGAGAGAGCTAGAGTTTCATGCCTGTACTATCTGTAAAAGTGACCATATAAAAATCTATAAGCCTCTTGACAGCGTCTAGTATTTGATAGAAAAACACTATGAGAAGAGAGCGTATTTGGCTTGTCACCGTCGTTGCGCATCCGGAAAAGAATCTGGAAGTAAAAAAAAAAAAGAAACGAAAATATTAACAAAATATGTATATAGAAATAAATCAAAAATGAAAACGTTAAAAGTAAAATTCCTATTAATTATGTGAAACAATATCCGACTTTCTTATTAGAGGTGACGACAATAGCTTACACATTAATAAACAAATACGACATGGAGCATTGCTTATGCAGCGTGACGAAGATACGTAGTTAATGATACATTTTCCAGAAAACGATATAACATTACTGCAATAAAATAAAAAATGGTTAATATATATTACAATTAATCTCACGTTCATAATTTATTTAACTTAATTTTTTAAATTAATTGAATTATTACAAATCGTTCAGAAAATAAGACTCCCTATTTTAAATCAGGGACTAAAACGTTGAAGAACTAAGAATGCGAGAGTGGCATCATTAATACGAACACCCTTTGTGTTCCAGAATGTTTATTTTCTACATAACCACTACCATTCTTAATACACTTCTTGCAGCCTCATTTAATATCTTTATCGTAAACGTCCGCATCGAACTTTGTCACTCACATCTCTGCCACCAAATTGTAATTAACAGACCCATCTCCTAATTGTGTTGACATCAACTACATCGGCGCTGTAAACGTTAAAAAAAAGCCGGTGAATGTCAATTGCTTTATTTATTTTTTTCTGAATGCAGGAATTCAATGATGTACCTCTGCTTCTGACGCATGTGCACGACAGCGATTGTTTCCTACAGTCTAACATCGTGAATACCAGAAACAGAGAAATGAAAATTTCACGTCATGAATGCATCATTCCCACAATGCAATTTTCAATCACCTCTAATTCAGCGGGCGTAATAAACAATAAGAAGCACTACTTTTGAAGTGTTTCTCGTCATAAGTTAAAAGATGTGATTTTAGTCCATCTGCAATATTATATTTAGAAGATATCAAAATTTCGAAATCCACCGTAAATTTGTCATTTTACATTATTCTTTCGCCTATCATTAAGCCAGTAAACCACTTTCCGAAATGCACGTATTACGGTATAATCTATATGACACGGCGATACTGGCAAGCTTTCCGAAATAAAGTGCTGTTCAGTCTGACTAGTATCACATGTGTTATCATTAGGACTATGACAACAGCATATTCTTTTCATTGTTTTCACCCTCGAGTATATATCCAACACAGACACAGTGAATCAACCGGGAACCACATAACTCTATATAAAAGCATAAAAGATATCAAGGGATACACACTAGAAACTCAAAACACTGAAAAGAATACGCTGTTGTCATCGCCCTAGTGACCATTTAATAATCACAGGTGCTGTATGTGCGTAGCCGTAGATTAATCGCTGCAATAATTGTAAAAATAAACATCGTTAAAATTATTATATCACAGTTTTCCTTCAACGTGTATGTTTTTCAATAAAAAAAACATTTTCAATAGAGGTTCTTGTAATAGGGATTGTCTTCCATAGAAACCCTTGTAATAGAGCCGATCTTCGATTGAGGTGCTTGCAATAGAAACACATTTCTTACAGACGCGTGCTAATAGAGACCATCTTCGTCGGGGTCCTTCTGAACCGGCACAAAATAACATAGAGGTTTTTACGACAGAGTTTATCATTGATAGATTTTTTTACGCCCGGTCATTACTGTTTAAGGGGGTACGCTGCACGGCGCACTGTCTATTACACCACTACTAGTTAGTTAACGACTGGAAACTATTTATTTTGAAAAGAAAAAATGTGATAAGGCTATAATTATCTGTGACGAAGCAGCGGTTATTAATATTTGGACCAATCATTGCGTAAGTATGTACGCATTATATATATATATATATATATATATATATATATATATATAAACAAAGTATGACGAGACCATTATTCTTATACCTATATATGTGCATACATATACGCACACGAACACGCACACACACACACACATATATACATATATATATATATATATATATATATATATATATATATATATATATATATATATATATGCGTGTGTGTGTGTGTGTGTGTGCGCGCGCGCAAGGATGAGATATAAGTAAAATAATTTTGCTTGTTTTCTTTTCCTCATAAGGGAAATTGTTTCCATAAAGTTTTATTGCTAAAGTTTTTTTTTATTCAGTAAGCTTGAAGAAAAACTTTTTTTGTGAAAATTTTCAAACGACATAATGTTTGAATTTGCTCGAATAGTCTTGAAACAATTGTAACTAACGATGAAATACACTATTTACTGCTATCATTCCATTCTTTGATGCCTTATACAATTATATTTACAGTTCTGTTTATTTTCTAATTCTTGTTAACGATTTTAAATCCATTTAACAGTTTTTGACTTGAATACATACGTAGTATGTTAATGTTTTTCACGGATGTGAATTTCTTTCTTATCACGAACGCAATTGCATTTTTTGTAATTAAAACTATTGTCGAATATATGAGGTTATAAAAAAAGCTTACTGCAATTTACATAATTATATTTGCATAGTGGTTTATGCGCCAAAACTATGGGAGCATTTTACTGCTGTTGTATGAATATCGATACACGAAAAACACATTATAGGAGTATGTATGTGTGTGTTTGTGTGTGTGTGAGTGTATGTGTGTGTGAGTGTATGTGTGTGTGTGTGACTTGAAAGCCTGAAAATATAACTTCACATTATAATTATGGTCGATTTTAATTCCATAACCAATGCGTGTGAAAGTGTAGACGCAGGACGGCTGGACGGATTCTAAAACAATTGCCACTTGTAATCCGGAAGAGCAAATCCAACAATGCTTTAACTTCCGGTGTTAGCAGATATCTGAGTGTAGCGTGTGTCAAGACAACATCAAAAGTGAGGTAGGCGTTTTTAAGAGTAGGAAGGTGTCAGCCGGTGGGTGTGTCTCAGAAGTAGATAGCGAAATAGTAATTAATCATTTTGTTGTAATCTTGACCCGGAGCAGTTCTGACAAGGAAAGGAAATGAAACCTGGCGCCGCCCAATGTGACGCGAAAGCTTTAATTTTGAGGTGAAAGATGCCGATAACACAGAAACCGATTGTTTTGGGGCGGTTTTCTTAGGCTGCTTTAGTTCCGAATTGCACAAACCTTTCCTGATATTCTAAGAGATATCTGTTAAACTTAATGTCAAATTCCCGGAAATGGCTAAAAATGTAGGCTAAAACTTGCTTATGCGCCCTGACGAAATCTTTATGCTTATAACGTTTTTAAAATCAGTACTTTTGACTTTTTAAAAAAATATTTTTTTCTCCTCAAATACGGGATATTGTCACTTGAAAAGTACGAAGCTACTATTTGACACCATGTTTAACAGTGAATAGAGGGTAGTTGAACAGCGATATGTATGTTCACATTACATTGAAACGTCTGCCGTTTATTACAGTCAAGGAACAATGAAACAGGGAGGGAATTCCAAAGCCTAGTAGTCCGAACGAAAAAAAATTAGAGTAGAAAGTTTTCCGGCATCTGGTGATCTGAATTGTAAAGAGATGGGATTTTGCTTCTTGTTAAGTAAGTCGAGAGGATGAAGGTAAAAAGTTTCAGAAGTGCTTCGAGTTCAACAAGACATATTCTATTCATTGCGATTATTGCTATTGCGAACGGTGATATGGTACATTATTATCTTTCGGCTTATAAGCACTTCGACTTTCTTAATTCATCAATTATTACACCCGCAAACGCAGGGATTAAGCTGTGGTTCCAGTTTACAGACAGCCACACACACCCACAACCCCCCCCACACACACACCACTCGGATATAAGAGATTGAATATAAGAAAGCGTATATAAGATACATTTTCTCTGGTCTCAAATAATAGCCTGTGTTAATAGACAGTATGACCCGGATATAAGATAAAAATGTAACCCGGATAAAAAAGCGCTGTGGGAACGGAATAAGAAGTCTCTTATATCCAGGTTACAATATATATATATATATATATATATATATATATTTATATATATATGCATACATATGTATACACACACACACACTAGTAAGCTATCTAATGTTGCCTGGGGAATGTTCTTACAGTTTTGCCCCAATACATGACGTCATACTGCTACGTCGTTACCTATCACGTCATCTGATATGGTGTATGCAAAATGTCTTAACCAAAAGTCTATTATATATGCTATGCCATTATGAACGGACAAACAGACTACAAATACGGATATATATATATATATATATATATATATATATATATATATATATATATATATATATATATATATATACTATGTGTGCAAAATCAAGACTTCAAGACAAGGTGTTGATGACAACAAAAAGTGTATTTCATTTTATGTTACAATTGTTTAAATGCCCAGTTCGACAGTTTCAAGGATTATATCGTTTGAAAATTTTCAAAAAACAGCATTTCGTCAGACTTTATGAATAAACACACTTTTGGCAATATAGCATATATATATATATATATATATATATATATATATATATATATATATATATATATTGCCTAGACTCCACTCGCCGCATCAAGCGTCACCATATTTTTTCAAAATATTCGTTTTTGAACTGATTTTATTTTGTCATACTCGAAACAAGGTTAAAGGACACCGTCAATCTTTCAATTATGGAAAAGAAAAAAATTAGGTATGGGCAAAAATAAACGGATAATGTTAGGGGGACCTAGTTTTGAAAGCCTACTTATCATGATTTTTTGTAGGTTTCCGAATACTTTTTGATTGCATTTTAAAGATTAAAGACTAAACTTAATTTCCCAAAGAAAAACCATATTTGTACATGTAAAAAAACAAGGTATTAAAAATGTTTTCACGGCGAGCTAACCAATTCAGCTAAATTTTGAAGTTAAATAAATTCATTGTAAAAATTCTTCTAGAGGTAAATATTAGTTTTCTGAGTCTATTTAAAAGATAATTAGTAAAATGAAATCCTAAGATATTGGATTAAATTTAAAAAAAACACCCTGTTTGCAAAAAAAATAGCTGAATTAGACCCAAAACCAAATGTTTTTGCCGTCCACAAACCATACTTTTGCAAATACGGAATATACGGAGACCCAAAATCTGAGACAGTCGAAACGCTGTCTGAGAATGACGTCATGTAATTAAAAGGAAGGAGGGGTGCTGGATTTCTTCTTTCCCAGACGGGCATGCGTACATTTCAATTGTAAATGTTTGTATAAATTTTACACTTTTTAATTTAATTATTTTTCTATGTTCCTGTTTAAAATTATTTTTTTTTAATTATTAGTCAGTATTATATAAAAATATATGTTACGCGGAAATTTTACATTCTTGTGAGCAAAGAAATTATTAAAATCTTGCATATAAATATTATGCTAAATCTGTAATTTAAAAAAAAGTAGAAATACTTTTGCTATTATAATTATTTTTGTGAGAAAATATAAAATAAATAATGCTTAATTCAATGGGAATATCGGTAGTTCAAGAAATTCATTTTTCTTTGAGTTATATCGAATTTATGAATACCCACTTTAGGGTTTTTTTTTCTTAAAATTCCTCTAAAAAATATATTTTGATTGTTACAAATTACGATGCTTTATTTATATAAAAACAGCAAACATAAATTCTTGCGTTTTTATTTACTGCTGAAAACAATAACTTTAGTAAAGGTATTTTTGTTTAAACGAAATAATACATTTCCGCTAATATTTAAATAAGAATAATTAGTTAATTCTATTCTGTGATCATTATTTGATAAATAATGAAAATGTTATTAAAATTGGTTAATTTCCTGATTTTTGGTGATTTTTTAAGTAAAGTTAAGGGGTCAATATGTTTATACATTTTGAGCGTCGGCATTCATTTTGCCCATACATAAGAAAAAAGACACCATTTGCTAGAGCTTCGCATCTCTTTGTCGTAGGAATCTGCTGTTTGGTCTATATTGTAGCCAATGAAGTCAAACGTTTTATATACTATTTAGTTTTACATTTAGCTTGGACAGTTCAATACCAGTAAAAATGTTGATGGATTGTATTTCGTAAATTTTATGTATGTATCTGGTGCTAATGACAATTTCATCTGGAGAGGTTTTGAATTATAAACTTCAAGGACACTTCATTAAATCTAAACAAGTAATAGTCGGTCTCTTCTCATGTTCTTCACTTTTATCTTCCTCTTCTCCTTCACCTTTCTTATTCCTCGTCTGCTTCTTCTTCTTCTTCTTCTTCTTCTTCTTCTCCTCCTCCTGCTACTACTACTTATTATTTATACTAACTATGACTTTTTTATATGTCATCATCAGAGATTACTCACTGACGACAACCGGTGGTGTTTCTTACCAGTATTCTTCACCTCTTTAGATAATGTCAACAGTCGTTTGCCGTTGATACCTAATTAGAAACGGGCATTTGCAATAAGCGTCTACAAGGTTCATGTCCCCTTTACAATCATCCAGGATATTTGGTTAGCGCTTTCCCATCTCGTCCTGTCTCTTTGGTATTAAACTGCATTTTATACTGATACATCATATGTGAACACACACACATACACACACACATATATATAATATGAATATTTATATATGTATGCATATCTATATGTACATACATATGTACACACACGTATATATATATGTATATATATATGTGTGTGTGTATGTTAATTATATACGGCAGAATCTCGTGGACATACGGAATCTCGTCAGATCACCGAAGTTACGCAACGCTCAGCCTGGTTAGTACCAGACGGATGACCATTTGGGAATTCTAGGCGCTGTATTTGCTTTCCGCTTATCTATGCATGTGTTTTCAGTCGTCCGGTACATACACTTCATTTGCCACTGGTATTTAACAATGTTGACACAGGAGAGTTGTGGTTGGAGATTGCCATGAAAAATTCACGTGCAAGGACCCTACGTGAGTATCCATAGTCTGTCAAAGACTGAAGAAGCCTTACGCTCTATAGAAGGCACGTGGGAAAACTTATGAGCACACATCCATAATAATGCCCGAAACCCTAGATGAAGATCTTAAGTCTGTAGTTGAATGTGGTCATAAATGGATGATAACGTTTACTTCTGCAAAGACAAAGCTAGTTTACTTTAATAATTACACGAAACGTTACCAACCACCAATAGCTATGGCTAGAGATATTTTACCTGAGATCACTTTGTTCAACCTCTTTGGCTTAACTTTTACAGGAAACATGAGTTGGAATATGCTTATATGTATATGTTATTATATATATGCTTATATGCTTATATGTATATGTATATTATATGTATGCTTATATGCTTATATGTATATGTATATTATATGCTTATATGTATATGTATATTATATATATGCTTATATATGCTTTACCTGAGATCACTTTGTTCAACCTCTTTGGCTAAACTTTTACAGGAAACATGAGTTGGAATATGCTTATATGTATATGTTATTATATATATGCTTATATGCTTATATGTATATGTATATTATATATATGCTTATATGCTTATATGTATATGTATATTATATGCTTATATGTATATGTATATTATATATATGCTTATATGCTTATATGTATATATGCTTATATGTATTTGTATAGATATAAACGCATACATAGATATGTAGAAAACTGAATAATACTGTTCTCTTTAAAATGTGGGGTAATCAAGATAATAAATGTTCAACATGTTAGAGTGTATATATATATATATACATATATATATATATGTATGTATGTATATATATTCATATATATATATATTCATATATATGTTCATATATATATATGTTTTTACATATATATATGTTCATATATAAGTTTCGTGGTTTAATTTTAAATTCTGAAAGAAACAAAATATAGAGGCATATATTCGATTTAAGACTGTATTGCTTGACAAAGGAATATAGAGAAATGGGTGTTCATATATATATATATATATATATATATATATATATATATTTAAGAACATATATGTTCATGTATGTATTGGGAATACTTGACACTAGCGCCCAAATACATGTATGTGGTGACTTTAACCCTCACCACAGAAATTGGTTTGGCTTCTCTAACTGCACTGACACAGCTGGTAGCGTCATGCATAACTTTGCTATATTCCATTCCCTGACACACACAGTAACATTCCTGACCCGTCTTCCACATCGCCAGGACTAGCAAGCTCAATTTTTTTTATCTATTTCTGACAACTGTTCCTGATGATTGTGTAACAAATGCTTATTACCCACTCGAGAATGCTGATCACGCTGTAATAATGATAGACCTTACTCTAAACTCCCGACCCCAAGTTGAAGAGTCATTGCTCAAAACAACAACTGCAACAAGGCTGACTGGGAAGCCATTAGAGATCCCATCAGAGACGCCCCATGGAGAAATATCTTTTCTCTTCCAGCTAAACAGTGCAAAAATGAGACTACTGAATGGTTCAAAGCAGCAATTTAAGCACATGTTCCTACACGGAACTTCTATAGTAAACCCCATTCTCCCCAATGGTTTACTTCTACATGCGCAGCTGTCATTGCTCAGAGGCAACATGATTTATCCGGCATAGGTCCTATACAAACAGAAAAAAGTGTATAGAAGCTAGAAATCATTGCAAGAAAGAAGTAGCAAAAGCTAAGAGTAAATACACTGAAACCACCAAGAAACGCATTGAAGCGTAAAAAGTAGGAACTCGTTATTTCTGGAAAATCTACAACAGTGTAATAAATAATGGAAAATCGACAATACCCCCACTATCAAACAATCATGTTGTTTGCACAGCACCTGAGAAAGCTAACATGCTTGCCCGTCAGTTTGCTTTAAACTCTACCTTGGACCCAGCAAGCCATTTCCTCCCTGATTTTCCTCTGCGGACATAAACCACGCTAGCTGATCAAAGATGACGCCCTCCCAAATACATGACATTATAAAAAGCCTAGACACTTCAAAAGCATGTGGACCTGACCTCATCCCAGCTGTGCTATTAAAAAAATGCTCTGCTGAGGTCGCTCCTGTTCTCCCTAAACTCTGTAACAAATGCCTTAACGAATCTTGCTTTTCTGACTGCTGGAAAACTGCTTTTGTAGTACAAGTTTACAAAAACTCTGGCGAAAGAACTGACCCATTAAATTATCGCCCAAATATTAGAGTCCTTAATTAATAAAGCTCTAGTTCCCCACCTTACAGCTGCTAAACGTCTGTCAGACCACCAATATAGATTTAGGCAAGCCCTGTTCTACTGCGTTTATTATAACTGTAATCTCTGAACGTTTATACCAAGCACTAGATAAGGCAGGGGAGGGGAGGGCAATAGCCCTAGATATATCTAAGGCTTTTAACAGGGTATGGCATGATGGTATTCTCATGAAAATATAATCCTATTGTATTACTGGACGAATGTTTAACAATTAGATCCTTCTTAAATGAGAGAAGAATCCAGGTTGTCCTCGATGGGCGGACGACCCCCAAAATTTATCCTTGGACCTTTATTATTTCTGATATTCATAAGTGACTTACCTGATAAAATTGTCTCTGAGATGGGTATATTTGCTGACGACACCACGCTATATAGAAGCCACGTGGGAAAACTTATGAGCACACATCCATAATAATGCCCGAAACCCTAGAGGAAGATCTTAAGTCTGTAGTTGAATGTGGTCATAAATGTATGATAACGTTTACTGCTGCAAAGACAAAGCTAGTTTACTTTAATAATTACACGAAACGTTACCAACCAATAAGATCTATGGCTAGAGATATTTTACCTGAGATCACTTTGTTCAACCTCTTTGGCTTAACTTTCATAGGAAACATGAGTTGGAATATATATATTGCGATCATTGGTAAGGCTGCTACAAAAAAGGTGGACTCTCTCTATCGTGCTAGAAATTTACTTGCGCCTGAAAGTATCCTGTACCTATACAAAACCACCATTCGCCCATGGAGTACTGCTGTCACATTTAGGCTGGTACATCTGCTACTAGGCTCTCGCTTCTGGACAGGGTCCAAAAAAGAGTTGCAAACCTAACAGGTCCTGAACTGCCATCTAAAGTCAGCCCCTATCCCACCAACGAAATGTCGCACTCCTCTGCCTGTTTTACGAGTATTTTAATGGTGGATGCTCTGACGAACTACAAGCACGTGTATCCTCTCGAGGAAAATACAAACCCGACAAACCCGACGAGCAGCAAAGTCCCACCTCTACACAGTTTAGATTTCTAGATGTAAGAAAGCCTTTTAATCTAATAGCTTCTTTCCCAGAACGGCAAGACTTTGGAATTCTCTTCACGTTTGCTGCTTCCACAATTGTACTGACATGCAGAAGTTCAATTGTAATGTGAACAGACATCTAGCTGCTAAACTCCCTACATAGTGCCCCTAGAACTTAGGTCCCTGATAGTATGCCCCCACATCAAAGTGGCAATATGCTTTGTTAGAGGTTTAAATGTTATATATATATATATATATATATATATATATATATATATATATATATATATATATATATATATAAGTGGCCGTTTCAAGTAATGCCTTAGATTTTTATTCCTCTCGAACGATCAGAAGGGATTGCAAATTGTATGGTTATGAAAACTGAACTTCTGCAATCATGAGCTAAATGTTCAATCCCTCCATTGTCAATATTGACGGTGGAAGATTCTAATAAATCAACCTCTGTAATAGATATGCGTTAAAAGCATAAATACGTTTTTGAGTTCCTTGCAATAGATTATTGAAGATGGCGTTGCCCATGTAGAAAAATACATTTTGGAACACAAAAAAATCGCTTGTTTGAGTGGTGTCACTTCCGTCTTTGTAGATTTTCAACTTTTTAGTTAAGAAGATAGGAGTCTTTACTTTTGGAACAACGTTATATATATATATATATATATATATATATATATATATATATATATATATATATATATATAGTAAGTTATGAAAATATATATATGACAATTAGCTACACAAAATATTCCATATTTCATCCTCGTGAGAATTCGTCAGGCTTATGTGAATTCTCACGGGGATGAATAGCGGTATATTCTCTGAAGCTTTAATGCGAAATATATTTTTATAACTAACTATCTTGCTATACATATGTAGCAATTGGTGTTGAAGTAAAAACGCATAAAAGTATATCTTCGTATAGAAATTTATGTGATTAAACAAAGTAGTCTTATATATAAATACATATATATGTGTGTGTTTATATATATATATATATATATATATAAATATATATATATGCACATATATACATATATATAGGATAAGAAGTTAAAATATTTCTAATGCATTTGTCTTACGTAGAATAATAAAAATCTTTCAAACATTTCACGTTAAATTTTTTTAAATTCATGGAATCACACAAATTTTATATATGCGTGCATATATATATATATATATATATATATATGTATATATATATATATATATATATATAGAGAGAGAGAGAGAGAGAGAGGTAGTGAGAGAGAAAGAGAGAGAGAGCAAGAGAGCAACTCATTGAAATCAATATAGAGGAACAGAAAATTTGTGCGTACTGAAAGTTTGGAATCTTCGTTAACGCCTCAAAACTAAACATTCGTTTTCAAAATAGCAAGGTTCTACATCTCTTGACTGGAAAATATAATTTCTATTCAATCATCCTATCATGGAAAATCTTTTTTTCTATTATGGAATATCTTTTTCAATTATCAAAAATCTTTTTCCTATTCAATAATGTCAGTAGCCACAAACTCCTCCATCTTCGAAACGTAATTCACGCCCTATTCCACACATTTCAAAGCGATATACCAAACTCCATACCTTAGATCTGAATTTACTAAATCATTCCCAAACTTCGCCTCGTTTTGTTCCAGTTGGTTACAAGTGCGCGCTATTAGAGTGAAAGATGGGATGGGACAGTTCTTTCTGTTGCCCAGTTGGCCTCACACGTACACACTTTTACGCACACATACACACGCGCGCACACACACATACACACAAACGTACACGCGCGCTCCAGGTTAAGTGGTTTTCCGGGATACTTCCCGTTACCAAAAATTATACATTAGGAGATTTTGTGATTTTTGTTTTTTTAATGTATCCCTCAGATGTGAAATAATGTCCTTGTCAAGTGGCGTGAAGATGGTGGGATTGCTGCTGTCTTGTGTGTTAGTCACGAAGAACGGAAATATACAGAAATGGCCATTGTTGGAAAGTTGGAAGACAGAGCAAAACAACAACAATAATAATAATAATAATAATAATAATAATAATAATAATAATAATAATAATAATAATATCTTTGATTAGGATAAAAAAAGAAGGGAATATTGGAAATTTCCCCCACTCTATATCTGTGCCTAAATCAAAACGCGGATTCCATGAACAAAACTTCATTCTTAGAACTGCACGCCTGTGGAACTCTGTTCCGTCTGCCTGCGTCCCACCGGACTACAACTTGGATGTCTTCAAGTCCAACGTTAACAAATTCCTAATGAACCGCCCCCTTAAGTAAACACTTCATTAAATATCCACACTAACGTAATGTACTTGCAATAACCCTTATCCCTGAGTGGCTTCCGGGCCTTGATAAGTGGTGATTATTGTGTAAAAAAACATGAATTTAAAGATTTAACGAAAACTTCAAGTTAAAGGATGAGCAACCTCGGAAGATGTAGAAGAAAAATCGTATAATCTTTTTCCATTCATCTTCACTCGCCAAATGGAAATAACCGCAGAGGTGTCAATATGGGTCAGTATGAATAAAAACTACACAATAACATTCTGAGAGATAGTGGAGATGTTGAAAGTCGTGTTAGAAGTTCGATAAATCTTGTCTTTTTATTATCTCCCCTTGTCTGTAAATATCCAATAATCCATTGCTTGTGTTCAATAAGAAATTCTTCTGTCTATCCGTAAATTTCCTCTGTAGAGGTTCTGTTTATTTCTTAATCCTTTATACTCACAATACGAAAAAAACAAGAGCTGAGATATTAAGAAAATCATTGAGTACGGAAACTAACTAATGTAGCCAGATGACACTGACGAATTACAATTAAGATTAAATAAAATAGCCTAAACTCAAGGAGAAATATAAGAAAATACGTATTAAGACAATCACAAGGGATTAGCAACCTCGGCAGAAGAAAAACCGTATAATATTTTTTCATCCATCTCCACTCGACAAATGGAAATAATCGCAGCGGTGTCAACATGGGTCAGTAGCCTAGAAATAGGTTTTCCCAGTGTGACAGAATGGAAAGACAAAGGATAGAAAGCACCATGTAGACATCAACTGGAAAGACACGGTGATTACTGGAATACGGAAGAGGTTCATAGCCACTCGAATTCAAGAAAAAAATCAGCGTGAAATTTATAAGCAGTAATGATTTACGTGACAAATTTTAGTAAGCAAATAATAATAATAATAATAATAATAATAATAATAATAATAATAATAATAATAATAATAATAACCCTTGAATTTGGAAACTAACAAACAGCAGCAAGTGAAAACTGCTGCAAAGACAAAACATGAAACACTAAATGGACCCGCCTGATAGTCAGGGACCCGAACCTTGGATTAACCACTAAGGAGGCTGTCCTATCAGCAGGTGCAAAGTACTGTGGCTGCTGTATTGCCATTTGGTGAATGGAATCTGGACCATGCAGTAGCTTCTGGTGGGGCCTCTCGATGCCATACTAGTGGGTAATTGTTACGGCTTTACCTTATCATGTGGTACAAAAAAAAAAAAAAAAAAATTCTTCGTTTCTTTTTCTCTCTTAGTTTCCCCTCTCTGTCCTGCTCTAAGTAAATCTGTCGACCTAGTCCACAAATTCCAAAATTTCATCATGACAAGTTTCAAGAAAAAATACTCGATTAAACCCGGTTCTCCAACTTCCAACGTAGACCCCTACTACCATGTCTCCTTCTCCAACATCAGGGGTCTACGTTCTAACCTTCCAGAGGTTGAAACCCAATTACAGGAGACTAAACCAGACCTTTTATTTTTAAGTGAAACTGGCATTGGACAGGCTATTTCCCTTGATGAGTTTGCAATTACAGGATACTCTAACTTAACTTCTAAATCTGACCCCCAAGATCGCCATGGGCATGGAATATGTGCCTATATTAAAGATAGCTTTCCATGTGGGAGGGACATCTCCAGGGAAGATCCTAACTTACCTTATATGTGCTTCCGGGTTGCTTTAGCTCACACTACTGCATTTATATTTACTCTCTATCGCCCCCACAACAGCGGAGTTACTATCTTTCAAAGCATATCTGAGAAAATTGACCAAGTCCTTTCTACTTATCCTTCAGCTAACATTCATGTATGTGGAGACTTCAATGTTCACAACGTCGAATGGTTGACCCACTCAAACAAGACCGATGATGAGGGGAGGTTCTGTCATGATTTCTCCATTGCCTATGACCTCACTCAGATTGTTCAGGAACCTACCCGTGTGCCCGATAATGACGGCCAGTATGCGAGCCTACTAGACCTTTTTCTCACAACTTGCCCTGAACTATGTTCAGTTTCTGTTCTGTCGCCTCTTGGATCTTCCGACCACTCTGTTGTATCAATTAAGATAAAAATGAAATGTAATAAGTCCCCAGACGTACCTCTTCATCGTACAGTATATCGATACACTAAGGCTGACTGGGATAGCTTCCGTACATTTATATCTGATCTACCTCTGCATTCCATGTTTAAAAAGGATGTGTCCTCTATAGTATTAGACCTAACTGAATGGTTAATTGTAGGTATTGACCATTTCATACCCTCTAAAAAGTTTCAGCAAAAACCTAACAGCCAGCCTTGGTTCTCTCCAGAATGTGCTGCTGCCATTGCGCACAGAAATCACTTTTTCCACTGCTTCAAACGTAATAGATGTATGGAAACTAAAGCCGTTTTCAGGACTGCCAGCAACCATTGTAAGAAAGTAATAAGGAACGCAAGAGAGTTGTATGCTCAATCTGTTAAGTCCAAAGTAGCTGAGCAGCGGCTTGGTTCCCACCAGTTTTGGCAAATAGCAAACAGAATTCTGAACAGAAGCGTGTGCTCCATCCCAACTATTATCAATGGATCTGAGGTAATCTCGTCAGCATCAGACAAAGCCAAACTCTTTGTCAAGAACTTTGCAGCTAATTCTACCCTTTGCGACCAAGACCGCCAACCCCCAATATTTCCTCTTGTATCAGAAAACACGCTATGTGATATACGTATATCTGTACGTGATGTTGCCAAGCTAATCAAAAACCTTGATTCCAGTAAAGCAACTGGCCCTGATGGTATTCCAATTATAGTACTCAAAAAACTTCAACTTGAACTAGCGCCCATACTTACAAAACTGTTTAAACGTTGTCTTAAGGAGAATAGTTTCCCATCTCCCTGGAAAATCTCATCAGTATGCCCTGTATTTAAGAATTCAGGTGATCGCTCATCCCCCTCTCAGTACAGGCCAATAAGTCTCCTGTGCGTCATGAGTAAGTTGCTAGAATCTGTATTAAATACAGAAGTAATCAAACATCTCAACAAAAATAACCTTCTTAGTGACACTCAATATGGTTTCCGTTCTGCTAGATCTACAGCAGATGTCCTTACAGTTATATCGCATAGGATTAGCAAATCTCTCGACGGTGGCAATCTTTCTAGGGCAATTGCTCTTGACATATCTAAAGCCTTTGATAGGGTATGGCATAAAGGTTTACTTCATAAGATCGCTAGCTATGGTATAGCTGGAAAAGTCTTCTCAATTATTAAATCATTTCTTTCTGATAGATTCATAAGAGTAGTAGTTGAGGGGCAAAAATCAGAAGCTCACAATATTAATGCCGGTGTCCCTCAGGGATCCATCCTGGGCCCAACTCTTTTCCTGATCTACATTAATGATCTTCCAAATCATATCCTTACATCATTTGTAGACATTTATGCTGACGACACTACCATTTATGGTACCACATCTAAGACAGTAAACGAGCAAGTTCTCTCCAATTCTCTCTCCTCTGATCTTGAGCACGTAGTACAATGGGGAAAGGAGTGGCTGGTTACTTTTAATGCATCTAAAACCAAGCTTCTCTCTTTACATCATCAACATTCTAATCCACATTTGTCATCAATTGAAATGAATGGCTCTCGTCTTCAGGAGGCCTCAAGTTTTGACAAGCTTCTGGGCTTGACCATTACTCCTGATCTTAAATGGAACACGTACATCAAATCTGTTGCCAAGGCCGCTGGAAAAATGGTGGGATCTTTCTATCGATCCAGTAGATATCTCACTGCTGATGCTATTCTCTATCTATATAAGAGCCAGGTACGTCCAAGGATGGAATACTGTTGCCACATCTGGGCAGGAGCTGCTAGAAAGAACTTGTCCTGCCTTGATAGAGTTCAAAATAGACTTCGTAGCCTCGTAGGAGATGTCCTTTTCTCCTCCTTGCAACCTCTATCTCACAGAAGAGATGTTGCGAGTTTGTCTCTGATGTATCGTTATTTTCATGGAAGGTGTTCAACTGAGCTTCAATCTATGGTCCCCCCTCGCCAAACTTTCACAAGAAACACTCGTCTAGCTGTAAACACTATCAATAATTTCCCCCACTCTTTATCTGTGCCTAAACCTAAACGTAGATTCCATGAACAAAGCTTCTTTCTTAGAACTGCACGCCTGTGGAATTGTCTTCCGTTTTCCTGCTTTCCGGCTGACTACAATATGGTTTTGTTCAAGTCTAAAGTAAATAAGTTCTTGATGAGCCGTTCCATATAAGTTATTAAATTTACCAAATTTTCATTACTAATGATTACTATATTGACCAACTTCTACTGTACACTCTTTAACCCTTATCCTTGAATGGCCTCTGGGCCTTGATAATGTGGTGATGCCTTTGTAAAAAAAAAAAAAAAAAAAAAAAAAAAAACCCAATCCTACCTTTATTGCTACATCACTGCTTCTCCGAAGAGCGAAACCAAATAACCAAGTAGAGTCAAGGAGGAAGGAAAGACAAATGAACTGACTAGACCTCAGCCGAATAAGTGCAAAGAGAACTGAGACCTTGAGGAGGCTTATCGCCACTCAAATCCCAGCAAAGACCAATATCGGCTGCCAACAAAAAAACAATGGCAAGCAGCTGTTGCGATAATGCAAACTTATTTGCAAATGTTATCGAAAGAAGCGGAGAGTACTGGAAACCTCGGGGGACTTGTTCTCACTTAGCTTCCAGGGATCACAGCAGCCTGTTTTCTGGGAAAGATCTCCGAAGACCTGTGTGAAATATCCTTGTGAGCCAATAATAATGATAATAATGATAATAATAATAATAATAATAATAATAATAATAATAATAATAATAATAATAATAATAATAATAATGTTGGTTGAAAGAAATATCGGAAACATCAATGTAAAAGATTTAAAGAAAACTGGAAATTTCACAATGGATACATGATTAATGAAAAAGGGAATACTAATAACTACAGGCTAGAATGGCATAATAACCAAGGAATAAAATTAATAGGATTTAAAATTATCAAAAAGAAAATGAATGAAGAAAGAAGGAAAAGATAAAATTAAAATGAATAGATACAAGAATGAAGAAATAATTTATTAAATTGGGGGGATGAGGGAAAAACATGGAAATAAGTCAGACCAAAGTGGGGAAAAAATGGAAATAAGAAAAAATGTAAAGACAAAATCAATATATGGAAGAATAAAAGAAATAATACAAATAAGAAATAATGAAATAATCAATTGAAAAAAGAATGACGAAAACTAGAAGTAAGAAAGAATGGAAGAATGAAAGAATAAAAGAATGAAAGCATAAAAGAATAAATGTGATTAACAAATTAAAATGACAAACTGGAAATGAGTAATAAAATAAAGAAAAGAATTGGAATACAAAAAAAAATAATAACTTAGAAAAGAATGAGAAAATAAACTAGTAACGAAAAAAGAATAAATAAAAGCAAAAAATTACGAAGGAACTAATAATTGATTTAATAAAACGACAAAAGAGCCAGTGGTGAAAAATGATATAATTGAAAGTTAGAATGATTTGAAATCAAAAAGCAATCAAAAACCAATTATTTAACTTAAGGATTCGGAAAGAAAAAGAAAAAAAAAATGACGAAAACAGAATAGATGACAAAAATAGAAATCAAATAAAATAACAATCAACATTAAAAACATCCATTCATATAATAACATATGAAATACATTTATATTAAGTTTATGGTTATAGGTTATACCCTTTCTGTCTTTTCGTTAATGGTGGGGGCGCTAAAAATGTATTGTAAAATAAAGCTAATTTTTAAAACATTTATCTGAAGCTTAATTTTTGTTAAAAGGGAAACGAACGAAAATAAATTATTAGGACCACAATTAAAAATATAGCATATGTATTTTAGTATTTGATACAATAAGATCGAGATGTCTGCATCCGTACCGGACGTCCACAAATGCAAATTTATTACAAACGCATTTTTCATAAAAAACAGATGACACAAAATATGGAAACCTGCAGAACAATATGTAGTAATATCTATAATACGCTAGATTATAGCATTTTATGAAAATCTCATTTCGTGCGTACATTATCACGATTTACACTTTAAAACAAGATGCCTAAGATGTAGTACAAAATTTCATCTGATACAGCTTGTCGTATATGGTGAAATCTGTGTTCGCACAGAATATCCAGAGAACTTAAATATTTTCACACGTTCCTAGGAGAGTTTTCGGAATCTACATGTAAAATAAAACTTAAATACGTATGTTGCAATACCACCGTTGTTAAAATTTAACAATACTTGTCTAAGTATTTTGATTACTATAGTTTCAGGATATATCTGACTATGAAGACCTAATACATCTAAAACAAAGTTGCTATATTCACATCATAAACGCTCTGATCCCCATCTGGCATCAATCGAAATGAATGGCTCTCGTCTTAGAGAGGCTCCATATTTTGACAAGCTTCGGGGCTTGACTTTTACTCTTGATCTTAAATGGAACACGTACATCAAATTAGCAAGGTCGCTGGAAAAATGGTGGAATATTTCGATCGACTCAGTAGATATCTCACTGTCGATGCAATTCCTATCTGTATAAGAGCCAGGTACGTCTAAGGATGGAGTATTGTTGCCACATCTGGACAGGAGCTGTTAGAAAGGGTTTATCCTGCATTGACGTACTTTAAAACAGACTTCGTAGCCTTGTAGGGGATGCCCTTTGCTCTTTCATGCAATATCTTTCTCACAGGAGAGATGTTGCGAGTCTGATCTATGCTTTATCGTTATTTTCATGGTAAGTGCTCGTTTTAGCTCCAATTTATGGTCCCCCTTGCTAAACGTGCACGAGAAACATTGTTTTACTGAAAACACTAATAATTTCACCTCCTCTTTATTTGTGCCTACATCTTAACGAAGGTACCATGAACATAGCTTATTTCTTAAAACTGCACATCTGTGGAACTGTCTTACGTTAGCCTGCTTTCCAGTTGACTACAATATGGCCGTCTTCAAGTCCAACGTAAACAAGTTCTTGAGGAGCCGTTCCTCTTTAATTAATCCAATTTACCAAATTTACACTTCTAACAATTACTCTGATATTGTCCCTTTAACTACTGTACACTCTTTAACCCTTATCCTCAAGTGGTCTCTGGGTCTTGGTAAGTGGTGACTTCTATGTATAAAAATATATACAAAACCTTTCTTTGAGTTTTTGAAAATTTTCAGGTCTACTTACGCCATGCTACTTGAATCCATCGCAATATTACCGCTCCATCTTTGCGCATAGCAGATGCCACACATTGACTCTAAGACAAGAAAATGTATTCAATTTGAGTTGACCGTTTGATATAAAAATAATATTTGTCATTGCATTTTCGGCGATTCAAGCGATTCTACTATTAAAAAGGAAAACAGTGTGATAACTACGGCTAGAACACCAGAAAATTCTTATTGTTTCAACTATCGAGTATATATCAGACAATGTTAGACACAGTTAATCAATCGAAAGCCATATCACTCTATAAAAAATATATAAAATATCAAGGGTCTAGGGTTATAATCAGGATTCGGTTCTGGGGTTCGGGAAGGAGTGAGTAACTCGCTCAAAAACAGCACGTTTCAGCCCTCTTCTTTTCTAATTTACCACATCTGGCCTCTCGCCACCAATGTCACACCGCACAATCTGAACGTCAGCATCACGAAATACTTTTCAAGAGAAGATGTTCACGACTCTTTTCCTTTTCAATTTCAATTCAATTTCAATTGGGGTGCATCGTTAGTTTCTTGGTGGATCTCGACTTTGCCCTCTTCACTGCCATCACTGCGCACCGGCAGGTTTACACGACGCAGATCTAGGATATGCTGGGGATCGCCGTTCACCATCACGTTGTTCTTCGACTGCGTTCCCGTTACGACCCCCCTCCCCCAGCGAGTGGTACATTTTGCATTGGTGGCTTCACCCACACCTCCTAACCTACTTTAATGGTAGCTTCTTCACCCTCAATTCCTACCGTTTTGTTGCATGGATGCCGCCACTTATATGCGAAGATGGCTCTATGAGGCACATTTGTCTCACCTTGTCTGGTTTTCGGTGAGATGTTATCCCAAAATACCGCTTCCATGGGTGAAATGTTGCTTTTTTTCCGCAGCAGCCCTGATGGTGCGATGATTCCTCTCCACTATCCCATTGCCAATACGCTACCCTAAAAATTGCCTTACTCCCCACTTATCACACACCTCTTTAAAGGCTTCTGATCAGAAAGCGGAGCCATCGTCCATGAACAGCTCCATAACCGGCCCTCTCTCCAAAGATATTTCTTCGATGACCCCTCCGATCGCCCATGCAGCTTCTGCCCTGATCTCTCTCCATATGGCAAATTTCCCCGGTCCACAGTCGACCATCGACAGATACAGCTTATGGCGATAATGGGTCACATCAATGGCTAATCGCTTCCAGTCCACCGCAATGTGTAACTCTCCTGCTTCGTGTCTGGATGTTCCGGGGTCTATCAATTGGCACTCTTGACAGTGCTCCACTGCTTCCTTGACCGCCTTCTCGGTGGTTTCCGGGTAACCCTCTCTTGCCGGGAATAACGTTCGTTCTCGACCAAAGTGGTGCAGTTCATGTAACTTTTTAACTTTCTCCCCTGCACAGCATACTGAGGAAACCTCCTTTCTCTCTTGCAGCCAGTCCTTCTTTACCCGTGTCATCAAATCCGCCTTGTACTTTTCTGATGGGACCAGCACTACAGATACCCTCAACTGGAATTCTGCTATCAAATCTGCAAGTGCTACGAGCCTGCGCTTGTTCAGCATTTCTGTAGCACCTCTGGTCCTAAATCTCTTATCGCCACATCACTGCCGACCTGATCCATGAAACTACCGTTGCCGAATTTGATTTAATTTCAATTGTTTTCAATACCCACTTCAGGGCCAGGTTGATTCCTTTCATAGCGGCATCCAGTTTTGCTACGTTTATATTGGAATAGTCGTTTTTCTTTCTTAGCCACACCGCCTCTTCCACAGTTTCACCTCCCATCTTGGCCCTTGACATTCTTGACTAGGACTCTGGAGTGGACCAAGAGATCGTCCACTTCCATCGTATTGATCCGAGTGATGCTCTGCATGTTCGCGGAGATTTCTTCTGGGAAGCCGTTCACAAGGTATAGCTTTACCGTCATCTCAAGGCTCTTTCCCACGTAACTAGCACATCCTGCCAGTCTCCTGATCTCTACAGTAAAGACGTCAACAGACTCGCCAGTCCAGCTCAAACTTGCAAGCTTGCCGAGTGCTTCAAATGGACTCTCAGCGAAAGCCAATTTCAGTCTTTCCTCCCTTATCTTCATCGTACATCTGCTGATAAACAGTGAGGACTTCCCCCTCTAAGCATAGATGCAGCAGGGTGACCACGTCTTCGATTTTTTGCAACCTTGCCATCATCTTTAATTTTTCCAACCATTTAATTAGGTCATCCTCTTCAGTGAAGGGTCTCAACGTCTGAGTGTTCAGTCTCCAGTCAGCAATGTTAACCTTCTTGACACGCCGAAATAGCTTCTAAGGTTACAATCAGGATTCGGTTCTGGGATTCGGGAAGGAGTGAGTAACTCGCTCGACAACAGAATGGTTGAGTCCTCTTCTTTTCTAATTGACCACACCTGGCCTCTTGCCACCAATGTCACACCGCACAATCTGAACATCAGCATCACCAAATACTTTTCAAGAGAAGATGTTCAGAACTCCTTTCTTTATCAGTGCTTTTTTCCAGCTTTTGTATCCTCCTATCTAGAAAAATGAAAGAGACAGGGAAAAATGCTGCTCCTATCATGCCCTGCTTTCCCAAGATGCCCTTTGTGTATGTAAATGAGCTAGCCATCCTTTATTTCTTTTTTCTCGAAGAAGGATGCAGATACGCTCGGTACTTTTTTTTCTAACCATACACCCCACAAATGGATATAATAGATATAAGATATCAATGGATAATCGAGAGTCAAAACCATGAAAAAATATTCTGTTGTTCTAGTGATAAAGCACGTTCTATTATTTTTATTATTAGACTTAAAAGAAAAGAAAACCGTGATCAAGTGTGACATTATAAGTCAATCAGCATAACTATCCTCGAACCGTGTCATCAAATGTGATGTCCGATGTTCCGTATACAATATATATATTTAGATATAACACGTAATCTTTTAAAAACAAAAGATAATTTTTTCAACCTTTACCAATAATATCAGACGCTAAATATGCGAAAACTCATTAACATAATTAATTTACTAACACACATAAATAACTGATATATGCAAAAATTATTTTACATTTTACGATGATACTCTTATATAAATATGTAATAAAACGTTTAGACACACACACACACACACACACACACATATATAATACGTGCTGGTATGTATATGCATATATATTTGTTTCACGATGCATATATAGATGCTAAGAAATTGAAACATATCTACACATGCATGTATGTGCATGTGCATATCTATATAGGTGTGTGAGTGCATGTATGTTTGTATGTGAATACAAGTGAGTATTTGCAAGATAAATTACGTAGAGAAAAAATATAAAAGAGAAATAATTTGATTTTATAAATACAAACCTTATGAAAGAATAACACACACACATACATATATGTGGGATTTTTATGACTTAATTTTGTATGAGCTATATCGCATGAAGAGGTCTCTAATTACTAGTAACTAACAAACAGAAGCAGGCTCATAAATGTGTAGCCACATGGTATTGTTTGTGTAAAAACAAATAAAAAGTATCTATGCATATATTTATATGTATATATAAGGGTTAAATATATATCTACGTATCTATAAAAATGAACGTGTCTGTGTGTGTGTGTGTTTGTGCACATTTCCATGCGCAATAATTCTGTCAATTTTTAGTCTAAAGACTCTGATTTAATATAGAGGGTACTGAAATTTGGGAAAATATATGTGATTGGTTTTTGGCCAGGAATTTCGCTTGTAAGGGGTCAAAGTTCGACGATTAAACCTTTGGGAGCTCTACCAAACTCCTCCGACAAATTTAGGTCTACACATATATTTACTATTTTATATTTATTTATTACTTGAGATATAGGTAAAATATGATAGATATGAATTTAATTTAATAACTTGATTTAAGCCAAAAGCAATAAATGTTAAGGGGTCATAATAGGAGTCAAATATTAAAAGATTGACCTCTGCCGTCTCTCCCAATTTACTCAGACAATTTCTGGTCTAAATATTTGAAATTTTACATAAAGGGTATTCAGAGATAGGGCAAGCTTTTTAATCGGTTTGGGTCGAAAACTTTTAACTCCAATATATAAATGTGTGTATGTATGTATGTATGTTTGCATGTCTACCTAAAACTTTCGACAGAGGCGACGGATTTTACCCACGATCAGTATCGTTTTGATGTCCGACCTTTCATACGACAAATATCGAAAAATTGGCTAAAAACATTAATACCTTCACCTTCAACTGGGAACTTTTCTACAGAGGAGGTGGATCCATTTTTTCGCCGATATTTTTGAAAGTCATCCTCTCCTTTCGATTGTCTAGCCTTAATTTAAAAAAAAAATGTGGGTCCCGGTTTGGCGGTGATCGTAACATCATAAACGTTAGTTTTTACCCCAATCTTTTCCTCCTTTGGGGTACGTGTCCGAGTCTGCCTTCCTACTACCACATTTTTTTTTTTTGCTCAACATACTCATCCAAACACTCCGGCAACGCCGGGCTGAAATGCTAGTATATATATATATATATATATATATATATATATATATATATATATATATATATATATATATATAAAATGTATATATAAGAGTTAAATAATATGAAATAATAAGCTACATATATACACCTATAGACTGAAGGATATATGTGTGTGTGGTTTGTGTGTGTGTGTGTGTGTGTGTGTGTGTGTGTGTGTGTGCGAGTGTGCACGAGCGCGTGTGTGTAAATATATTAGCACAAGTATACGTGGATAGAGAGAGATGGATAGATATAAAAAGCGAGGGAGAGAAAGCGAAAGATAAATGATAGCAGAGAAAAAAGTTAAATTAGAAACACAAGATAGATAAATACGTAAAATAAGGATACAAAGAATAAGAGAGACAAAGAAATAAAGCAAGGGAGAAAGACAATAAATAATAACGAGAGGTAAATTTAAAAAAAAAAAGACAGAAAATGGGAAAGAAAAGATAAAAGAGAAGATAACAGCAACTGAAATCCGAGAAGAGGATACCAAATAAATAAATGTTGGGAAGAAAGTTTGAAGTGTTGAGAAGGATGATGGCGACATGTGTGAATCATTTCGTTTTTTTTTTTACTGGCTGACACTCCATGCCACGTGGCTGGAGGCATGCCAACAATGCGCGTCACATAAGCCGACGAAGAACAAAAGACAAAGAAAAAAATCACAGGGAACGGGGAAGAGCTGTTATCGGGCAAAGTATTAAGGTAGATTACATCTAATCTATGGACTGTCAAATGTCAAAGATACTAATAAAGCTAACTAAGCTTACTACATTAGAGTGTCTTTGGCTGACTTATGATCGAATATAAGTATCACTTAATTTTGGTATGACGTCATTTTTGTAGTATTTTTTTCATCTCGAAGATAAATAACAACTATTTATCTTATATATATACACACATATATATTATATATATATATATATATTTATATATATACATATGTATATACATATGTTATTTTTTAAATATATTTTTTTAAATATATTTTTTAAAATATAATTAAAATATAATTTTTAATATATATATATATATATATATATATATATATATATATATATATATATATATATATATATAGCTCGATAGTTCCTGTATTTTAATTAAACTAGTAATTTCACTGTTACATTAAAATACACTTAGCTCTTTAGACTATTGTTCTAATCTCCTTTAAATTATATATATATATATATATATATATATATATATATATATATATATATATATATATATATATATATATATATATATATGTAAGTGTGCGATGCCCTGGTTCAATTTCATAAAGTAATGGACAGCTACATAAGGGAAGTTTTGCAGGAAATTATGAGGCAAGAGATGCGCAATCCCAACCACATCTCTCCTAAATTGACACTTTCTGGGTCCAGTCATAAAGAGAGGCTGAGGTCCGACTAGGAACAATTCATAAGTGACCATGTATCTCTGTGTTAGGAACAGCTTTATACCAAAGCTACTGGGTAAAATTTGGCTTTACAAACTTGAAACTATGTAGTAGTTCGGACGTGTGGAACAAATTCGATTTGGTATGGTAAAAATAACTAATAAGGGATCAAAATATAAAAACCTGGCTTGCGTAAGTCGACTTGCGTAAGTCTACTTTCTACGCATGCACATATATACATTTATACGGGGCTAATAAAAAAAATAGTGTTGCTGATTTTCGATGTTATGTAACTAATTTATAATAAAACTGTACTTCTATAGGCTTCCGGGATTAGGGAACCTTCTTTTTAAGCCAGGGATAGAGAATTAGTATCTCTTTTGTGGTCACAAGGTAATTGCCCAGGCATTATCTCCTCCGATTTTGTTTAGGCGGGGTGGGGGCTGCAGTGCACTTTTTGTTCTCACAATGCAATTTTCCAAAGTATTAATTTATGTTTCTTGTTTAATAATAATTAACATGTGATATCCGTACCTTTACAAAAGCAAACTCTTAGCCTTAACGAAAAGAAAATCTATCATGTGACGTATATAAAATTATTAAAACTGAAACTCACGTCAATTCATCGAGTAGTATAACTTTTCAATAATAAATAAGGTGAACCCAATATAAGTATAAGGATAGCATTCAGCTCTTAACCATAACGTACAAAGTTATCACAATAAGAATTACATGACACAGGAAATAAGGCACTTGTATAGTAATTTGATCAAGGAAAAAAGGTATTTGTACAGTATAGTAATCATATGAAAAACAAAAAAAATATATTTCCTGTAAAGAACATAAAAGTGATTAAAACTGAAAATCACTTTAAACCATCCCGTATCATGATTTGAAATAATAAATAAGGTACTTCTTCAGGATAATACTTATATGAAAAAAAAAACCTTAGCTGTGATGTATGGAAAAGTGTACACAACCTAAAATTACATAAAACAATTGAGTAGTTTCATTTTTAAATAAGAAATAAGATACTGGTACATTAATTGACTCAAGGAATAACGTACTTGTACAGTATAATACACATAAAAAAACACCCACATAAAATCTTACATGTTACGTCCATAAAAGTTTTTAAAAGCAAAAGGCACGTCAAATCATCGAATTGTATGACTTTTCATTGTTTTCTCATATAGGTAGAAAATAATTGAAGTTTTAGGGAATCCTTTGGTGAATACAGCGCAGTACTTGTAGAAAGAAACTTGAACCGCCACCACCGCTACGAGTGGCTGAAGCTTTATCACATTGCCTTCACATTGTATTAAGGACCACTTTGTTGAATACAGCACACTACTCGGAAAAAGCAATTGAACCGCCTTCACGATCTGTAGTAAGTTGTTAAGCCGGGATCAGGTGGCCCTCACGGTGTTTAAGATAATGAGTTTTGGAATACAGCGTACTACAGGTTCAAGTTGGCTTGAACCTTCACCACGATCTCCTTTAGTTTAATCTTGATAATCAGCTAGTCCTTCGTAATTTTCTGCCTTACGTATGGCGTACCCACAGTTTTTACGTGGCGGTGTTCTTATTTAGAGGTCTTGTCTGTATTAGAAAGGAGTGTTCATGTTGTAAGAGATGGAGACATTAACAAATATATATAAAGAGAGAGACAGTTGCGCATTTTTATAAACACAAAGTTCATATTAATACAATTTCACTTTACCTTTGTTTTAGTGATGATGGTTTTCACAAAGTTTTTATAACATAAATGGACAATACTTTTCTGTTGAATAACAACACGAAAAAGCAGATACAAAAAGATGAATATGTTCTTTTTATTATTCAATATGACCGGTCAATGGCTTTGCATCCAGGAATTCAAGTCTTACCTGAATTCTTCTTCTAACCTCGCTTCCAAGGTTCCATGTCAACTCTCTCTCTCTCTCTCTCTCTCTCTTCTCCCCGAATCTGATCTGACTCTCTCTAACTAACTTTGAACTCTTTCCTATATTGAGAAATCACATGTGTATCTGGTCAACGCGACTATAAGTCACATATCAACATGCGCGATTTGCACGTTTTTGAAACCATTTCTGACGACCAGGAAATTTTCCATTCTCCTTGTTGTTTTACAAAGGAATTTAACCTACTTCTCTAATGCTGTAACACAGATTTTATTATGCATTCTTTCTAAGAATGTGAATAGTTTCCAACCAAATTTGTATTTATTAAATATTCGAACAGAATCTACAATTTACTGGACATTCCATTTATAACCTATTGTTCTTTAAAACTTATCTACAGGGTTCGATTCCCGTTTTATCTGATATTATTTTATTTAACAAATTCTCTTTTTTTTACTTACATGAAAAGGGGACAGCCCTTTTCATGTAACATAGTCACTCTTCAATCGGCGCTATACAATAGTAGGTAGCACCTAAATATAATCGTCTGAATTGTCTGGTCAATTTTGAAAGATGTGAGGTGACATTATGTAGTTTACCCCGGAACATACAATTATAAATGGCATAATTCATACAAACTTCAATACGCATTTATGTAATGTAGATCGATTACCTGTTGTTCTTCGTGTATTATCACTGGTCCTTAGAAGAACATGGTCATTCTTGGTTCGACTAAGTGACTAGGTTTTCGTAAAACCACAGTTTTCTGCGTTGTTGTCGAATATGTTTGTGTTTACACTCGGCCCCAAAGCTGCCAATATCAAGGTTATTGTTTAGGTAATTTGTTAGCTGTTGGCTGAGGTATGTTCCTACGTTATTCTAAGAGATTAACCTATTAATTTTGCCTACTCACGCGTTCACAGTGGGGTTAGTTCATTGCTACTGACGGAGCTGTCTAGGAATTATTTTTGCTTTCTCACTCGTGTGCTGTCTGATCAAACCCTGCCTTCCAGATCTTGTGACACATCTTCCACCACGGGAAGGAGATAAGAATTGATTTGTCTACTATTGCAACTCTTTTATGCGGTGTAAGGAAAATAGCCGTTTAGCGTCTTTTCTAGAGTTGCAACTCCAGTGCCAATGTCTGTCTTGCCAAATCTGCATTTTGCCCTCCGTTTTACAGCAATATGACGAATTTCTCCTGAGAGGATTTTATTTGCGAGCCAATGCTTTTCCATTGCCATCTGAATTTACCAGCTCATGCCACGCATCAATCAACTCACGTAGTAATCACTAAATTGCAAGTTGTAATTAAAAGCATTTTATTTATCTGGTGCGAATCATGTTGCAAATCACCTTTTCCCAATACTCCAATAATTTTCTATCATCAATAGTTCCAGTTTAGAAATACTACTATTTGTATATAGGAACAGCTACTTATTGCATTTTAATCACTACTGAATGCTTTAATCCTTATAAATTGAAAAAAATATTAAACATTAGTAGACATAGTTTCGAAGCGTATTACCTGCAAAGAAGAACTAGTTGCCAGGAAAATATTGGTGACCATGCACCATATGAGTGACAACGTGACGCTTGCAGACTTTTGGCATATCTCCCGGCTGGTGGACATTTTTGAAGCAGATGTATTCTGAAAAAAAATCCCTCTAAGAAAAGAAGTGTAAAGTTTTAGAACTTGGCCAATATATGTTTGTCTCGAATGCTCTGTACACTAACAGTTGCTATTTGAAATTTATGTGGACCAGAACTGCTAGCAGAAAACAGATGTGTCTCGCTTGGTTTACGACACGTTGTTTTGTAATCTATTTCGTCAGTCACTTTCATCGAAAGTACCCAGCGTTCCGTGATATTTATTCATTTATTTATATTTGAGAACTTATTTATCAGACGTCTGTCAACACTTGCTATGTTTTTCTTTTGGAAAATTTACTGTGATCACTTCTTATTAGTTTTGAAATTTAGTTTCCGTAATCGATTCTGAATTTCAGAAATTTACCAATAAACCACGAAACTTTCATAAACAAAGTTTTATTTTTCTTAGAATAATCCATCCGTGGAACAAGGTACAACGAGATCGCGTGCCAACTGAATACAACATGGCTGGTGCCAATATACAGAAAAACAAATACTGGTTCAGCTGATATAATTGGATAATGGATTCCTTTACGGTAATTTTCAACCCATCCAACCTATTAGTTTTAAATCTACTGGTAAAGACGATTATAACTCGAGGATATTATTAATCTTTATCCTTAAGTATATCTCATGGTTCTAGTATCATGATCAGTTTCAACGCATCAGTAAAAGCGAAAATAAAATTATCCGTGAATCGCCCGTTGAGAATATGCGTGCAACATTATATATTCTTCCAGTGTTAATATACTTCTATTTGCAGCCGCTAAAATTTCCCAATATAGTTTATTAGTAGGGATACCCAACATTGCTCGGGATTGAATTATGATCAACGAATGTTTCACTTTCCTTTTTTTTTATTTCATCGAAATCAGTGAAATCGTTCATTTTTTCAATCCAATCGATTGATTTCCGGCTCTAGTTGGGGATCCACAACGGTGAACCGGAAGGAATTTCACATGCCTTCCCAGATTGACTTAGTCCACAATATATTGTAGTCTACACTTCATTGTAGATAACCTGCTGTTGAATTTATACAATTATTGTTACACATGGCTTGCATTAAAGTTTAAAATGCCATTATCAAATATCATGCGTAAGTTCTGCTCTAATCAAAAACATTAATTTTGAATGCACCCCTCTTATATAAAAGAATCTTCTCTTACTTTAATATATCTGACCTTACATCGTGTTCTTTATTTTAAGTAAAACATGGAAAAGTCAGGTATAATACCGCAATTGTAGTTTTAAACACAAAAAGATCCATTCCAAATGCGCCCCTGTCATATCAAAGAAATTACTGTTGATTTTATATATCGTTCCTTACGGTTCGGTTAGATGTAAACCTTCTCAAATGCACTTGTGATGTAGGCTGTAAGGTGATAACTTTTGTCTAAATCTTCTGTACTTTCTTTAATTGGAAATGTTATGAATTATCGATACTTATCGAAGACATTCCCATCCAAAATATAAGAACACTGATAGGCACATAAAGTATATTCGTGTTAAATTAAGAAAAGTCGGATCTTTTGTCTTACAGACACACGCACACACGTATAGCTAATGCTCCTTTTATATAATGGTAAAGATAATATATCCAAAGGTTTTTTTTTTTGTAATTTTATCTCGAAGATGTAGAAGAAAGAATCGTGTTATAGTACATCTAGAAGCCTATCCTGGGAAGAGTTCATCTTATATAATAATGTATTTGTTTATTTTCAGTGTTTATTTCGATTAATCTTTAGATAATGTCGTACCGTACGGCATAACCCCATAGGAACAATAGTTGTCATTAGATCACCAAAGTTGGTCACCATGTTCATCATAACGTTCAGCATGAGCAAATGATAGATTATTTAACAATACTTGTTTGTATTAAGATACGCGGGTGTGTATAATACGCGAGGGAGACCCCCCCTGTTTTTTACAGTTTCAAGGGAGATGAGAGCAAGATGTTGCACTCGTTAGTCTTATTCTGATGTTCTAGAGGATTATCGTACGAGGAACAGATGGTATATGGAGTTCCTCAGCTGTGATTAAGGAAATATATCTAGTGAAAAGCTGTGAAAAAAAGCACAACTGGATAAAGAGATTCTATACCGAAATCTTCAAGTGATGGTGTCACAAACAAAACATCCAAAAAGTCAGCAGGATCCTTATATTCTTTTACAAGGGAGTAACACCTCATCAAGTCTCAGAGGCAATTCGAAGATAAGGATTAATGAATGTACAGTAGTCAATAGAAAAATATCCTAGTAATCGTCAGCATTAGAAATTTGGTAAATAGGATGACTTAAGAGGATGGCTTATCAAGAACGTGTTAACGTTAAACTCGGAAACGACAATATTGTAATCAGTTGGAAAACAGGAAAATGGAACAGAGTTTAACAGGCTAACAATTTTAAGAAAGAAGCTGTGTTCATAGAATCTACGTTTAGGCTAAGGCACAGATAAAGAGTGGGGAAATTATTGATAGTGGTACAGTGGTGGAAGAGGTGGCTGGTTACTTTTAATGGCATATATTGAAATGCATGGTTCTCGTCTTGGGAGGCTCCATGTTTTGACAATCCTCTAGGTTTGACATTTATCCCTAACCTGAAATGGAACACGTACATCAAGTCTTTTGCGCAGCTCGTTGAAAAAATAGTGGGATCCTTCTACCGCTCAGGAAGATACTTCACTACTGATGCGATTCTTTATCTGTATAAAAGCCAAGTGCGTCCAAGGATGGAGTACTGCGTCCACATCTGGGCTGGAGCTTTTTTTTTACAAGGTGGTAACCATTTATCAAGGCCAGGAAACCACTCAAGGATAAGGGTTAATTCATGTACAGTACGTTAGTGTGGAGATTTATTAAAATTGTCTACTTAAGGGGGCGGTTTATCAGGATTTGCTTATGTTGGACTAGAAGACATCCAGGTTGCAGTCAGGTGGAATCAGGCAGATGGAACAAAGTTCCACAGGCGTTCAGTTCTAAGAAAGAAGCTTTGTTCATGGAATTTACGTTTTGATTAAGGCACAGAGAAAAGAGTGTGGGAAATTTTTGACAGTGGTTTCAGCTAGACGGGTGTTTTTCGTAAAATATTGGCGATGGGGGGACTAGAGATTGAAGCTCAGATGAGCTTCTGCCATGGAAATAACGATAAAACAAAGATAGGCTCGCAACATCTCTTCTATGGGAAAGAGGTTGCAGGGAAGAGAAAAGGGCATCTCTCACTAAGCCACGAAGTCTATTTTGTACTCTGTCAAGGCAGGATAGGCTGTTTTTAGCAGCTCCTGCTCAGATCTGGCAGCAGTATTTCATCCTTGGTCGTACTTGGCGTTTATATAGATAGAGAATTGCATCAACAGTGAGATATCTTCTGAAGCGGTAGAAGGAACCCACCATCTTTCAAGCGACCTTGACAATAGACTTGATGTACGTGTTCCATTTTAGATCAGGAGTAAAGGCCAAGCTCAGAAGATTGTCAAAAAATGGGGCTTCTCCTAGACGAGAGACATCTATTTCAATTGATGCCAGATGGGGATCAGAGCGTTGATGATGCAAGGATAAGAGTTTGGTTTTTGATGCATTAAAGGTAACCAGCCATGTCTTCCCCCACTAGACCACGCGCTCGAGATCAGAGGAGAGAGAATCAGAGAGAACTTTCTCATTTACAGCTTTTGATATGTTGCCGTAGATGGTCGTATTATCAGCATAGATATCGAGTGATTTAAGTATGTGTTTAGGGAGATAATTGAGGTAGATCAGGAAAAGAGTTGGGACCAGGATGGACCCCTGAGGGACTCCACCATTAATACTGCAGGCTTCTGATTTTTGTCCATCGATCACTATTCTTTATGAGCCTATCAGAGAGAAATGATTACATGATAGAAAATACATTTCCAGTTCTACCGTAGCTGGAGATCTTGTGAAGTGGACCGTTATGCAATACCTTGTCGAAGGCCTTTGATATGTCAAGAGCAATTGCCCTAGAAAGGAAGCCTTTGTCAAGAGATTTACTAATCCTATGAGATATACCCGTTAGCACGTCTGCTGTACATCTTGCAGAACGGAAACCATAGTGCGTGTAACTAAGAATTTTATTTCTGCTGAGGTGGTTGGCTACTTCTTTATTTAATATAGATTCCAGCAACTTACTCATGACACACAGGAAACCTATAGGTCGGTACTTAGAGGGAGATGACTTATAACCTGAATTCTTAAATACAGGGCATACTGATGAGGTTTTCTAGGGTGTTGGAAAGCACTTCTCCTTAAGGCAACGCTTAAACAGTTTCGTAAGTATGGGAGCAAGTTCTGGTTGAAACTTTTTTAACACTATACTTGGGATGCCGTCAGGGCCAGTTGCTTTACTGGAATCAAGGTTCTTGATTAGCTTGGCGACCTCATGCACAGATATTTGTATGTTACCTAACGTGTTCTGTCTTATAGGAGGAAATATGGGGAGTTGATAGCCTTCGTCGCATAGGGTAGAATTAGCTACAAAGTTCTTGGCAAATAGTTTGGCCTTGTCTGATGCTGACGAGATGACCTCAGATTCATTGATAATGGTTGAGATAGAACGCACACTTCTGTTCAGGATCCTATTTGTTATTTGCCAAAACTGGTGGGACCCAAGCCGTTGCTAAGCTACTTTGGATTTAAGGAACTGAACATACAGCCCGCTTGCATTTTTTATTACTCTTTTACAGTGGTTGATGGCGTTCCTGAAACAGCTTTAATCTCAATGCATCTATTACGTTGGTAGCTATGGAAAAAGTGATTTCTGTGCGCGATGGCAGCAGCACATTCTGGGGAGAACCATGGCTGGCTGTTAGGTTTTTGTTGGAATTTTTTCGATGGTATGAATCGGTCTATGCCTACAATTAACAATTCGGCAAGGTCTGATACTATAGAGGACACATCCTTTTTAATCATGGAATGCAGAGGTAGATCAGATATGAATGTACGGAAGCTATCCCAGTCAACCATGGAGTATCGGTATACAGTACGGTGGAGGGGTACGTCTTGGGACTTATTACATTTCATTTTTATCTTAACTGATACGACGGAGTGGTCGGAGGATCCTAGAAGAGAAAGAACGGAAAATGAACATAGCTCAGAGGAAGTTGAGAGAAAAAATCTAGAAGGCTTGCATACTGACCTCTCGTATCGGGCACACGGGTGGGCTCGCGAACAATCTGAGTGAGATCATAAGAAATGGCAAAATCATGATAGAACCTCCCCTTATCGTCTGTCTTATTTGCGTGGGTCAGCCATTCCAGGTTATTGACGTTGAAGTCAACACAGATGTGAATGTTAGCTGAGGGATGTGCAGACAGGATGTGGTCTATTTTATTAGCTATACTCTTAAAGATAGTAACTCCGCTGTTATGGGCCCGATTGAGGGCAAATATAAATGCAGTTGTGTACGCAAGTGCAACTAGGAAGTACATATAAGGTAAATTAGGATCTTCTCTAGATATATCCAAGCCACATGGGAAGCTAGCTTTAATGTAGGCACATATACCATGCTAAAAACAGCCTATCTGCCTTGACAAGTACAAAATGAATTTCGTGGCTTAGTGGGGGATGCCCTTTTCTCTTCCCTGCAACCTCTCTCCCACAAAAGAGACGTTGCGAGTCTGTCTTTGCTTTATCGTTATTTCTGTGGCAAGTGCTCGCCCGAGCTCCAATCTCTGGTCCTCCTCGCCAATCTTTCACGATAAATACCCGTCTAGCTGAAACCACTGTCAGTAATTTTCCTCACTCTTTATCTGTACCTAAATCAAAACGTAGATTCCATAAACAAAGCTTCTTTTTTAGAAGTGCAGTCTGTGGAACTCTCTTCCTTTTGCCTGTTTACCAATTGACTACAGCTTGGATGTCTTCAAGTCCAACATAAACAAATTCCTGATAAACCGCTCCCTTAAGTAAGACACTTTCTCAAATCTCCAATACTAACGATTACTACGATACTATCCCGTTGATTACTGTACACGAAATAACACTTATCCCCGATTGACTTTCGAGCCTTGATAAGTGGTGACCTCCATGTAATAAAAAACAAACTATACAAGTGTTTTTCGTAAAATTTTGGCAAAGGGGACCATAGATTAGAGCTAAGACGAGTACTTGCCATAGCTGAAAAGCAAAGACATACTTGCAACGTCTGTTCTGTGGTAGAGAGGTTGCAAGGAAAGGAAAAATAGCATCCCCCTACTAGTCTATTTTTAAGTCTGTCAAGGCAATATAAGCCTCATATCAATGTGCAATGAAAAGAATCAGGAATCTTTGGAAGATCCCTACCATTCCAGTAATCATAGGGGAAAATATAACCATGAAAATTAATTTATTTGAATAATTTGCCAGGCACAACAAAGTACTTGGCAAATATACCCAGTGAACCAAGTGCAAGAGAGGTACAAACAATTGTACTGAAAGGGTCTTTCAGAACCTTAAGGAAGATATTTCGGTTGGAATATACAAGTTAGCAGATAAATGTTTGACACTGGTAGGATACTCCACCTAAGCTTGAAATATCCAATAAGAAAAATTGAAAAAATATCTAATCGAACGTAGCGAAACATATTTAGAGTGGTCATTATTTTGCCAGGAAACCGGGTTTCAATCTTCAGTCGAAACCATACATAATTATTACGCAGACGTAACATGTTATTTTCCATAGTTAGTCAAAACCACAAAGAAAAATATGGTGATCTTCCGTATACTTCGATGTAGCAAGAAAAAAAATACGTTATTTACAATTCATGTAGGATTTATTTATGTTAATAGTTTGATTACAAAAAATACCCAAATAGTCTATTTTTATCATTATAGTATTAAATTCTTACAAAATCCTAACGTCATGACAGATTTCATAAATAGTACGTATCTCATGCGCCACTCTTCTACGAAAATAAATATAGCAAAATAAGCGAAACTTTAGTATTTAATAATTTCTTTAAAAGATTCCAAAGGAAAAATGAGAAAAACTCGAAAACGAAAGAAACTAATATAAAATTACAAGCTACGGTGATATTTTTATGAATTAAAATCTCTAACTCTAAAAAATTGCTTGTCTTTTTATGTTGTAAATTTGGTAAATTAATGTAAAAATATAATTTTCTGTAGCTTAACTTTTATAGTTATCATTATGGTTTGTCATATAGAGTCAAGACTATACATATGAAAATATCTTGGATATAAAACTATACAGATGAATATATTTTGTATATAACCCTATACAGATGAAGATATCTTGGACATAAAACTATACATATGAAGATATCTTGGATATAAAACTATACGGCTGAAGATATCCTTTTGTTCGCCACTTCATGTGATATACTATCCCATTTAATACTAGAGATAGCTACTTGTAAACGTGTAACCGTAATTTTAATTAACTAGCACTAAATTTAGTTTAAAATGTCTGTAGGAATGCAAATCTTTTCTATGAAAGAAAGGGCGATTAATGAAAGGATGCCTTTTCTTTACAAAAGGATCAAATCTCTGACGCCACTCGAGGCTACGGGTTTATTTGTGTACGGTAGTCACTAGGACACTAGTATAGTAATCGTTTCTGGTAGAGATTTCTATAATTAGATTACTTACAAGAATTGTTGTATAGAAGGGGGTTTCAGATTGAGAGATGACGGGGACATATAATGGGCACATTTAATACAGAGGTAACGATGAGTGAAAGACATTTATACAGTTCTGGGATGTTTCTTCTTAACTCATATAGAGAGGAGAGAGATACACGTTCTTTTACATCAGAGAAGGGAATAGTCATTACTTATGATGAAGAAGGAGACACATTACTTGGAAGGGGATTATACAAAGTTCATATAAGATGATTAACACATTACGTTAAATTGTTGAATGACAACACGAAGACAACAGTTACAAAAATCGATGATGTTCTTTATTTCATTTGACACGTCGAAATGATGATGACGTCAGGAATTCAAATTCGTTTCTACATTTTTCAATGTTAATTCCTTCGCTTCCAAAGGACCCCGCCTCCAATTCTCTTTCTCTGTCTGACTAGCAGATTCAGCTTACTGCTTCAACTGCTCGACTGGAGACTGGCGACTCGACTCTAACTAGCTCCTATATTGAGAAATTCCCTTTTTGCTATGACGTCAGATGTGTGGTTCTAAAACGTGACCACTCACGTGGCTAAGCATACGTTTCCAAAACACAGTTCTGAAAACAAAGAATTTATATTAACGTATTTTTTCAACTTAACCTATTTTTTCAGTTTATTTTTTATTTTCATTGTTCAATCTTCTCTAGCTGACCTTTTTAATTCAGTGTCCATAAAACAATGAACAATTAAATTCTTTTTACAATACAAACAATATCTAACTATTTTCAAAACAATAGCTAAATTCTAACGTTCTAATTTCTGAATCTATCCCTGAACCTTGCATAGAAGGTTCGAGTTTCGGCTTATCCTAATCTCATTTTTCACTTATCTAATGTTTTTCTATATACAGGAGAAGGGGGCAGCGTTTTCTTCTAACAGAATATTCAATTTCTTTATGTTGGACTTGAAGACGACAATATTGTACTCAGCTAGAAAACAGACATGCGGAAGCAGAATTCCACAGGCGGGCAATTCAGGTAAATAACTTTATTTATGGAATTCACGTTTCGGTTTTGGCATCGACAGGGAGTGAGGGAAATTATTGATAGTGATTTTGCTAGACGAGTGTTTTATGAACGATTGGCGAAGAGGGACATAGATTCGATTTCAGTGGAACATTTGCGATGAAAATTACCAAAGGGCAGAGACAAGCCCACAACGTCTCTTCTGTGGTAAGGGGGTTGCAGAAAAGAGAAAAGGGAATCACCTACTAGATTAGGGTTCTGCCCACATGTTGCAACAGTACTCCATCCTAGGACGAACTTGGCTCGTATACAGGTATAGAATTACATCGGCAGTGGGATATCTACAGGAGCAGTAGAATGATTCAACCATTTTTCCAGCGACCTTGCAAACGGATTTGATGTACGTGCTCAATTTAAGATCAGGAGAGAATGTCAGAACAAGAAATTTGTCGAAACATGAAGCACCCTCAAAATGAGAGACGCTTACTTTAATTGAGGCTAAAATGTTATATTTTTTTTTATTTCGTACTCTTTGTATCGTTTGGGTTATTCAGATTACTGTTCTTATTTTGAGTTGTTCCCAAAACAATTGTAAAACTCGGAAATATTTCTGTCGAACTCGGGAATCAGCACAGGATTTCAGACCTGAATGTTTTTTTTTTAATCTGTGCTCTCGTTTTGTCAGTTATTGCTGTGTGAATCATAAATTATTCACATCGACATCACTGAGGATTGAACCTTCAGAAGAGTATCACTTCGAACTCATTTTCACAGAATAGTTTCTCCGTTGCGCCATAGGTGTTTGCAAACAATTCTCGCATGATTGTTGAGAGATTTATATGTATTCTTGTTTTCAGATGTACTATCTTATTTCTTATTACAGTAGATTTATACTATTACTATATGTGGGTGTGTAGTTATGTATACATATACAAACACACGCATACACACACGCATATATATATATATATATATATATATATATATATATATATATATATATATATAGTAATCCACATACATTTCTGTTTCGCTGTTTCACAGCTCATCAGTGCGGGAAGACAAGCAACTACCTCAAGCCAGGATCGTAACCCGACCGGCCAAACGACAGTTGGAGCGGAGCTTCTAAAGGTAACGCTATTTTAGTGCTGCTATGTCGGCATTGAATTAACAATGTTTTTGACATTGTTCAAATACCTAAGCTCAATTTGTTGACGCAAAGAGCATTCCCTTGATACGCTAATGGTAATTTGTATATCATTTCCTAATATGCTCAACCCAAGATAGGGAGCATTATAGTACCTATTTACTATGCCTCCCCACGGGACAGAGTTAGACACCAGGGTCGTTTTTTAACGTGGAGAAAAGGTACAAAAATAAAAATTGTCTCAGTCGTGAAGGATTTCTCCTCCACCGAAAGAGAACAAGAAAATGAAGTGCAGCATCTGAAGAACAGATGGTATTTATTTGCTCCCCCACTGAGCAAATTAGGCACAAGGCCGTTTTTAATGTGAGGTAAAAACCAGCTCCCCTAAAAGGGGTCACTCTGGTTACCAAAAATAATAATTGTCCCAGTATAGAGGGTTTCCCCTCCATTGACTGGTACAAACCATCTTAAGTGCAGCATCTGAAGAACAGATACTACACTTCGATCTTTACCAAAAGGCCAAGAATCCACATAAGTATGGTTTCGCTGTTTCACTGCTCATCAGTGCGGCTAGATAAGCAAAAACGACAGTCAGAGCTTCTAACCGTTGCGCTAGTTTGCTGTTGCTATGCGGGCAGCGAATTAATGTTTTTGATATTGTCCAAATACCTAAGCTTAATTTGTTCACACAAATCGTACCTGACCCCAATATAAAGATATATATATATATATATATATATATATATATATATCAGTGGTGAAAAAACCGGGCTAGAGTGCTCAATGTGTA
>NC_136504.1:30736833-30814333 GCF_053919585.1 Euprymna scolopes
GGATGACTTTCAAAAATATCGGCGAAAAAATGGATCCCCCTCCTCTGTAGAAAAGTTCCCAGTTGAAGGTGAAGGTATTAATGTTTTTAGCCAATTTTTCGATATTTGTCGTATGAAAGGTCGGACTTGAAAACGATACTGATCGTGGTAAAATCCGTCGCCTCTGTCGAAAGTTTAAGGTAGACATGCAAACATACATACATACATTTATATATTGCAATTAAAAGTTTTCGACCCAAACCGATTAAAAAGCTTGCCCTATCTCTGAATACCCTTTATGTAAAATTTCAAATATTTAGACCAGAAATTGTGTGAGTAATTTGGAAGAGACCGCAGAGGTCGATATTTTTTTAAACTTTGACCCCTATTATGACTCCTTATAATTTATTGTTTTGCGCTCAAATCAAGTTATAAAGTTAGATCCATGCCCAAGGAACCTATATCTAAAATTTCAAGTGCGTAGACCCAAAATTGTCGGAGGAGTTTGGTAGAGTTCTCAAAGGTCAAATCGTTGCACTTTGATCCATTAATCGCCAAATTTCTAGCCAATAACCGATCACATCAATGTTCCCAAATCTCAGTACCCTGTATATAAAATTTCGAGTCTGTAGACTAAAAATTGGCAGAGTTATTGCGTAGGGAAATGTACACAGACACACAGACACACAGACACATACACGTTCACTTTTATATATATATATATATATATATATATATATATATATACTCAATATGTAATAGTGATATATATATGTGTGTGTGTGTGCGTTTAATTAGTATAAAGCTAGAAAATTACAGGATAATTGTTATAAATAGTAGAAAGCTTAACAATGATATGCAATTGTTGAATTTATTATATCTAATCTATATGAATAAATATGGAAATATATGTTTGGTACTTACTTATAATCTAAAAAAAACTACCGAACCGATTCCCACAACATTTTGCGAGAGCGTTTGTATCTCATCCAAGCGTCTTTATATATATTTAAGATTAGAAAATATTACTTTATAAAAATAAGAAACATTTTTCGAAATCGTTTCTTTTCGACAGAAGTCGATCATTTTGAAAACGACAAAAATTCGTTTGTATCTGTCATTTTTTTTTTCTCAGCGATTGTTTTTTAAGTTTGCTTTTAATACGGTGTATTTTCATATATTTACTATAAAATAATAATAATAATAATAATAATAATAATAATAATAATAATAATAATAATAATAATAATAATAATAAATTTTGTACGTCTTGAAAAATGCCGAAAGATAGCGATTGAGACTTTTATATTAGAATTTGTCACGCGTGTAAAAATCATTTTTACCAATTGCTTATTCGTTGCTAACAAATATATTCGTTTATACTACTTATACAATTATATTGCAACATAAAAAATATATTTTACAAATTTGTTTTTAATATTGCAATATAGTTCTGTAAGAAGCATTAAACATATAGCGGTTACTGAAAAATGAACATGCCGGTATATTGCTTGGTTTCAAGTTTACTCTTTCTTGTGAGAATTTCTCTCACAAGGTTCTTGCCCTTGGAAAAATGGAAGAAAACCACACAGAAATTACAACAGCTCACCTTAAAACTTCAACGCAAATTTTATTAAAGTAAAAAGGATCCATGTTGCATAAGATTCGTCATCTGCAACTATGAGCTGGTAACGACCTCGAAGGGAATAATAGTTCGTCTTCGATAAGTTCTGCTGACGAAGAAGTGCGCTGGTTGGAGTGTTGAGGTGTTTTCCAAGATGGATACTGCTAGTCGGCCATTCACGTTGTCCTTTTTGAGTCAGTCCAGTGGCGGGCAAGCAGGTCAAACCGTAGACCTTAAATTCGACTTGTCAGGCACTAATTTGTAGCACAAGCGTGCAAATATAAATTCGCCCCACTGAAGGGCATTGCCCATTGCAATGATAATGTTCCGCTCCACATTTGGGCATTAAACCATCTCAAAACAACAAAGTATTTTTCGCTGCCTCGATTCGATTAAGACATCCATGTCCGCCCAACTCAACGTTATTTTTGGATTCTGGTCTGAAAAGGTAATTTTGGCGCCAAGAACATTCTTGGCAGTGAGTTATAACGAGCAATTTGATCGGTTCAAACAAATCCGTAGGCAGAGAAACCGTCCAATAAAGAACTTGCTTATGTTCTTACATTCTCTCTCTCTCACATTCTGTTCCTATTAAACTTGCCTCCCATGAGAGCAGAGTTAGACACAAGGCTGATTTTTATCTAGAGAAAATCAAGCTCTACACAAGTATAGGAACAAAAAAAAATGCCTAAGTGTAGAAAGATTTCTCCTCCATTAATCGAGGACAAAAACTGCGAATTGTAGTTCACCTGTTTCTCTCCCTCTATCTTTCTTTCTCTATCTCCCTCTACTTTCATCTCTCATTTCGTCTCTCCTTATTTCTGTTTATTACCCCTCTATCTCTCTCCCTTTCTTTCATTCTTTCCATCTCCCAGTATCCTTCCCTCTGTCTCCCTTTATTTTCATCTCTCTATCCCTCTGTATCTCTCCCTCTTCCTCTCTATCCCAATTTCTCTCTCTCTACATACCTCACTCTATCTCCCTCTTTCTATTTATCTTTCGTTATCTCTATATATATCTCTTTCTCTCCTTCTCCCCAGTCTCTTTCACCTTCTCTCTCTCTATCTCTTTCTTTCACACCCCCTCTTTCTGTTTCTCGATCCCTTTATCTATCTCTATATCTCTCTCCTTTTATCTTTATATCTCCCTCTCAATCTATCCGTCTTTAATCTCTCATCTTATTTTAATCACCGAAATTACTTACAGTGGATAAGGTATTGTCAAGAGCGTTGATACAAAAGATGTTTCCAGATACTCAAATTTATTATAAAAATTCCAGTTGTGTGAGTGAACGAACTATTCTTGCAGCTCAAAATTAAGACATCCATGAACTGAACGATATTATTCTGCTTAAAATTCCAAGTGAGGTAGTTACATTTTTAATTCACTAACTTTACCTGGTATGCCATCGCATGTACTGCAATTGAAAATCGATGTACCAATTATCATGTTGCAAAATATCAACCAGCCCAAGCTTTGTGATGGCACCCGACTTGCAGTAGAAATAATTAATGAACAACATCATTTAAATAACAATCTTGACAGTGCCTTTCAACGGTGAAGATATCCACATTCCACGTATTCCTATAATTTCACTGGGTACGTCATTTCAATTTAGATGTAAATTCACAATTCGATTGACGATTTCAATCACCATCAACAAAGCTGAAAGGCGATCTTTACAATTTTGTAGCTTACATCTACACACTGACGAGCTCTCACATAGACAATTATACGTTGCGTGTTTCAGAGTTGACAAGCAAGCACATCTATATATCTGCTCTGAAAATGGAAGATCAAAAAATATTGTGTATTCAAAAGTACTGGCAAATATAGCATATAAGAAACATGCATTTTCTATTTTGGGGGATTTGTTCGATTTTATAAAATTGAGCCACAGCAACGCGTGGCAGAATATACCTAGTATATATATATATATATATATATATATATATATATATATATATATATATATATATATATATATATAAGAGTAGCATTGTTCGTAAAGAAATATATAGAGAATTTTTTTTTAAAGCAAAAGACAATGCGGGGAAAGGCTGGAATTATGAAAGTAAAGAAAGATAAATAAATAAATGTAGACGGGTATGCTTGAGTAGAGGAGTGTCTAGCCTTTATTCGTCTATCTTTCCTCACCTCAATGTATAATTATTTATAACCAAGTTGCTGGTATGTCCGGTGTATGTAAAGTCCGTGGGTGGTATGGAACTTTGATTAATTTCAAGAGAAAGGGACCTCTCTTTTTCAAAAGACAAAAGTGGATTCAAGATGGCGGAAAAGAACGCGACCGGTTGTCTACATTTATATATATATATATATATATATATATATATATATGTGTGTGTGTGTGTGTGTGTGTGGGTGTGTGTGTGTGTGTTAGTGTGTGTGTATATATAACTATATATAACTATATATATAATTATATAGTTATATATAGTTATACACAAATATATATATATATATATATATATATATATATATATTAATTTATAAAATATATATGGCGATTAAGCTACACTGAATATTCTGCGTTTTATCCAACTATAGGATTCGTCAGATTTTTTTTTACAATATAGTTGGATGAAACGCAGAATATTCAGTGTAGCTTAATCGCCATATATATTTTATAAATTACTAACTAGCTATACCTACGTATTGAGCACCTTTGAAGTAAATACTTAAAGTTTACGCATAAATCTATACTTTCATATATTAAATTTATGCGAATAGATGAAGTAGTTATATATATATATATATATATATATATATATATATATATATATATATATATATATATATATATATACGTTGTACGTTATTTATGTTGTTTTGGGGCAATGACCTGCGTTTACTGGTGACTACTGGACTCAGTGGCAGCTGCGATCAGCGTCAACCTTTATTTGAAGCTAGTGATCATCACTGGCAATTAATTCTGATAATAATAATAATAATAATAATAATAATAATAATAATAATAATAATAATAATAATAATAATAAACACTACATGGAACCAACAACACTGAAACCACATATCTATAAGTTTTCTAACCCAATCTTTCTCTATTGCCACATCACTGCCCCACCCCCAAAAAAGAGCCAGACCAAATAACCAAGTAGAGTCAAGGAGGAAGGAAAGACCGCGTAACTTACCACAACTCAGTCGAATAAGTGCGAAGATAGCTGAGACCTTGGGGAGGCTTATTGCCACTCAAATCCCATCAAAGATCAATAGCTGCTGCCAACGAGAAAGCAATGCCAAGTAGCTGTTGCGATAATGCACATTTATTTGCAAATTGTATCGAAAGAGGTGGAGAGTACTGGAAAACGGAGGAGACCTGTTGTCACTCAGCTTCCAGTGAACACTACGTTATGTTTTCAGGGAAAGATATCCGAAGACTTGTGTGAAAACTCCTTGTGAGCCAATAATATTTACGAAATAGTCCTAGAAATCTTTGCCCGTTTAAATAAAATCTGACTGATGTTTTTATTAGTAAAAAGTAAACTATTATAAATATTTTAATGTTAAAGTAGTCTGATTGAAGCACAGTTTAATGCGTATCTGAGAAAAAAATTAAAAATTAAAGGCGGAATAATGCAAAGGTATGACGGATCAATTCAAACTGACGCAATTAAATACATCATGGTGAAACTAGCTATGCAGTTTCACTTTATTGATCCAATTCATGTGTATCTGTATAACTATACATATAGATAACATATAGATATGTTTTTAATGTTTTTTGTATACAATATTTTAGATGTAAGATGTTCTTAATTGCGTCACACGGTCACGTGGTGTGTTGCTAACGGTATATATTCGAGATGCTTTCCCTTTGTCAAGCGTATGTTCGACTTTCAAACGTATGTTGAGGGTTTTATTGTAAATGGGTAGGTTCGCAGAAATTGGAAATGAATTCATCTGTTTATCAGACACAAAATTTATTACTATCGGACGTGTGTTATAACTCGATATTATTAACAGTTTCCTTTTCTGTACATATTTAGCCTTAATTATTTATATGTGTATTATTCACTATTATTTTTTCGTTTATTTTATTTATCTATTTTAAAAACAAATTGTGGCTCTGTTTTTTCGGCAGGTCTCTTAAAATGAAACGCCCAACGATTGTAAAAGCACCGCAGAAAAAAGTACCAGATTTAAAAAAAAAAAATAACATAACACATAAAGTTAATTAATGTGTGTAGCTTTTTATTTGTTTTACATAAACATTTATATGTCGATACACAACCATGAGTATGTTTCGGTTAGCCAGTTAAAAACCTCTTCAGATGATATTGCTTACATAAATACACAAATTTTAGTATTAATATATATATATATATATATATATATATATATATATATATATATATATATATATATACGTTTGATTTTTATTAACGTACCTTTCTGTTAAGTTACATTATTGTTTTAGCTACCCGGCCGTCTTTGGCCGTCTGTAGCTTCCTCATACTTTTACATGAATGTTCGTTATGATGGGATGAAACCCGGAATATTCATGTAGCTTAATTGTCATATATATTTTCATAACTGACTATCTATATATTTAAAATTCGAGTCTTAATGTTTAAGTTTTTGGGCGTCTAGTTTCTTGATAAGTATGTCTTGACCTGTTGGGTGTTCGCTTTGGTTCGGAGTCGGGGGGCTATCTGTGTGCTCGCGCGCGCGGCCGCTATCTAACCCTTTCCAAGCAATTAACAACAAATAAAAACCAAATAAATAAACCGAATAATAGCCCCCCCGCCTCCGAACCTAAGCGAACACTCAACAGATCAATACTTATCAAGAAATCATCTCTCCAATGAGACGCCAAAAAACTTAAACATTAAGACTCGAATTTTAAAGCAATCACCCTCCTCCAACCCCCACATATCCCCCTCCCCCTCCAAGTATCCGTATGCCCTCAGCCAAACCAGAAATAAACTTCCCAGACCCTCCCCACAACCATCTAAGTTCCTTAAACTCCAAAACTGAAACATTACCGACATAACAAGCACCCCCTCCCACCTTTTCCCCTTGTTCTTTTCCTCTTTTTTCCGCTCTTCTACAACCCCTCCCCTGACATCATTCAGTCTTTCCTCCCATCATAACGAACATTTCTGTAAAAGTCTGAGGAAGCTACAAACGGCCAAAAAACGGCCGGGTAGCTGAAACAATAATGTAACTTAACAGAAAGATACGGTAATAAAAAATAAAACGCATATTTGCTCTACAAAAGTATTGAAAACTTTCTTCAGTTTTTATTAATTACCATTTCTACAATATATATATATATATATATATATATATATATATATATATATATATATATATATATATATATAGTAAGTTATGAAAATATATATGACAATTAAGCTACACAAATATTCCGCGTTGCCTTCTCGTGACAATTCGTCAGTCTGAGGAATTGTCACGAGAATGAAACGCGAAATATTCTAAGGATACATAGGGTGTAAGATTGTGATTTGTTTGTATTGATTGACTGATGTAATATATCAAATTCTAATGAGCTAAACTTAACTCTAAGTTAACATTTCCTCTCATCTTTATTAATATATTTCCTTTCAGAGCACAACACAGATTTACACACGTAGATATAAAAAAACAGTCTACAAAAAACTATACGGATTCAATCCGAAACATGAAGTCTGATTTCTCGAAGTTAACTTTTCTTTCCTTGTGTCATACTATTTAACTTGCAGGACCTGTTGATAATTAAACGATACAACACTTATAACAAGACTTATCCAATAAATTTAGAAAATTCTTACTTTTAATGAGTTGTTTAAACGTTTTGGAGCTATTAAACATTTTGGGTGGTTGATTATTTTTGTTTTACAGCATATCAACCCTTTTTTAGGATATTTAATGCCGAATCCAGTTATTTTGAAGAACATTTTTTTTAATAGAATATATTTTATTCAAGTCGGTTTCTATTTAAACAATAGTTGGGATCCTAATACCACTCCGGGTTAGAGTGGACTTGGGAGCAATGGCAATTAAGGGGTGGTTCCACACTGCCAAAGCCCGCAAGCTGGGGACTCACCATCAGAGATAGTTTCAAGTCATATCCAGGACCTAAACATTTTGTGCTTGCTACATATCTATATCATTTGAATGACTTTTACTATTTTGTTCATCCTACACAAGGCACATCGCATCTTAGATGTGAGGGAATCATGTACGATAACCATTAGTCCAGCTTTACACGATTTTAAAAAGTGTTTCAAGCCTACTTATTCTTAACATAAGGAAGCCGTCATGTTTCACGATCGCGCATGCGCAGTGGTAAAAATGTTAGCAAACAGATAAAAATCCGATGACCCCCCCACACCCCACCAATTAAAAAAATTGCAATTTTTAGATCTTAGGAGGCCTTTCTTCCGAAGTAAAACCGATTAAAATGTATCCACATGTCTGAATCCTCCATATACCAAATTTCAAATCTATTGATGAAAAATATATGAGTATATAGGTTGAGAAGTGTCCTCACACGCACATGCTCACTTTACTAGATATATGGATAGTAAGATTACTTTTAGAAATCAAATATGGCACGGTAAGATTCTTTCCACTCGTGTGCTTTGAATTGTGTTATATGAGGTGAAGTGGGTGTTTTTAAACACAGCAAAAAGTGTTGTTTTTTTTCAATTATTTTTTTCTGCGAACTTCGTTTTGTCAACGTATTTTTCTAAACAAATGCTTTTTCGTTGCAAGGGTATCTAAACAAAAAGAAACTTTCCTACTAAGGAATATGAATATGTCTCGTATGAGTTCCTTACACTAATTAATTAAAATTAAAAATAATTTATTGTAGTACCGCTTACTTATTTAGTTGAAAACCCCTTAGAGATTTAATGCTACCTTGTATTAACCTCGAACTTTCTAGGAAATATTCTGGTCATAATCCTCATCCTGTGAGGAGATGCATTTAAAACATACAAAGCAATCCCCAAAAACTAGTGACCGAAGACTTTTTCCTCTTCTATCTCTTATTAATCGTCATTTACACGTGCTCGACTGAGTTTCAACCTGCAATCTCTCCCTGCAAACAATCGTCTAGCTACAACAACTACCAACAATTTAAATTAAACACTATCTTTGATATTTAATAAACGAAAATTACAGAGCAAAGTAACTTTCCTAGAATTGTCTCCCTGTATGACACAATGCCGTGGGGATGCTTCCTATCTTACTATAACATGTTTTCTTTACAATCTAATATAACTATATTGTTGTTAATCATTCTTCAAATAATTAAAAAACAACCCATTTTCCACCATTATCTATCTTCCCGGTGTTGACTTCCCGACACTCGTTACCCCTTTTCCTGGAGTGGCATATGGACCTTGGTAAGCGGTGATCCTTCCACATAGTAAAGAAGAATAAATCGGCCTCGAGTCGTGTGTATATCCAGATCAAAGGAGATAACTTCATTCGTTTTTGCATTTTATTAGAAGGAGAGAGACAACAATGTGTCGACACTATCTCACATAGAGCTCATGCTCTTCCCGAATGGTAACTTATTTGGTACTAACCAGGTTCTTTTTCCTGATCTAGCAAGAACGTGTCTCGAGTCCTATGTATATCCAGATCAAGGGAGATAACTACGTTAGTTTTTGCATTTTATCAGGCTGTATTCACTGATCTAACAAAAACGTGTGTGTCAACGTGACCATACTATTAATGGTAGTCAAACTGCAGAGAGTATTTCCATCACTTTATATTTCTTATTTTACCTTTTGTAATCTTCGTAATTTCACACACGTATTTCCGTAGTATTTTCTTATTATTTTTTATATCCTATCTTCATATAGAGTACAATAAGTTGTACCGAATTACAACCTTCATGTGGAATTCGGTTGTCATTATTTTGCACGACAATAGAACTTTCGATCAGGACAATCCGTTAGCCAAAATAGGGGCCATTTCGATGGCTTGAGGCATCTGTGCTGAATAGTCATAGAGGGTGCATACTCCCAAGCCTCTCCATCGGGCATGTGAGTGGAGCCAGTTTATTGTTTGTTGTCTGAAGCGCCCTCGTCGGCCAGCTTGTTTCTTCTTTAGCTGCGCCGGCTGATTCTGCCCTCTTCGGACTTTGCGTCACATCTCTTCTGCGGGGAGCGGAGGAAAAATACCTACCACTTCTTTCTCAAATAACTAAAAGAAATCTTAAACCTATGGATTTTTGGGGCGGGGGAGGACAAAGAGGAGGATTATCTCATCTCGGATATTTCCTATCAACTCGGAATCACAATGAGGGTTAGCATCGCTAAAACTCTCTGAAACAACCAGGATGAAAAGAGAGAAAAGCTTTTGTGTTTGTTTTATTTGCTGTTTGATATGTTGGGTAAATGGGGAAGATCATCGCTCCCGGAAGTCAATTAGCCTCTAACTGAATGACAAGTCGTCATCAACATCTGTTTTAAATCTCAGGCTTAACCGTTTTCCATCAAGAAAATACGGGTGGCCAAAGCGCTTATTTTCGGATGATTGGTAGCGAGCAGAACTTGTATTTTCAATCGAACAGTATGGTCCTTTAATCATTGTAATAGGTCACAACTCATATGGATTTCTTTTTTCACTTCTCTTTAATCATCTAAAAAATAAAACAGCGAAAACATATTATTTTCCTACTAGAAATCTTAACAGAAACCAATACAATCATATAAAATAGAAACAATATATGACAATGATAAAAATAAAATTGATATAGAAGTAAAGAAGCACACACACATATACATATATATATATAGTAGTGTAGTGATGATTAATCGGAATCGGGAAAATCGGAGCTATTTTGGGTATTGGAATCATTATTGGAATCGGAAAAATTGCAGCCTATTTTCCGAATCCAAACCGATTCCTTTAATTATTTAGTCTATTAATTTTTGATTTAACAAACATCTGCCATTGCTTGTAGTAATAATAGAAAATTATATATATACATATATATATATATATATATATATATATATATAGGGTGACCCCCCCAAAAAAAAATAAAACAAAAGCTAAATGGAGAGCATCAAGAACATATGCTGTATAACGGAGAAAAAAGGGCCAAAGACCCTTGTGGTTTGATGTGATGTTTTGAATATAATAAACTAGTTATGACCAAAGTTTCATTTCATTCGGACAAAATACTAAGAAACGAGGTCTGATTAGATTTGGGGCCCGTTGTTTTTTGGTCATCATGCATAAGTTTCGTTACTTCTATATATAATTATTACTTCTATACTTTGTATTATTGTTCACTGTATATATATATATATATATATATATATATATATATGTGTGTGTGTGTGTGTGTGTGTGTGTGTGTGTGTGCAACTGGGGAGCGTCTGTGAATATCATGTAATGTAGTCTGGGAACAAACACAATGCAGGTTCAGTCGCAATAAAAAGACTAATAATAAGTAATAACGCGACTACTTTTGTACCAACCATATTTATTACCTATTTCTTCCGCCACGCGTAACTTCGCGTTACGACGGTGACATCACGCATTTTCTGATAACGTGATTGTCTTCTATAACGTGCTCTTCTTTTTCTAGTCTTTTATCTTACAGTGACGTCATTTTGCATTTCGTGTGCATTTCCATATGCTTGTCAGCGTTCTGTTACATTCATACTCGCATGAAATGTTCCTCTCAGGATGACGTCGGTTTAACCCACTATGCCTCACTACCATAGTTTCATGTATTTTCTTTTTCATATTATATATATATATATATATATATATATATATATATATATATATATATATATATATATATATATACTAGCAGAAGTATCTACAGAAAATGGGCTGTGATTGATGAAAGTATGATAGGTTATGAAAAGGAGGGGTTGAAAAGAGATAGGTTTAGATACTCAAAAATTTTACCCTAAGCAAAATATCATTACAGCAAAGATAATTTTCGCGAAGATATATTTTTATTATATCAACTTTGTTTCCTATCGTAGTCAAGAGTGACCAACAAAATTATGTTTCCTTACGCTAAGAAAATGTTATATATATATATATATATATATATATATATATATATATATATATATATATATATATATATTCAAGAAATAAATGTTACCATAGTCAATAAAAGTTACTTTTATGGTAGAAAAGTTCATTTGGTGTGTCATTTTAAGTAGTTTGTAAAAAAAAATGTTGTTTTTTTTTTATTCAGGAGCCGGTTTAAAAAAAATCAAGATGGCAACGACTTTGAAATGGAGAACCCTGTTTTTAATTTGAAGGGGGGCACCTGAGCATTCTGTGTTAACAATTTAAGAGCGTTCCGTCAACGTAAGGAATATTTATAAACATATTTTAATATTTTCCGTTATTTGGTGCTTGAGGAATATTCGATTGGCATGTGTAGTTTATATAAAAATTCATTTAAGTAGTTATCGCCTCTAATTTCGTTTTAATTTCGGTTCGCTGAAATTATTTCAAGTAAAGAGCATTAAAAACTATTTCGAAACAAAAAAAGACATGAACTGAACTTTTATTGACTATGGTAACATTTATTTCTTGTATATTTATTTTTTCGGGTAGTTTTTGGTGGCTTTTCTGCTAAACACTCTTACTAAATAAGATCGACGAAATATCGAAGAACAAAGAAAGAAAAACAGTTTTGAAAAGTAATGAAGCTTTACGTACTTTAGTAAAATAATCCGAAACAGCAAAATGGGATATTAAAAAAGTAAACACGTAATTACTTTAGTTTTTTTAAAGCAAAGAATCGATATAAATATGAATACAAACAAAATGGCGCCCTTTTCAAACAGAACAGCTTCGTTTCAGTTTTACAGTATTGAATGTTGTAGTATTGCGCCGTCGGATTCAGGGTTGTACTATTGTAATATAAAGAACTCGCAGAAAGGGTAGTAATCAACTGAATTCCTTCTAGTATACTGACAAAAAAGCTTAAACAGATATATAAAAAAAATAAAAAGGTTATGTAAATGTTATTAAAAAGACACGTAATCACGTGAGCAGGATCTTTTTCCATTCTTTTGACACGATAACAATTAACGTTCTTATTTTTTATTATTTATCTATTTATCTATTTTCGAAAGAGTGCCGCGTGCAGGTTGAGAAGAAAAAAACAGAGTTATGCAAAATTTTTATCAGGAATTGTCTAAAGTTCCGACTATTTTGTTTGGCTTTCACTTTAATAAGAATGTGAATGTATGAGGTGAATTTATTCGACACAATATGATTCAACTCAAAAAGATAAATAAAAGCTAACGTGAATTCAGATTAAAGTTAAGGTGTTATTTTGGACCCTAACCCTTTTTAAAAACAACTGGTTAAAATTTGTGACATATTTACATTCTATGGAGGTCAGGCGCGAACGAACACCCCATAATTTTATTATACCATATTTCGACAAACTGAAACATAATTATCAAAGTATACTTACGCAAATAGAGGTGGAAAGCCTTTGTTAAAGTTTGTGCCATATTTCCATGAAGTACAGACGCGAACACAGACCCCACAATTTTATCATACCATCCCTATTTAAGTTGAAACATACTTATCAAAGTATTCTGTATACATCTATATCAAAAACCCTTGTAAACGTTTTTTTTTTTCATTTTCTATTTCCATACTCTGGGGGCCAGGCGCGAACGCAGACCCCAAACTTTTTTAATGAACCACCGTTCTGCCAGATCAAACATCGCCATACATCTTCTATCATTATATGTAACCAGTTATTTAAAAAAGTCAACCATATAGGAGCTTATTCGTGACCAGACACACACACACGCACACACAGACGTTCAGCTTTATATATATATATATATATATATATATATATATATATATATATGATTTATCGCGTTTCTTTATTTCCCTAAGAAGGGCTAACATCTCTCTCTCGCTCTCTCACTCTCTCTCTCGCTCGCTCTCTCCATATATATATATATATATATATATATATATATATATATATATATATATATATATACACACATATATATGTATATATACATATATGTGGGTGTATATATATATATATATACACACAAACATACACACATATATATATGTATGCATATATATGTACATACATATACCTATATATATGTGTGTGTGTGTATATATATATATATATATATATATATAAATATATATACATATATATATATATATATATCTTGAAAGAGAGATAGTTAGAGAGAGATTGGAGCCCTTCTTAGGGAAGAAAGACCGCGATAAACTTAAGATCGAATGCAATATTCCGATGGCTGTCGTTGAATACACTTTGGCTGTTTACTAGTTTATTTAGCATTTATAGATACATAATTTCCCTACATTTCTTTGTTAATTTCTGATAGTTTTGAGGTAGAATACTGTCGCTGTGTTACAATCTCCTTACTGACAGTAATCATCACGTCCTATGCTGATGATTCCGTAAGCATTAAGCAGTAGCCTCTGTTGGTATAAAGGTAATTGTTAGTATTTACTGAAGAAAATCATTATATATATATATTTAAAAAAACAATTCCTTATTAATTAAACTTGTGTGTCGTCTTATTTTCCCGCACCAAAAATGAAAACAAGCGCTACAACACAGACAACACTTAAATAATAGGTTAAACGCAGAAGTTCTAATTTACAGGAGCATGTTAGACACAATGTTGGTTTTAATGTAGGGAAATCCAGCTAAAAGACGGATACTTTGAAATGGGTCTAAAATGGTCATATTCGCGGAAGATACTTCCATCCGATTACTGATACACTTACGATGAAGTATTTTAATGTAGTCGTTACATGGCAATGCTCGAGACTCAGACCTTCTCTGCAGACAATCGCAAGGAAAAACTCGACTAACCTTTTTATTTCCAGTTGACAAACAGACATTTATTTACAGGTGTTTTCCAGAATAACCCCTTGTCTCTTGCTCAAAAAGCTTTTCATACTCCAGTATGCTTAACAGCAGTATGCCGTGTCGTACGCGTGGTACTCTCTCTAAGTCCATATTAAGGACACGTCTTTTCCTGTCGCGCTCAGACCACGTGTGTAACAATTTTTTTTTCACATTCTATATTTTTCCTTTTATAATATTTTGCTTTCTTCTTCTTCGCTGTTACGATACCTCGCACACGGCGCTGCTATTTGCATACAGCGACTGATGTTTCTATACGTGCGTATGTGGTCTGTTACAATATTGTAAATCTTTAACTTTGACATTCTTACATTTTTACCCGGCAATATTTTTTGTAAAAGTTTTATGGCCTGTTTTCTGTGATATATTTTTGTGAATAATCTTTATGGATTAACGTGCTTGTTGATATTTTCTTAAATTCATATACCTGAAGCAGGTATGTTTATTTAAATAGACATTCGGACAGTTTAATTGCGGCAACCGATTCCGTAGTCAAGTGGTAGAACTGCCGACTGTCATCACGACGGTTCTAGGTTCGATCCTCGGCTTGGGATAGGTGTTAGTCTAGCGGCACTGATGAGTTGTGAAACAACGAAACAGGTCTGTATGTCGATGACTAAAATATATTTTATAAAGCCCCCCTCTTGGGTAGAGCACTATCGTAAATTATCTTACTCGCTACTTTATTTAGCTGAAAAAATGCGAAGCTCGCGGTTTGTTTACAAACAAACGTTTGAGCCCTCTACGAGTGGCGGACGGATGTTTATTTAAATAGACATTCGGACAGTTTAATTGCGGCCACCGATTCCGTAGTCAAGTGGTAGAACTGCCGACTGTCATCACGACGGTTCTAGGTTCGATCCTCGGCTTGGGATAGGTGTTAGTCTAGCGGCACTGATGAGTTGTGAAACAACGAAACAGGTCTGTATGTCGATGACTAAAATATATTTTATATATATATATATATAGAGAGAGAGAGATACTTTTTTATAAAAAATGTCAAGAGAGAGAGAAAGAGAGAGAGAGAGAGATTGATATACATACTTTTTATAAAAAGTGTCAAGTGTAAAAAATGAAATTTCTTCTAAATTCGAACAAAAAAATGAAGACAAGTGCTATAACAAAGACATCACCTTAAATAGTAGCTGAAACGAAAAATTTATTTATGAGAACAAGTTAGACACATTGTTTCGGTTTAATGTGGAGACATCCACGTATGAGTGTTGCATATGGATCATATTAAAAGAAGAGATAACGTATGTTATATTCGTTGTTATGTTCTTATTAGAGTGTTCATATTGTGGAGAATTTATATTGGTTAGAGATAGCTATATTTATCAGAGAGAAACGGGCATTTTAATAGTTAGCCGGAACATGTAATCCATAATGAGAGGGAGATATGATATATTGATCGATAGACCGAAATATTTAGCTGTTGATAGATTGACATTTATACTTTTGACAGTTCTGTGAATGGGAGTATTTCTATAACATTGACACATATACTTCTTTACCTATTTTTGAGATGGTGATTTTCACAAAGTTCTTATTATATATAAATTGACAATACATTTTCTGTTGAATACATAACACGAAGACGCAGATACAAAAAGATGGTGATGTAGTTTCTTCTGTTACGACCGGTCAATAGCTTTTCATCAAGGAATTAAAGTATTTCCATGATTCTTTCTTATTCTAACCTCAGCTTCCAAGGTTCCATGTCAGCTCTGTCTCTGACTCCTCTCTTCTACCCTGACTGACTGAGTTCCCGACTGACTGACTGATCAAAGCTCTTTATATTGAGGCCCATGACGTCATTGCATGTACAACACGTGCATATTAGACACATGGCATGACATGCCTCCGTGTTTAAGCATGCATTGTTAATAACATATTTCAACTCCGATTTCTCTAACCTACTTTACAAATATGTTTAATATTTTCTATTGTTCTGATCTAGATTCCTTATTTTAATTTCATTTGATTACATTCCTTTCTCTATAAACAATTATCTAACTATTTATGTGAACTAAACAATGGTAATTCTAAATTGCATTTTCACTAACATTCTGTATTTCAATAACATTATGTATTCTGTATTTATTTTAACTTATGATCGGAATTCTCAATTCCAAATCTAGCTTCGCAAGTTCGAAACTTCGACTATCCTATCTCTTATTTACTCACTTACAAGAAGAGGCGGCTGTACTTTAACACAAGTTTACGTATGAGCGAGGAAGAAAGAAAGAAAAATATATGTATATAAGAGCAAACAGTTAATAAAACATGTCAAAACACTTTGAAAAAGAGTTAAAAACATATTTAATCTGAAAAGGAAACACTTGATGAGTGGATAGTCCTTAATCCGCTGAGTTTCAAAGAAATACTTTCCTTCTCATCAGAGGGTAGGAATTAGCAAAATGCGAGATCGGATTTTGCATACAAAAGTATTTGGTGAAGCTACAAGTAAGTCAAAGATCTTACTTGATAACAAAAAGTGAAGCAGAGGGAATATGGTGAAGAAAAAGGTGATTACACGTGAATGGATAGTCTGGTGAAAAGTAAATAATCCAATGACGGTAAAATCCAAAAATATAACTCCAAGAAAGTCTATTGAATTTCCATTTACACAAGTAAAATCCCAGGAAATCACTTAATTGGAAGATGGTCCAAAATATTATATATATATATATATATATATATATATATATATATATATATATATATATATATATATATATATATATATATATATATATATATACTATTGGATTTGATACAGGATTTTTCACATTTTGAAATGTAAGCTATTGAACATATTATTCTGGATATTTTTTTCTTAAAAGTTTTATTTTGCTTTCCGGATTGCCAATGAAGTCATCATTATCCACGCTAAAATGTTATTCCCAGGTTTTTTTTTTCAATTGTATATATATTTAAATGTTTTTTTTTTTTGTTTTTGACAATTTATGACTAAATCGAATAAATTCTTGTTTCATCAAATGCATCAACCGGGAAATTCTAGTTTTGCTAAAATTATAATTTGCTAATTTCTTACTGTTCCATGATGATAAGAATAGCAAGAGTGGCAATATTGGAAAGTCCGCGGAATATGGACTCTAAAAAGTATTGTTTAGAGTATTTTATCGAATAAAAAATTAAATTGTAAATTTTAATTCACAGTATTAAATTATTTTATTTTCCTTTCTCTCTCCCTCTCTCCCTCTCTCTCTCTCTATCTATATCTATCTATATATATATATATATATATATATATATATATATTAATATATATATATATATATATATATATATATATATATAAAAGCGAAGATGTGTGTGTGTGTGTCCGTTTTCGTGTATTTCCGCGAAAGGGATTTTCCTCGGCCTTCTGGGTAGCTCGATCATACTTAAAATGTTTTATATCGCGTCTAAATAATAATGCCTACCATTTAACAACGGGGGTCGCCTATGTATAAAATTAGTTCGAATTTTATCAGCTCGCGGCGTCTTCGACAAACGAAAGCGAATGATCTGGATTGCAGCGCAAAACTAGGTCAGACACCACACCACTTCCTCGCACCTGTTTATTTCGCTTCATAAACCTTCATATAACGCCCTTATCAGTTCCTCTCCCTCGTGACCAAGATGGTTAGGTGACTGGCTTTTTCTCCCTTTCGTTTCTACCTTCGCATCAAGGCTTCGGGGTCAATCCTACCTTCCATACAACCTTTTTTTCTTTTAACGTTTTTATACACACACCTTCAAATACACAGGCAACGCCGGGTACCCCCCGCTAGTATGTATATATATATATATATATATATATATATATATATATATATATATATATATAACCGAGATAAGACACTGATAGAAATAAAATGAAAAATCCTGATCGATATTACTTGAAGTAATACTTTCAAGGTGATCCTGGCCAAAAAGGAAAAGCTCAATATTTAAGAATAGAACAATATATAAGTTTGGTGGTTAAATTTTAAATTCTGAAAAAACAATATATAGACACATATATTCGAATTAAGAATGTATTGCTTGACAAAAGGAATATATAGAAGGGGTTATGTAATTTCCTTAATCTGCATACTATTGATTTCGAGGTCCATTGTATACATAACTCAATGTTCAAATTCTATTAATCTGGGGAAAATTACAATGGGATGGTATATCCACCCAACAACGAATACACTTTGTCAACACCGAGAAAGCTTTTGGACTACATCAATTAACACACACTCAACGCAACAACGAATAAGGCTGCCCCATATACATTTCGAAAAAGTAATAAGGAGCAATACGCTTTTGGTATATAGGAATATTACCTACTCCCCTGGACCTATTTTCTGCCCACCTGGATTTATAACCCCGAAGGACAATGTACTTCTTCCGATAATAGACTGCCCAGGTTGTATCAACTTTTCGTATAATTTTTCCACATAATTATCCACAACCACTCAAAAAACTATTTTCAATAATTGTGCTGAAAAGCAAAATAAGCTTCCATTCGCAGCTGAACATTTTGTTAACCGCCTTTCATTTCCTCTGATGATATGAACCGTTATTGAAAATCACGATTAAGAAAATTACATAACCCTTCTGTATATTCCTTTTGTCAAACAATAAATTGTTAATACGATTATATGTGGCATATATGTTGTTTTTTTCAGAATTTAAAATTTAACAACCAAATTTATATATATATATATATATATATATATATATATATATATAAAGAAAAAAACGTAACTGAGAAGGTAGGCAATAGACGTGTAACACAAGTAACCCGAGAGCGATAGGGAAAGAGGTGTCCTCCTATGTATGTTCGTTGGTTCTATAAAGTAGGAACAATATTTGATTAATAGTAAAAAAGTAATTAATAATCTAATTTTCATCGCCCCAGATACTTGTGTTTTATGCTTTCGTAATGATCAATGCCAGAAGTTGCGATTACTGCTAGTCGGCGGATTCTAATACACCAACAAAGTCAAAGTTAAACTCAATTTGCTAGAAGTTTACCACTGGGCCAGCACCAAGTAACATATATAAGGGAAATTAAACACTTAAAAATTCCAAATGTGAGCATAATAGTAAAGCTTAAATAGTAAATAGTAAAGAGTGTGCTACCGATTATAAGTCCTTAATGTTACCTATTCGCTAGATGACAGTCTTATTTTATTTTCTCAAACAAAGGTTAACTTTAATGCTTCTAAAGGGGCTTACACACACACACACACACACACACACACACACACATATATATATGAATACACCCACGCACGCACACATATATATATGCATATATATATATATATATATATATATATATATATATAAGTTATATCGACTGAGTAAAGTGCTGCATCCATGCTTTCTACTTTCTACAAGCTTTGACCGTTCTTCAACACAATTAAGGAGAAGTGTGTTCATGCGGGTTGGCACTTGACACTTCTTCAACCTTCTATGAGAAAGATGCAGTGTCACTTTGCTTCGAAGTAGGGCGTGATGCGAGAGGTAGCAGGTAATGTGAAAGGACCTAGTCAGACTACATCATACACGCCCCGTTTTTTTGTTTTATTTTACATGGAGGTCAACACTTATCAAGGCCCGGAGGCCACTCAGGGATAAGGGTTATTGCGTGTACAGTAATCAATGAGATAGTATTGTAGTAATAATTAGTATTGGAGATTTGATAGAGGGGCTTACTTAGGAGGGCAGCTTGTCAGAAATTAGTTTATGTTGAACTTGAAGACATCCAAGTTGTAGTCAGGTGGGAAACAGGCAAACGTAAGAGAGTTCCACTCGTGCACTTCCGAGAAAGAAGCTCTGCTCATGGAATCTACGTTTGGATTTAGGCACAGATAAAGATTGGGGAAAATTATTGACAGTAGTTTCAGCCAGACGGGTGTTTCTCGTGAAAGATTAGCGAGGGTGGACGAGGGATTGGAGCTCAGACGAGCACTTGCCATGGAAATAACGATAAATCAAAGACAGGCTCGAAACGTCTCCTATAGTGGAGAGAGGCTGCAGTGAAGAAAAAAGGGCACCCCACTAAGCAAAGAAGTCTATTTTGTACTCTGTCAAGGCAGGATAGGTTGTTTTTAGCAGCTCCTGCCCAGATGTGGCAGCAGTACTCCATCGTTGGACGTACTTCACTTTTATACAGATAGAGAGTTGCATCAGTAGTGAGATATCTTCTGGAGTGTTAGAAGGAACCCACTATGTTCCCAGCATCCTTGGCAACAGCCCTGATGTACGTGTTTCATTTCAAATCAGGGGTAAAGGTCAACCCCAGAAGCTTGTCAAAACATGGAACCTCCCAAGACGAGAGCCATCCATTTCAATTGATGCCAGATGGGGATCAGAGCGTTGATGATGTAAAAATAGCAGCTTGGTTTTAGATGCATTAAAAGTGACCAGCCACCTCTTTCTATACTATGCCACGCTCTGAAGATCAGAGGAGAGAGAATTAGAGAGAACTTTGTTATTTACGGCCTTTGATGTGTTGCCATAGATGGTCGTGTCATCAGCATAGATATCAACGAATGATTTAAGTATGTGTTTTGGGAGGTCATTGATGTAGATCAGGAAGAGAGTTGGGCCCAGGATGGACCCCTGAGGGACTCCAGCATTAATACTGTGGGCCTTTGATTTTTGCCCATCAACCACTAAGCTTATGAACCTATCGGAGAGAAATGATTTAATGATCGAGAAAACATTTCCAGTTATACCCTAGCTGGAAATCTTGTGAAGTAGGCCCTTATGCCATACCTTATCGAAGACCTTCGATATGTCAAGAGCAATTTCCCTGGAAAGGAAGCCTTTGTCAAGAGATTCACTAATCTTATGAGATATAACTGTTAGCACATATGATGTACATCTTGCGCAGTGGAAACCATATTGCATGTAACTAAGAAGGTTGTTTCTGCTGAGGTGCTTGACTAATTCTTAATTTAATATGGATTCCAACAACTTACTCATGACATACAGGAGACTTATTGGTATGTACTGAGATGGAGATGACTTTTCACCTGAATTCTTAAATACAGGGAAAACTGATGAGGTTTCCCAGGGTGGTTGAAAGCACTTCTACTCAAGGCCACGCTTAAACAGCTTTGTAAGAATGGGGGCAAATTCTGATTGGAGCTTTTTCAGCACTAAAACTGGTATGCCGTCAGGGACAGTTGATTTGGTTAACTTGGCGACCTCACGCACGGATATTTGTATGTTGCATAGCGTGTTGTATATTATAGGAGGAAATACGGGGAGTTGATGGCCTTCGTCGCATAGGTTAGAACTAGCTGCAAAGTTCTTGGCAAATAGTTTGGCCTTGTCTGATGCTGACGAGATGACCTCAGGTCCATTGATGATGGTTGGGATAGAACGCACGCTTCTGTTCAGGGTCCTGTTTGCTATTTGACAAAACTTGTGGGAACCAAGCCGCTGCTAAGCTACCTTGGATTTAACGGACTGAGAATATAGCCTTCTTGCATTTTTATTACTCTTTTACAGTGGTTGCTGGAAGACCTGAAAGCAGCTTTTGTCTCAGTACATCTATTACGTTGGTAGCTATGGAAAAAGTGATGTCTGTGGGCGATGGCAGCAGCATATTCTGGGGAGAACCATGTCTGGCTGTTAGGTTTTAGTTGGAATTTGTTGCATGGTATGAATCGGTCTACGCCTATAATTAACCATTCGGTCACGTCTGATACTATAGAGGACACATCCTTTTTTAACATGGAATGCAGAAGTAGGTTAGATATGAATGTACGGAAGCTATCCCAGTCAGCCATATAGTTCCGATATACAATACGGTGGGGAGGTACGTCTGAAGACTTATTACATTTTATTTTTATCTATTTAACTGCTAAAACAGAGTGGTCGGAGGATCCCAGAGGAGATAGAACGGAACATAGCTCAGGGGAAGTTGTGAGGAAAAGGTCTAGAAGGCGTGCATACTGACCGGTAGTATCGGGCACACGGGTAAGTTCGTGAACAATCTAAGTGAGGTCATAGGCAGTGGCAAAATAATGGCAGGACCTCCCCTCGTCACCGGTCTTATTTGAGCGGGTCAGCCATTTCACATTATGGACATTGGAGTCACCGCAAATGTGAATGTTAGCCGAAGGATGAGCATACAAGATGTGGTCAATTTTCTCAGATATACTCTTAAACATAGTAACCCCACTGTTTTGGGGCGATAGAAGGCAAATATAAATGCAGTGGTATAAGCTAGTGCAACTTGGAAGTATATATAAGGTAAATTAGAGTCTTCTCAGGTGATATCCATACCACATGGAAAGCTATCTTTTATGTAGCTACATAATATTCCATGGCCATGGCGATCTTGGGGGTCAGATTTAGTTGTTTAGTTAGAGTATCCATTAATTATGAATTCGTCTAGGCAAGTGGTTGGCCCTATGCCAGTTTCACTTAGAAAGAATATGTCAGGTTTCGTCTCCTGTAATTGTGTTTTAACCTTTAGAATGTTGGAACGTAGACCCTTGATGTTGGAGAAGGAGACCTGGTAGTAGGGGTCTACGTTGGAGGATGGGATTCTAGGTTTATTAGCGTTTTTTTTTTTTAGATTTGTCATGCTGAGGTTTTGGAATTTGTGGAGCAGGTCGATAGACTTGTTTGGAACAGGACAGAGAGGGAAAGTAAGGGAGGAAAAGACAAGATTTTTTTCTTATTATTATTTTTAAACACTTGATAAGGTAAAGCCGTAACAATTACCCACTAGCATGGCATCGAGAGGCCCTACCAGAAAGTCCAGAATCCATTCACCAAATGGCAATATAACAGCCCCGGTACTTTGCACCTGCTGATAGGACAGTGGTTAATCCAAGGTTCGGGTCCCTGATTATCAGGCGGATACGTCAGCCTAGATGAATTTTTTACCTCCAGCACCCTTACTAGTGACATGACCACATCTCAGGCTACTGTTCACAAAGTACTACCGACCTGGAAAGCAGCTTTGTCTTCACCCTTGGTCAGAAAAATAATGCTTGGAAATGAGGACTGAAGGACAAAAAAGGAGAAGCGAGAGTTACTGGAGCTGCCGATAACACATCCACATGCATTATCTACTCTCCATTAAAAAAAATGGAAAGAAAAGGTGAGAAGGACTTATTAGTTAGAAGTCCGTCGCCCCATCCCCAGCTTATGGTAGTAGTTTAAGATAGTCTCCCCTCCCATGTTAATTCATGGACACTTTTTGCAATCTTTCCTCCCTACACAGGGCTGTATCAGATAGAATTATGCCACTGACTTTGGAGTTGGAGCATAATACTTGTAAGTTGCTCTGCTCCAAATTTGAACAGTCCTGTGCAAGATAATGATGACTTGTTCAACCAATGTCGAGATGTAATATTTTTTGGCAATATCTTGATCGCTGATGCATTCTTGTTTTTTTATGGCTAGTTTTAAGCTGAATCCAGGTATTTATTATGCATACACTATATTCTCTACAAAATAGAGGCGGAATCCGATACCATGAGAACCTAAGACACTTCCCCATGACATTTTCAAACCAAACATTAAAATCACCCATGAGGATGATCTGATCCTTATGCTGAATGCCAGATATTACATCTCGACATTGGTTGTAAAAGTCACCATTGTCTGGCGCAGGACTGTTCAAAGTTGGAGCAGACCACCTTACAAGTATTATGCTCCAACTCCAAAGTCTGCGCCATAATTCTATATGATACAGTCCTGTGTAGGGAAGAAAGATTGCGAACAAGCGAAGATTTAATGGCAAGAACAACACCTGATTGGCGAGGTCCAGTTTCTTTTTTATCACTCCAGGAAAAAGTCGTATCCACTTTTTACTTTAGTCAATATTATATTTTTACAGTTCAAGATAGATGAAGGCTGTTTTTCCCTCTGGAACTGAGTCACTATCTTGAATTGTGTGTACATTCCGACACTCAATATAAAAAATAGTTTCGCGCACGCACACACAGAAGCAAGCACACACTCACCCACACGCGTTTAATTATGATAATCAATCTGTGATTTAATTAATCTCATTTTTCATATATATATATATATATATATATATACATATATATATATATATATATATATGTATATATGTATATATATATATATATATATATATATAACTATTGGAACTATAACGCGGTGGATACTAGAAAGCTGATTGGCTTACTAAAATCTCAATAGAAGAGGAGCATATAAAAACGATAAACAACCACAGAATTCGCGCATAAGCCTGAGGAGTCCTAGAGTGGATGAAACGCCGAATATTCAGTGTAGCTTAATCGCCATATATATTTTATAAATTACTATATATATATATATATATATATATATATATATATATATATATATATATATGCATCCGAAAAACATGATTAATTAAATCTCAGATTAATTAATCCTTGCCAAATATTGTTGAGCGAAATTATATTCACATAAGACAGTTCCGGCCAAATAAAATTGCTCAATATCCTAGATGGAGAAAATTTAAATGGTAGTATATATATATATATATATATATATATATATATATATATATATATATATATATATATATATATATATATATTATTTTGGCAAAAAAATAAAAAAAATGTTAAACAAAAATGTATTAATTTAAGAAGGAATAAATGACATTTAAAGTTCTTTTTTGTAATCCATGGATTTTAGAAGTAAGGCTCATCTCCTCAGAGGAATGTCATTAGCGAAATATTTGTTATGGATAGAAATATTTTGCTTCTTAGCACATGCATTGAAAATAAATTAAAGCGCAAAATCTTTTAAGGAAACAAAGAAACATACATCATGAAAATTGGATTAAACAAAAAGGACATATAATGTAAGCAACAGATTAGAATAGTGCGCCGGAAATAGAAGTTCTAAACTGGTCAAAGATTGAAGATAAATTCCCAATTTGTCGAATCCAGTATCCAGAATGAAAGGCGAAGTTCCTTAGCTATAATAAGTCTTGAAGGGAACAAATCCCATTTTTTTATATTATACAGTTCGTAGTATTTTTTTTTAGTTTTATGCGGTAAATTTTAACCGGTGCATGTGAATTCTCCAACTAACAAAAACAGTCATAATAACTTTAATATAAATGGACGTTAATCAGGTGAAAAATGTTATATTTATCAGGGTAAAAAATAAAAAAAATAAAAACTTTAAATACGGCAAGCTCTATTTCTTTGGCTGATGTTTCAGCTTCTATTAAATAAAGTGAAAACCATAAGATTCCGATCTATAGATATGCTAAGCATATGGTTAAAGAAAGAGAAATAGAAGAGAGAAAGAGAGAAGAAACGAAATCAAAAAGGGAAGGTCGTTAAAAATTACTTCCCTCTATTTTTTATTTCACCTGAATGGATCACAAAGGAATAATTATTGTAACGTCATGATGTCTGAGCTAATGCATTAACTTCAAACATTCACCTCCCTGTTGCAGATATTAACGGTGTGAGACTCTAACAAAGCAAACTCGGCCAGGGGCGTGCCCCATAAGAAGAGGGGCATCAAAAAATTTTAAAAATAAAGGGATCAACATTCCCGCCGTCTGTTGAACGTTTACAAAACATATGCAGTTTATGTCAACACAGTTAAATAATAGCTACAGAGTGGCGACTGTAATGTGCATGACAAAGCGCTTACTAAACGCCCATGAACAACATCTACCTAAACCTCAAAACACTGTGCGTCTCGACAACTAATCCGCGCTAATTGGACAACGGTGAATAAAATGTGTATAGAGATGGCAGTGTCACTACTACGTACATGTGTCCAAACGACACTCGATGGAATGGCAGCACTCACGCTCCCTAGCAAAGAAGGTGTTCGAGATCCAGATACTTGCAGACATAATGATGCGCATCGTCTTCTGGAATAGGAAGGGCGTCAATCTTCCTGTGTTTCTTGGAACCAAGATTGGCCGTAGTTATTTGAAAGGTTGACAAGTTGAAGACCTGGATTGCCCATGTAAGGCTAGCGAAAAGGGGAACATTCCGTTTGTAATCAGGACAGGATTTGAAGACCACAATATGCGTGACAAGGTTCGAATGAACAGTGCTGTCTCATCCATCGTGTTTTCAGAACTATCGCCGTCATATTACCACTCGTTTTGATTGATGTATTACATCAGGAGCATTTTCCCGAAAACAACACAGTAATCGAAGCTGTAAAAAAAATGAACCGTCTGCGCAAGCCCTAAATTGTACGGCCGAGATATAAAGGATTTCGTCTATCATTGAAAAAGTTGTATTAAAAATAGTGGTGACTATGTGGAAACATAAATTTTGGAGCACAATATGTCGCTGGTGTTAATATCACTGTCGTCTTTTCAAATTTTTGTGTTAAAAAAATGAGACATTATTTTGGAACAATATATATATATATAGTCATATATACATATATATATATATATATATATATATATATATATGGGGGGTGGGGGTGCTTATGCAGACACGTTTATCATGCAAATACTAAAGTCAAATAAATGAACAATAAATGACTTAAAACAACAAACTGAATCGAAAGAAAATCAAAATCACGCTAAATTTGAAGCAATCACTTGCTGTTCATTTAAAGGGTTGATTAACATCAAATCAGTCATAACCATCACAAATTTTTATAATTCAGCTTCAATTCAAAATGTCGAAATTGTTAAGTCAACTTAAAAAGATAAAAATGTGTTATGCCGAGACTGGTCAGAACTATAATCTGTTTCAAATTATGAGAATTAAGTAAACTTTTTCAGATGCGTACTTATTGTCTCTTTTGACAAAATAGAATTAAATATAATATAATATTCATATATATATATATATATATATATATATATATATATATATATATATATATATATATATAAAGCACTAATATAAAAAGGAAAATCATATCTAAACAATTCGTTTACACTGAAGTCACATTCCCGTTTTTAACTGTCGTTTTCATGCAACTTGACGGATTCTTTCTCCAGTTCTTCGAATGCACTGTTCAGGAGCATCACTAAGAAGACAAAATCTTGATTCATTTGACCAGAAAATATTCCTGAACCAGTCTGTATCTTTCTTGCCATAACACGAGAAATATCTCCCTATGTCATTGATGTTCTTTATAAATAAAAATGACTTCTTTTGCACACCACTTAGAAAAAATCCCATTCATATCATTCATCTTAATATTTTATATCTAGAAAGAGAATTCCAGTCCGTTTTAAAGTCTTTGCTATGGCTAACATAAGATTTCTTTCGATCAGTCAAAACAGATAATTTAAGCCTGTAGTCGTCCTTCTAAAAGGATGCTCCAGGGCGACCAGATCCAGATTTCCATTTTACCGATCCTTCGACTTCGAACTTTAGACACAATTCGTTTCACTGCAGAAATAGGTGTTTTCACAGTTTCTTTTCTTAAAATACAAAAAAATCTACTTGCAAGCCATTTTGGACTGCCTTACTCCTGCAATTCAGTTTTTTATATCCTCGCCAAGATGCGGTCTTATCATTTTTCGGATACATTTTTTCCACTTATTATTATATATTCTATAATAATAATAATAATAATAATAATAATAATAATAATAATAATAATAATAATAATAATAAAAATAATAATAATAATAATAATAATAATAATAATAATGTCCAAAATATAAATTTTCAGGAAAAATTAACAACAATCCATGGTAAAATATTAATAAATTGATTTTTTCCTTCTTTCACATATGGCCCAATGTTTTTGCTACTGATTGTAGAGTATCGATATATATACATATATATATGTATATATATATACATATTTATACATATATATAAGTATAAATATACATATATATATATTTACATATATACATATACACATATATGCACATATCTATGTATGAAAATTACAGTTTTTTATATTTAAATTTTATTTCAAAAATATAATTTTTCGAAATAAAAATCATTATTTCAACAAACAATACAATTCAAATAATTTTCTTAATCCATGAATTAAAATTTATCTTGTATATTGAGCAATTCTTATTTTGCTTATTGATTGCCTTATAAACAAATATTATCTCCCAAGAATATTTGCCAAACTTTATACCACAAGATTACATACTCTGTGATTCAATTCATCTCATTATTCTGATATATATATATATATATATATATATATATATATATATATATATATATATGGGTTTATTTTTTATTACCGTATCTTTCTGTTAAGTTACATTATTGTTTCAGCTACCCGGCCGTTTTTTTTGACGTCCGTAGCTTCCTCAGACTTTTACAGAAATGTCCTACAGACGCACCCCCCCCCAAAAGAAAAAAACAAAAACGGTCGGGTAGCTTAAACAATAATGTAACTTACCAGAAAGATACGGTAATAAAAAATAAAACGCATATTTGCTCTACAACAGTATTGAGCACTTTCTTCAGTTTTTATTAATTGCCATTTCTACTATATATATATATATATATATATATATATATATATATATATATATATTTAATTACAGTCAGGAAAGAAGGAGACCGCAAAGGAATTCGCACGTTTAGGGGTTCGAGGCATGACGCTATAAAAGTAGAAAGCTATCTACAATTTAGAGGCCTCCAAACTGAATGGATTGTCTATGCATCGAGGGTGCTGTAATGTACGAGTTTATCCGAAAACATTCCATTATAATTCTATAAAAGATTTATAAATAATAGATACAGAGATGAAGCATTGCACCGATGTGGCAGAGTTTGGAGCTAGCTTGATAATGTGGGACTTATCAGGCTGGAGACTGTATTACGGACAGTGTATTAGAGGGAGAAGGTAGTAGTAGATACACCAGTTAGGATATGGAAACAATACTGGACGAAGTATTGCGGATATGTGGGAGTGCATATTACATCTCATGAAAGTGAGAGATAAACACTATTCCTGTGACAAAATTACAGGTAAAACCTGGTCTTAGTATTTCAAAATATATCTGAACATGAAATAAAATTAGACAAAATTAAGAAAAGTGAAACCAAGAATATGATAAATGAGTGTTACAATTGACATATGTTCCCGTTATTTACCAAGAAGGGGAATCAGGTCAGCATTCTGCGAATGTTGGTTCATGTAATTTCACGACCAATAATATCACAAGCAAAAAATAGTTAAATATGCTCTCTTATTAATTACATATACCAAATACCAGACAAAAGCCTCTCCTCCATACAGTTGTTGACACTGTTTGTAGGTAAATGAATGTTTTTGATTCGAGTATTTTGCAAGGGAAAATATAGATTAAATCTCAGTTGAACATGTACAATGGAAATTACTATAGGGTAGAAATACGTCTCTTCTTTTTGACAGAACTTGTATCAAACAAACAAACGTAAGATAGTCGGAATGAATAAAACACACGACCAAATAGAAAAAAAAATATTGCATAATGATGAGTACATCCAGGTTCTCCCTAATTATAAAGAATATAATTATCTGGTTGACCCATAAACCAGACTTGTAGAACCACCTAGGAGAGGACTCGACAAGTACGCTGAAGCCTCACGTAAGGAATATTAGCTCCGACTACAGAAAATTCAGTCAATAATGCAACTTACCAGATTATCTCGAAACGTTACAAAGACCACTCAGCTACTTCAGACGAATATCTACCTTTCGCGGAACAGATCAAAAATATATCATGAAAGATACCGAATCCTAATAGAATAATACTATAGCAGCACTCCCAAAGTACGAAACTATCGAAAATCAACGAAAAAATCCTTGGGAAATATCTATACATTGTCAATTTGCTCTTTCTTGTTGTGCGGCCTGATTCTGATGTTCTGACGAACTTGTGCTAATTTTAATGTGTTTTATAGCACTGATTGTACGCAGTAATCAAAAAGATTGGATTTCCACTTTAAATGTTACATGAAGCCTCCTATTGTCATGCGTTTTTATTGTAAGCAATCTGATATTTTATGGGATATGTGCCTTATCGTTTACACATTTTATTCCCAAAATGTCAACCTTGTAGAAATGAAGGCCTGGTATAATCTTGTCGGAAAAGCGTATCAGGAATCAAATACTGCAATACATCCCACGATGTTTTACTTTGCTGATTATTATAATATCTATTTGGACTAGCATATTTAAAACCGCAATCTACTGGGTGACGGTTACTATACAATGCGACACGATAGATCACGATAAATTATCTACTGAATCATATGTAAAAAGTCGAGAATTGAATGCAATGATAAGTTCTCGGAGTGTATATCAGTCAAAACAGTTGGAAATAAGCCATGCACCATCGACAATGACTACGTAATTCCTAGCTACACAACTGGAAAACGTAGTTATAAAACCTTAGATACTGATATGGGACAAGAGCGAAAAGGAATTAAACAGTGCTGACAGCATGTAAAGAAACTGGAATCCTAGGACGATCTTTATCATACCAGTAGCCGGACTCATGAAAAAAAAATGAAAAAAACCCGCAGAGAAAAACATATTCAGTGAATATATGCAAGTGAGATACAAATAAATGCATTTAAAGGAAAGACTAGAACATTAAGATCTCCTGTTTAGGATTATGGGAGAGTGAGTGTATAGCATTCGATAGTATGCAGCATCTCTTCTTTAATGGTGAATTCTCTGACGAACTACAAGCATTTGTATCCCTCGACGTCACTACTCCCGACAAACCCGAGAAACAGCTAATTCCCACCCCTAGGTGTAAGGAAGCCTTTTACTTCAATAGTTTCTTCCTCAGAACTACAAATCCTTGGAACTCACTTCTAGGATTCTGTTTTCCCAACTGTACTGATATGCAGAAGTTCAAGTGTAATGTGAAAAAACATGTTGCCACTCACTCCCTTCATAATGCCCCTACAACTTATGTCCCCTACTTCACAGTTGCACTGTTGTTTGTTTGGAGTAAAAATTGATTGAATATATATATATATATATATATATATATATATATATATATATATATATATATATATATATATGTGTGTGTGTGTGTGTGTGTGTGTGGGAGGGGTACCAAATCGGTTAAAGGGAAAATTATTCCTAACTCGCATTTAGGTAAAAATTCAAAACATATCGCTAAAACCAAAACAAAAAACATCTAAGTAAATCGCGATATATCCAGACAGTTGGTGAGATGGGTCAGAGGTAAGGGGATTAAGCTCATTACCGTGGAGTTCCGATTTCGAATCCCGTTATATTCAGCCACTCTTATGAGTCGTAGACGACAAAACACGTTTCAGTGGATAATTACATTTTAAAAATAATATATAACCCGCTCCCCATGTGAAGGTAACAAATTGGTTAAAAGGAAAATTATTCCCAACTCGAATTTAGGTAAAAATGCACTTTCGTAAATAATTGAATTCATTCAAAACATATCGCTAAAACCAAAGCAGACAACATCTAAGTAAATTGCGATATAGCCAGATAGTTGGCGAGATGGCTCAGAGGAAAGGGCTTTAGGCCCTATATCGTGGAGTTCCGATTTCTAATCTCGCTATATTCAGCCACTCTTATGAGTCGCAGACGACGAAACACGTGTCAGTGGATAATTACATTTGTAAAATAATATATATATATATATATATATATATATAGAGAGAGAGAGAGAGAGTTAAATGGGTTTATTGTAATAGTTTTACTTGGTTTGTAGTGCTATAGCTCTAAATCCATGCTTGGCTTACGGCGGTAAAAGCGGACAATAAAACTATGCCTGATCGCCACGTTTACGCTTTCATCCGTTAGGCAATCAGCCGGCTACATTTTCTTAGAATTCCTAATGAAAATATTTGGTTTTAAATATTATACTATATACTAAATGGCATAATTTTTAAACACATCTGTTGAATGAGATAAACGGCTATAGAGACTGTAATATTGTCGTGTTAAATATTGAAATGAACGTGTGTTGAACTAATAAGCAAACGTAATAGGTATGAAGAACTTTAAATAAATAAAATGTATTTTGAATAATATTATCTCAGTGACGGTTGAAATATTTTATTGACATCGCCAAGACATCATTCATATTCTTAAAAATCTATAAAACGCGTTGTCAACAGGAACGTGTGTTTCCTGTTTATGAACTAACCAAAATAAAGACGATTGGAGGCATATAACTAGATTTATATGGGGTTTATAAACAGTAAATGTGCCTAGTCAGAGTTATTTTAAAATATATTACTTGAAATTGTGCACACATATACACGTACATAGTTTATATATATATATATATATATATATATATATATATATATATATATATATATATAGATAGATAGATAGATAGATAGATAAATATACTAGACTACCCGTGATCTTGTGGATCAGTATGTTATATTAGCTATGGAATTAATGTATGAGCGTGACACTTGTGACGTAAAGAAAATATTTATTTTGGACATAACAGAAACATTTCTATGAAAGTATATTAAAATGAAAAAAATATATACATAGATTTCTATGAGTCGTTCTGTTTATTATAATTCATTATTTTTGGTAAAAATTTACAGTTACTTAATTATGAGTGGTTAGCCATACTTATAGGTAAATATGCACTGAACAGATACCATAATACTTATTATAGTTAAATTCAAATGTTGATATCTCAGTTTTCTTTTTACATCATTCATTTCTGTGGTACGTTTAAGTTATTTTAAACCCCGCTCTCCCCATGTTAAATAATAATTTCGAAATAATAACGTTAATATTTCAACGTCCCAATTGTTCTTTTTTTTTCGAGTTTAAATTATGCAAATAAACAATTGTTAATACTGTCTGCTTCGTTTAAGTAATTTTAAACCCCACTCTTACCATGTTAAATAATAATTTCGAACTAATAACGTTAATATTTCAGTGCGCAGGTCATACACGAATGCGCAACCGGATGTTATAAACCGGAAAATGGGTTACATACATCGTTACCCTGACATTTGAGTTTTTTTAATTATATATATATATATATAATATATATATATATATATATATATAAATGAAATAGGATTGGCCAGTAAAGCAATAATAAAAAAAAATTGTTAACAGTATAAAAATTAAAACCAGCCTCAACCTAACACAGTATCTAAAATGATTTAATAATAGAAGCGAGACACGGATGCAAATTCACCTAAGTAGACATCACCGATTTTTACCCCTCCATTACAAAAGACACACTAGTAAAAACATTGAGTTTTGCATCAAAATACAAAAGCATTATCAACATAGAAATAGAAACTATCATGCATGCTAGGAACCCCTCTTATTCTATGAAGGGGAGGCCTGGGTAAAAAATCAAATCCGGAAGACCCATTTGATATGGCAAAATGGGGACATACGATAGCGCAGATATCTGCGACTTAGTGCGTTTATTTCCTACTAGAGACTCTAAACAAAAAATTCCTAGATCACTCATTCGGCCTTTATAGGGATCATGGACATTTCCTCTCACGCGATCAAAACGGGATTAGCCTAGATAAGATTAGAAAAGATCTAACCAAACAATTTCACGTGCTAGTTTTTTTAAAATAACAATAAGCACCAACCTATATGAAGTAAACTTCGTCGATACAATTCTAAATCTAAATAATAGGGCACATAGACCCTTTCACAAGCCCAATGATACACTAAGTTACATAAACAAACGATCCTATTATCCCTCTACAATTTTCAAGAACATGGTTTCCAATATCAGCAAAAGAATCTCCACACTCTCCTCAAACGCTGACATCTTCAATCAAGCAGCCCCATATTACAATGAGGCGCTCCCCCCCAAAAAAGTGGATTCACAGAAAATATCAAATACCAGCCAACCCAACATCAGCTAACAAAAAAACAAGCGTTATAGGGGGCGAAACATCATTTGGCTTGCACATCCATTTTCCCTCAACACAAAAATACGAGTGGGACATTTATTCCTGAAACTGCTTGACAGAAAGTTCCCTCCACAACATAAGCTGCACAAATTATTCAATAGGAACACAGTTAATGTCTGCTATTCTACCCCCATCATCAATAAAAAGATCATCGGAAGGAAACGCAATGAAAAAGAAAATGCGGACTGATCTTGTAGATCCAAGGAAGGTTTCCCATTAGCTGTAGGGTGAAATCCCTCATATATTAAACGAGACTCACGCATAAGGCTACTGATACACCAGAATTATACATCGGTATGACATAAGGCACTTTTAAGCAGAGATTTTACATGCATACCAGTTCCTTTAGGGCGAGAACAAGGATAAAAATAGCATTAGCTGCCCGAGTGTGGCCATTAAAAGACAACGGAAGACCATTCAACATTATATGGAAGAACATAGGAAGATGACCAGATTACTCACCAGCATCAAACGGCGCTCCTTTGTGATGCGGAGAAATACCACATTATAAAGACTATAAAGAACCCTTAAAATCGGTTTAAACGTCCGCAGTGAATCCCTTAAGCTTTGTATAGATAGAAGAAAAGCGCTCCTAACAACATACGAAGAACATAAAGGAAAGACTTAAAGAGTATGCTAAATGCGGTCAAATTAACGCACAAACTAATTTAGCAAAGGTGAAAACAGATAATTAGGCAAATTGTAATTAAATAGTTAGGAATTTTACGGCTATATAAAAGAGTACCATATACTCAAATATATATGAAAAAGGCCTAGACATTACAATTCAATAAATAAAATAAAAATAGTTTATATAAGAATACACTGACTATAAGATCACTTAGAACCTGATACTATTTCAACATACCCAGATATATAGTAACCAAACATAAAAATAAAATAACAGCACATGGAATACTTATTTAATTAATCAAAATTAAAGGCGTATAAAACATTAAAAAATATATATAAAGAAATATATGAGAAATATAATCTAATATGAAAACAAAGATTCATGAGTTAGCCCCCTTTAATTAAAATAACAGAAAAGGGGATAAAAAGTTTAAAGAATCATTAGGATACATTAATTACCTCCCTTCGACCGGTCAGAGATAACTGATTAAGACCGGAAGCCATGGCAATTAAGAACAGAATAGGAAAAAATAAATTTAAACATATATTTACTAAAAAATATATCAAACAAAAAATTTAAAAAATGGTATAAAAATAAAATATATAGAAATAGGGGTAGACAAGCTATAATTAAATAAAAATGAACACCATTAGAGATAATGTGTGCGGTTCTGGTTTTTACTCAGAAAGATAAAGAGAAAACAATATGGCTGACGAGAGCCGAACATTATTTACCATATATATATATATATATATATATATATATATATATATATATATATATATACTATGATGTCTGACATTGTGCGGTCGTAAAATACACTTAAATATGATATTTTGATTAATGCAAATTTCGTGATGATTTAAAAAGTTATATTATAAAATGACTTGTGCGCCACCACCAAGAATCGAAACCCAAACGTTTAGCTTAAGATTTATTTTCCTTTTGGACTTAATGCAAGACCTATGAAGATATGTTTGCTGCAAGGCTAAAAATTAAAGCATGAACCAATAGCTATTACCTTACGCATGCATTTTCAACTTCCCCTGGCAAATTCCACTGTTTTTTTTTTTTTACACTTTTGCACTGATTTTACCTGGCTAAAACTCAAATATAAAGTTTCGGATGTATTCGAATACCCTATATATTAAATTTCATATCTCTAGTTCAAAAAGTGGCAGAGGAGTTTTGTAGGCAAATTTTTTAAAACAAATGTATATATCTGCGCGCACACACACAAACACACACACACATATATATATATATATATATATATATATATATATATATATATATAATAAAATCCACAGCCAAACAACGTCGCAGCCCACAAGAGCCATGACAGTCAACGAAACGGAAGTCCAAGACTCGAGTTTCGCCCTCATTTGGGCTCATCAGTTAGACACATCCGAACTCAGGATTCGAAACCCGAGCCTCTTGAATGCAAGGCAAGCGCTCTACAAACTGAGCAAACGCTCTGCACACAAGTATGTCTATTAATCAACACAGATCAAGCAAACCGCGCCGAAATCCGACTGTGAAATGAACCTACTTCGTCTCAACAAGGGACGCGGTCATCCAACCAGCTAATAACCCCAAGTCAATGTCTCACAAGTAGGAGTTTTAACTCGAAAGGACGATGCCATCCAGCAATGCTGACCAAGCGAGCAACGTATGATAGGATTTTGAGAATGTAAGAGATTGTATATAATAAATTCCACAGCCAAACAACGTCGCATCCCACAAGAGCCATGACAGTCAAAGAAACAAAAACCTCTTTACACACACACACACACACACACACACACACACACACACACACACACACACACACACACACACACACACACATATATATATATATATGTAAAGAGGTTTTTGTTTACTATAACTTTTTCTGCAAATATTACGACTGTATAAATCATTTAGAATATCTGCATGGATATAATTACACGTAATAGCTAACTTAAGATGTTCATCCCATGGGAGTATATATATATATTTGTATATATGTTGACTTCAGTATTCTGTTTCGCGATATTATATTTTGTTTAAGGTTTGTAATAATCGCATAGTAATCGCTATCGAAGAAAACAATTACTGTTAGAACGGGATAAAAATAAGGTCGAAGGCAAAAATACAAAACATGCAAGTGAGCCCCTAAAAGATAACCTAAATAGCATCGTTTTAATATATTTGAAAGTGACTTTTCGTTCAAAATAAATCGATTGTCAAATCTGTTTGCTAAGGACTAAACAATATGGCTGCCATGGGTATTGCATGAAAGTCGTTGATAATCGCTCAGAAAACGTATTTCATGTTCGAGCGACTGGTGAGGTTGATTGGATTGGCTTGTACTCGTATTTTCTTTAAGGTATATGTGGCATATATGTCTTAATATCTCTTCTTCTCTTCTCTTTTTCTCTTCTCTTCTATTCTTTCTTTCTTTCTTTCTTCTTCTATCTTCTTCTTCTATCTTCTATCTATCTTTCTTTCTATCTTCTATCTTCTATTCTATCTATTCTTCTATTCTTCTTCTATCTTCTCTATATAAATAAAATGAACTCATTTTTCCCGTCGGATTTTGACCTTAATAGGATTAAAAATCAAGATATTTCATGCAAATATAATATGCACAAACGGCAGAACAATATCTGAGGTGTGTTATAGGCTTATTATTTCTCAAATTCCTCGATAATCTTAGATTTCTATCCTTTTTCTGCTGAGAAGTCACGGCCAAAATCGGTTAAGATCAATGGAAGTGGTAAAATATTTTCTCTCTCATAAATTCCTCCTCCCCCTGCCACCACTTAACACCGTTTGGGGATCGTTCACAAGGAACAGTTGAGAAGAGAACACTGGTTTGGCTTCGTAGTTCTTTCATGTGAAGTTATTTAAAATCACTGAACTAAGCTGCAGTGCTCTGTGGTGTAGTGGTTAGCGTGCTGGACAATTCACACTATATTTTCACGTTCGCGCCGACCTACCGTAGTCGTTTTTTTCCCCCCCTAAACAACTGGAATGGATTTTTCTTGGTGGCCGAACTGTTAACGTAGCAGATGTTTTTTTTTTTCACATTTTATTTTCCTACTTTTACTCATGACTCCGGGTTTGATCCTTCCTACTTACCTACCATAACATTTTTTAAAACTCCCCCCCCTGTCCCGGAAACAAACACTCGGGCAACGCCGGGCACCCCCGCTAGTGTTAAATAAAGTTAAAATATTCATTTTTTTCAAGTGTTATTCATTTACTTATTTATTTAATTACGGACTATTACCTCATTCTCATAATTATATCACAGCGTTTTGGTAAAATATTCCTCTGACATTCGTCCGGTGGTTAATTGCGACAGGATAAGAATGCTAGGTCTCTTAACTGTATTCCCAATAATCATGAAATATACAAATTGTTTGTTTATAGTAAAGTAGTATTCTGGAGTACCCTTGGTTCGTACGAGTAGACGTTTATAAGAAAGAGCTATTATAACTTTATATGGTTAAGCTTTCTACAGATGACGAATAATGTTGATGATAAATGAAGTGAGTTTCCTAAAATATGCCTGTTTTATGCTAGTATATTAATATTTTACACACAGACGCACAAACCCACACGCGCGCACACACACACACACACACACACACATATATATATATATATATATACATATATACACGCATATATATATATATTGTTTTTTGTATAATATATACAGGAATTTACATTTATATCAGTAGTCGGTACCGACGGTTTCAAGCCCGGTAGTTGAGGACTGCTCTTAATGTCCGCCTCAGGCTCTCGTCAGCCGACTCTCATCTGTCTTTAACCGGAACCGGAACCGGAACTCTATATATGCACACCATAATTTTTATTTATTTATTTTATCCTTTATTTTTTTATTTTATTTTTTTTTATTTTTTTGTATGCTACTTTAATAAGGTAATAAATTTGAAGCAATAGTTTAAAAAGTATGGGGTGATGCCTTCTATATTATTATTTTTCTTTAATCATCCCCCCTATCATTCAGTTTAAGTCTCGTTTAAAAGCGTTTGAAAAGTTCATTTTGAAATTGTGTCTAATCTCGGTTAAAAATAGGGTAATAAAATTTAGATTGAAATAGACCTAGGAAGTGCCCAGGGGATGGTATATACTAATATTTAAGTATCGCTTTGCGTTTAAAAACGTTTAAGATTTATTTTAAAATAATCTCTAGTTTCGTTTTAATTACGGTAATAATATTTAGTTAAAATAGACTTAAAATGTGTAAAAATATGGCCTATGTTTATATTTAAGTATCGTTTCACGTTTAAAATTATTTAAAACGTTATTGTAAAATTATATGTAATTTCGTTTTAAAAACGGTAATAAATCTTAGATTGAAATATGTCTAAACGGTGTCAAAAATTTGCGTTTTTTTATTTAAGTATATTAAGTATAACATGGTCTCGCTCTATTTAAAAACACGTTTTAAAATATTTAAAATTTAAAACTTAAAAATTCTCTCTAGATCTCGTTTAAAATGGGTGATAAGATTTACAATAATATAAATTATAAAATAAAATATTTTGACATGTGTCTATAACTAAATTTTTTTTTATCTTCACGTTTTATCTTTTTTTTTTCTATCCCAATTTATAAGAAGCGATCCTCTTCTATGTATACAGTCCTTCAAGCATTCGTTTCTCACATTTAAGCATCCATCTTCTTTGGTTGCTTTTAAAATATAATATTTTTCGGCATTGCAGAGCGAGCATTGTTTTAGCTCTGGGGAGTATGAAGGTTTTTGCTCGATTTTTTTTCCATTTCACCGTAAAAGGTGCACCTTCTTCTTTTAACTGCCATATCTTGTTTGCTAAAGCCGTATTACTTCTCTCTTTTGCTCCAAAGGAGCTCATGTGCATGTAATATCTCTGTTTAAACGGCCCTTCGTCATTCCAATGTACTTATTAGTTACGTTTGTGGATGTATTCGTTACAGTTGCTTCATATACAAGTGACTCTGCTTTAAAATTCCCTTCAAGTAGGCACTAATTTTTGGTTCTGCAAGAGCATGTTGCATTTTCCCTCTCTATTGGTTCTCTAGAGATGATGGATTTTATTGACGGTGTTGTTGAGTAGCTTATTTTTATTGTATTTCTATTGAATATTTTATGTAGCTTGTGCTTTTTTGGAAAATGTTTATCTAGTAGTTTCAAGAAAACCGTCCTACTTTAGTTTTTATATTTAGTGAGAATGGAGGTAGAAACCAAATTACTTTCCGTCCTCTGTTTTTGTTTTGTTGGTTATGGGTTGTTCGAATCTTATTTGTTCTTTAAATCCACTTTTATGGAGCGCGTCATTTTAATATGGAGATGCTTGTTCAAATACTTCTGCATTTGAAGACAATGTAGATATTCTTTTGCTCACATTTGCTACCATATTTTTAAATATTGTCGGGGGGTGGCATGAACCTTTGTTTATGTATACTAATTTTTCATTTGGTTTATGAAAGGGTTTATATATCCTTTTTTGGAGATCTAAAGTTACGTCTAAGAAGTCCACTTTACGTAAATTTGTGGATATTATTATTTTAAATCCTAACTCCTTTAAATACTTTTCTATTTCTTTTCTAAACCTGTCTAATGCATTTCCATTGTAATTTCGCGATAGACATAAACCATCATCTCTATATAGTCCGAATGAATGATCTGGGAATTTATTTTCTAAGTTGGTCAGTATAAACAGTCCGACTAAATCGCACACGTCTGCACTGTCATAGGCCCCCACTGCAACGTCAAACTGGTCCTCATCGTTTGTTTTTTTAACCCACGTTTTTCCTTTGAAAAACAAGAGAGCCCGTCTTGCTTGCATAATTGTTTCTATATCTAGGGTGCTTATCTTTCTATATTTTGATGCAAATTTTAATGTCTTTTCTAAGATTTCTTTAGTAATGGAGGAATAAAAATCCACTATATCCATCTGGGTGAACCTGCAATTTTGCGGTTCTTCTATATTTTTAAACCAGTCCAGGATTGAGTTTGTATTTGCCCACAATTTAAGGTTCAAATTTATTTTACATCCTTAACTATCTCCTTGATAATGAATTTGCTAGCCAGGCCTATTTCACTTTTGGCGGGGTTAATTAGCCTACAAGTTGGTTTATTTTTGAAATTGTCTTTGTGGTCTTTTAAAGTAACAAATCCGTTTTTCTTCGCTAATCTATCGACTCTATACTCTATGCCTAATTTCGTGGCTATCTCTGTGGCTTCTTTATTTATTGATTCATAAGTTCCCTTTTCCGCTAGTTGATATTTATCGGTAATGGAATTTAATATTAATTGTTTTTTCTCTTCTTTATCCATAGTGTATAAGTTTTTTGTTTTGTCTGAGAATATGATCGTCTCATTTTTTCTTTTCTTTATTTTTTATGTTAGCGGTTATTTCTTTTTGGAATTTGTTTGATGTGTGTTTAAATTCAAGTTTGGGGATTATTTCTAAAAGTTCTTTTTCAAATTCCTCTACTTCGTCAACTTTTGGAGGGTACTTAATCGATTTTAGTCCGAAGTAATTTTTTTCATTCTCTTTGGCGTTATTTCCGTTTATGCTTTTCCATCTCATTCTCTTTATTACATCTTCGATTTTTGCCAGCAGAATTTTTGTATAGAGCTGGTTGCTTTTTTTTTTTTTTTTTTTTTTTTTTTACAAAGGCATCACCACATTATCAAGGCCCAGAGGCCACTCAAGGATAAGGGTTAAAGAGTGTACAGTAGAAGTTGGTCAATATAGTAATCATTAGTAATGAAAATTTGGTAAATTTAATAACTTATATGGAACGGCTCATCAAGAACTTATTTACCTTAGACTTGAACACAACCATATTGTAGTCAGCCGGAAAGCAGGAAAACGGAAGACAATTCCACAGGCGTGCAGTTCTAAGAAAGAAGCTTTGTTCATGGAATCTATGTTTAGGTTTAGGCACAGATAAAGAGTGGGGGAAATTATTGATAGTGTTTACAGCTAGACGAGTGTTTCTTGTGAAAGTTTGGCGAGGGGGGACCATAGATTGAAGCTCAGTTGAACACTTTCCATGAAAATAACGATACATCAGAGACAAACTCGCAACATCTCTTCTGTGAGATAGAGGTTGTAAGGAGGAGAAAAGGACATCTCCTACGAGGCTACGAAGTCTATTTTGAACTCTATCAAGGCAGGACAAGTCCTTTCTAGCAGCTCCTGCCCAGATGTGGCAACAGTATTCCATCCTTGGACGTACCTGGCTCTTATATAGATAGAGAATAGCATCAGCAGTGAGATATCTACTGGATCGATAGAAAGATCCCACCATTTTTCCAGCGGCCTTGGCAACAGATTTGATATACGTGTTCCATTTAAGATCAGGAGTAATGGTCAAGCCCAGAAGCTTGTCAAAACTTGAGGCCTCCTGAAGACGAGAGCCATTCATTTCAATTGATGACAAATGTGGATTAAAATGTTGATGATGTAAAGAGAGAAGCTTGGTTTTAGATGCATTAAAAGTAACCAGCCACTCCTTTCCCCATTGTACTACATGCTCAAGATCAGAGGAGAGAGAATTGGAGAGTACTTGCTCGTTTACTGTCTTAGATGTGGTACCATAACTGGTAGTGTCGTCAGCATAAATGTCTACAAATGATGTAAGGATATGATTTGGAAGATCATTAATGTAGATCAGGAAAAGAGTTGGGCCCAGGATGGATCCCTGAGGGACACCGGCATTAATACTGTGAGCTTCTGATTTTTGCCCCTCAACTACTACTCTTAAGAACCTATCAGAAAGAAATGATTTAATAATTGAGAAGACTTTTCCAGCTATACCATAGCTAGCGATCTTATGAAGTAAACCTTTATGCCATACCCTATCAAAGGCTTTAGATATGTCAAGAGCAATTGCCCTAGAAAGATTGCCACCGTCGAGAGATTTGCTAATCCTATGCGATATAACTGTAAGGACATCTGCTGTAGATCTAGCAGAACGGAAACCATATTGAGTGTCACTAAGAAGGTTATTTTTGTTGAGATGTTTGATTACTTCTGTATTTAACAGAGATACTAGCAACTTACTCATGACGCACAGGAGACTTATTGGCCTGTACTGAGAGGGGGATGAGCGATCGCCTGAATTCTTAAATACAGGGCATACTGATGAGATTTTCCAGGGAGATGGGAAACTATTCTCCTTGAGACAACGTTTAAACAGTTTTGTAAGTATTGGCGCTAGTTCAGGTTTAAGTTTTTTGAGTACTATAATTGGAATACCATCAGGGCCAGTTGCTTTACTGGAATCAAGGTTTTTGATTAGCTTGGCAACATCACGTACAGATATACGTATATCACATAGCGTGTTTTCTGATACAGGAGGAAATATTGGGGGTTGGCGGTCTTGGTCGCAAAGGGTAGAATTAGCTGCAAAGTTCTTGACAAAGAGTTTGGCTTTGTCTGATGCTGACGAGATTACCTCAGGTCCATTGATAATAGTTGAGATGGAGCACACGCTTCTGTTCAGGATTCTGTTTGCTATTTGCCAAAACTAGTGGGAACCAAGCCGCTGCTCAGCTACTTTGGACTTAACAGATTGAGCATACAACTCTCTTGCGTTCCTTATTACTTTCTTACAATGGTTGCTGGCAGTCCTGAAAACGGCTTTAGTTTCCATACATCTATTACGTTTGAAGCAGTGGAAAAAGTGATTTCTGTGCGCAATGGCAGCAGCACATTCTGGAGAGAACCATGGCTGGCTGTTAGGTTTTTGCTGAAACTTTTTAGAGGGTATGAAATGGTCAATACCTACAATTAACCATTCAGTTAGGTCTAATACTATAGAGGACACATCCTTTTTAAACATGGAATGCAGAGGTAGATCAGATATGAATGTACGGAAGCTATCCCAGTCAGCCTTAGTGTATCGATATACTGTACGATGAAGTGGTACGTCTGGGGACTTATTACATTTCATTTTTATCTTAATTGATACAACAGAGTGGTCGGAAGATCCAAGAGGCGACAGAACAGAAACTGAACATAGTTCAGGGCAAGTTGTGAGAAAAAGGTCTAGTAGGCTCGCATACTGGCCGTCATTATCGGGCACACGGGTAGGTTCCTGAACAATCTGAGTGAGGTCATAGGCAATGGAGAAATCATGACAGAACCTCCCCTCATCATCGGTCTTGTTTGAGTGGGTCAACCATTCGACGTTGTGAACATTGAAGTCTCCACATACGTGAATGTTAGCTGAAGGATAAGTAGAAAGGACTTGGTCAATTTTCTCAGATATGCTTTGAAAGATAGTAACTCCGCTGTTGTGGGGGCGATAGAGAGTAAATATAAATGCAGTAGTGTGAGCTAAAGCAACCCGGAAGCACATATAGGGTAAGTTAGGATCTTCCCTGGAGATGTCCCTCCCACATGGAAAGCTATCTTTAATATAGGCACATATTCCATGCCCATGGCGATCTTGGGGGTCAGATTTAGAAGTTAAGTTAGAGTATCCTGTAATTGCAAACTCATCTAGGGAAATAGCCTGTCCAATGCCAGTTTCACTTAAAAATAAAAGGTCTGGTTTAGTCTCCTGTAATTGGGTTTCAACCTCTGGAAGGTTAGAACGTAGACCCCTGATGTTGGAGAAGGAGACATGGTAGTAGGGGTCTACGTTGGAAGTTGGAGAACCGGGTTTAATCGTGTATTTTTTCTTGAAACTTGTCATGATGAAATTTTGGAATTTGTGGACTAGGTCGACAGATTTACTTAGAGCAGGACAGAGAGGAGAAACTAAGAGAGAAAAAGAAACGAAGAATTTTTTTTTTGTACCACATGATAAGGTAAAGCCGTAACAATTACCCACTAGTATGGCATCGAGAGGCCCCACCAGAAGCTACTGCATGGTCCAGATTCCATTCACCAAATGGCAATACAGCAGCCCCAGTACTTTGCACCTGCTGATAGGACAGCCTCCTTAGTGGTTAATCCAAGGTTCGGGTCCCTGACTATCAGGCGGATAACGTCAGCCCAGACAAAACGTTTACTTCCAGCACCCTTACTAGTGACATGGCTACAAGGATAGACATAGAAACAGAAAATTTCCACCAACTCTGCCAACTGTTCGCGCAAAAATACTGCCAACCTAGAAAACAGCTTTTTCTTCTCCCTTTGTCAGAAAAATCACTCATTTAAAAAATGAGGACTGAGGGACAAATAAGAAGAAGCGAGAGTAACAGGAGCTGCCGATAACGCATCCACAATGCGTTTTCTACTCTCCATTAAAAAAAAAAAATAAATAAATAAATAAATAAATAAAAAATAAAAAATAACTATTAAGTATTGTACTTAATAAAAGTCCAACGGACCTGTTTAAGGGAAAGTATGGTGATAGATTCCCCTCCCACGAACTAAAAATGAGTACAATTAGGTAATCTATTTTTGCAATCAACTCGGTAGATAAATAAACATTTATGGACGAGAGAAAAAAAAAAAAAAAAAAAAAAAGCTAGCATTTAATACAACAGAAATACATAAATTAAATACTGAAATAAAATGTAGTTATTAATATTTGAATCTTAAAATAAAAAGTGCGAATTAGTAGAGAAAAAAATCACTCATCACAACAACGCATTCCGTCTCCAAACTAGTGAAGAATTTAACTTTTAATAGCGTTCAGAAGATTTTTTTTTTTTTTAAATTAACCGTTAAGAGAAAGCGTGATTTTATTCTGTACTTTAACTAATCACGTTTTAAGCAACTTATGATATAAAACAAAATCGGATGGGGGGGGGGGTTCTTCCGAAGTTAGTTGGTGATGTTATAAGTAATTGCGAGATAAGATGGGAGCCAGAAATTAGGGGTGGGGGACTGAAAATGATAATATAATGGATTGATTATACAATATTTAAGATCAACTTGGTAGATAAACATTTATGGACGAGAAAAAAAACAAAAACAAAAACAAAAAAAAATGGTATGTTTTTTATCGAGTAGTTTAACGTGTATTTCCCCATCTCTGGTGTTTTTGCAAAGAAGTTCCGGCGGTTTTAATTCCTGTTTTGTGTTCTTCCTTTTCATTAGTGCTCGACCACTGGGTTATTGGTATACACCGCATATACTGATATAAATGTAAATTCCTGTATATATTATACAAAAAAAATATATTGCTCTTATATCGAGAAAGCTTTTTCCTTAATAATAGAGCACTGTATGGGATTTCTTTTTCTACAAAAAAGTACAAGTATATATATATATATATATATATATATATATATATATATATATATATATAATTGAATGCCTAATAGGGAGAACTTGAATGCTTACTGGAGAGTACTTGAATTATTACTAGCACTATCCTCGCGTGTCTAAGGTCTTTCTGTATGGGGTTTTATAGGACACCATAGTTATGGACTCATTTCCCTACAAATCAATCCTGACTAAATATTTAAAATAGTATTCGTGGCCACTAGAACATTTCTTCGGTATGATTAACCCACAGTGTCTTATACGAGAAATGATGCCTTTTCTCCGAGTGTTATTGTCTAGAGTAACAGCACCAAGCGGGATACTTCACCAGAGAAGATAAACTCATGGCTGAAACTGATACGACCAAAATAGATATACTATAACATAAGAAACTGATTAATTTTGCAGGGAAAAATAAATATTCCCAATTTCTGTAATGACCCGATATTTGAGACGTAAAGGAGGTTTTATGGAATATTCGAATATGTCTGTATATCATATGGAGATCAAGTATTGCCCCATAGGGAAGAAGCCCTTGATTTTTAAAAACTTCAACTGAAGTAAAATAATATATATATATATATATATATATATATATATATATATATATATATATATATATAAATAAAAGCTTTCTCGAAATAAGAGCAATATATTTTTTTTGTATAATATATACAGGAATTTACATTTATATCAGTATATGCGGTGTATACCAATAACCCAGTGGTCGAGCACTAATGAAAAGGAAGAACACAAAACAGGAATTAAAACCGCCGGAACTTCTTTGCAAAAACACCAGAGATGGAGAAATACACGTTAATATATGTATATATATATATATATATATATATATATATATATATATATATATATATTATTTTATTTTACTTCAGTTGAAGTTTTTAAAAATCAAGGGCTTCTTCCGTATGGGGCAATACTTGATCTCCATATGATATACATATATATATATATATATATATATATATATATATATATATATATATATATATATATATATAAGCAGAGACATTCGCAACGTCTCTTCTGTGGAAAAGAGCTTTCAAGGAAGAGAAAATAACATCCTTCACTAAGCAGTGAAGTATATTTTGAACTCTTTCAAGACAGGATAAGCTGCTTCTAGCAGCTCCTGCCCAGATGTGGCAACAGTGCTCCATCATTAGCCGTACCTGGCTTTTATATAAGTAGAGAATAGCATCCGGAGTGAGATATCTACAGGAGCGATAGAAGGGTTCCACCATTTTTCTAGCAACCTTGGCAATGAATTTTATATACCTCTTCCATTTATGGTCATGAGTAAAGATCAAGCCCAGAAGCTTGTCAAAATATGAAACCCCCATGAGACGAGAGCCATTCATTTCAACCGATCCCAGAGTAGAGATAGAAGCTTAATTTTAGATGCATTAAAATAAACAGCCACCCCTTTCCCCATTGCACCACATGACTAACATCAGAGGTGAGAGAATTGGAGAGAACTTGGTCGTTTATGGTCTTAGATGTGCTACCATAGATTGTAGTGTCGTCATGTTAAATGTCTACGAATGATGTAAGGATGTGATTTGGAAGATCATTAATGTAGATCAGGAATAGAGTTCGGTCCAGCCTAGACCCCCGAGGGGCCCCATCATTAATACTGAGAGCCTCTGATTTCTGCCCATCAACCATTACTCATATGAACTTATCAGAGAGAAATGAGTTAATAATTGAGAACACATTTCTAGCTATACCATAGCAGGATATCTTGTGAGTTAGGCCTTTATACCATACCTTATACAAGGGCGTTTGATATGCCAAGATCAATTGTCCTGGAGAGGAAGCCTCCGTCGAAAGATTCGCTAATCCTATGAGATATAACTGTAAGCATGATGGTGTAGATCTAGCAGAACGGAAACAATACTGTACGCCACTAAGAAGGTTTTTTTTCTTTTGCTGAGATGGTTGACTATTTCTCAATTTAACAGATTCCAGCAGCTTACTCATGATGCACAGGAGACATTGGTCTGTTTTAAGAGGGATATGAGCGATCACCTGAATTCTTAAATACAGGGCATACTGATGAGATTTTCCAAGCTGTTGGGAAGCATTCCTCCTTAAGAGAACGCTTAAATGCCTTTGTAAGTATGGGCCCTCTTTTTGGTTGAAGCTTTTGGAGCACTATAATTGGAATGCCGTCAGGGCCACTTGCTTTACTGGAAGCAAGGTTTTTGATTAGTTTGGCAACATCACTCACAGATATTTGTATGTCACATAGCGTATTTTCAGATATACGAGGAAATACTGGGGGTTTGCGGTCTTGGTCATAAAGGGTAGAATTGGCTGCAAAGATCTTGACAAAGAGTTTAGCTTTGTATGTAAGCCCTTTTAAGAAACTCAGGTCTTATTGCTGAGCATTTAAAAAAAAATATATTGCTTTTTCACCACAAACAAGGCACATTGCCACTTTGTTGTAGGGGGATACTATCAGGGACATAAGCATCAGGGGTACTGTGTAGGAAGTTGGGCAGCAAGATGTCGGTTCACATTGCACTTGAACTTCTGCATGTCGGTACAGTCGGGGAAGCAGGGACCCGGAAGTGAATTCTAAAGTCTGTCTGTTCTGCGGAAGAAACTACTGGAGTAGAAAGCTCTCTTGCAGCTAGGGATCTCTACTGTGAAGGGGTGGGATTTAGCTGTTTGTCGGGATTGTCGGGGGTATTTACGTCTAGGGGGCACAATTGCTTGCAGTTTTTCAGTTGAAATAGAAATTCAGTTACCTAAGTTCGCCTGTGTACATTATGTTATAATCATTTATTACTAAGGCAAGATGTTACGAAATTAAAAGGGTTTTTTTTTTTTAAATTTCAACGATAGTTTTAGCGGTTGAAATTGGCCGTGAGATTTGTTCCTTGCTAATGAAGTCAGAGATGGCTTCGTGACCAGATTCGAATCTCCCGATCGGTAATAATCGTGTAACCCTGCACTGATGATTGCCGAAGGATAAAACACGAGTGTCCGTAGGTATAAAACAATTATTATTGTAATAATTATATATATATATATATATATATATATATATATATATATATTACATATTATTACATATATACATATGTATATATACATATGTGTGTGTGTGTGCGTATTGCATAAGCTATTTTAAACTCGTGCTGTCTGCTTTAAATGTGTTTATAATGTTTTAGCAATGGTCTCTACATCTTTGTTATGTATACACATAAACACACACACACACTATATATATATATATACATATACATACATACATATATATATATATATATATATATATATATATATATATATATATATATATATATGGCGTTTATGGGCGTTTTATTAGGTTGGAAACAACCCACATTTTCCCTTTGTGTATTATTCTTAATCAATTCTCTCTGGGTTCTAAAAACAAAACATAAAGGCATACTTTTTGTTTCTCCCTTCTGCCTTCTGTGCTTATGGTCGGCGGACGCTTCATTAGCAGACAATGCTCCAATGTGCTTCCGGTTGGCCTACAAACATGACAACATATGTTCGCATCTCCGCCCGTAAATTTACACTTGCCACTTGCTGAGAAGAAGATGAAAAAGAAGACAGAAAATAGGAAATCAAAGAATGGCAAAAAGCGGAAGACAAAACACAGCAGATAGGGGCGAAAGGCTCGTTTTTTTATTTGCTGAGTGTTCAACTCTTCTAATTTCATTAGGTTTTCTTTACAATTTCGCAGTGAAGTAGAATTGAAAATATTCGAAATCCTTTCGTAATTTTCTTTTCTTAGTTCTTCCAAAATTCTTTTCTTTTTATATTTGTTTTCTTTGCGATTTTGGATTAGCTCTCTTATAGGACCCTGTTTACGTGCTAGAGTATGAATAGTTCCAAATGAAATAAAGCTTTATGCTAAATTAAAATGAACCTTCCATATGCGTCGGTTTAGTAGTAATAATATTTTAAAACTTGAGGCTTGGTTAAACACAGCTGAGAAAAGGAAAGATAATGAAATACTAGATAAGAAGCTGGTATCTTAGGAAGATGTCCATCATCCCAGTAATTATAAGAGTAACCGAAATCATGAAAAAGAATCTCGAAAACTGCCTGGAAATTATAAATAGTGAGCAAAGTGCAAGAGTGATTCACATAATTAAACTTACAGGGACGTTTAGAATCGTTAGAGAGATCTTTCGGCTATAATATATGATATAGTGGGTAAATGCCTGACATCCAGTAGGATGACGCATTTAAAAGCAACACTCTGTTTTCTTATGCGATTTTATATAAAATATTATAATCGGTGTTGCGTATGATTTATAATTAATAGTAATATTGCTGTACCATCTCATAATAATGAAGTAAATAATCTGGTAATTGCTATACAGTAATCCAAGATTACTTAATCTCCTAGATAGAGCAGGTGCGTTTAAATGTAGCATTGCCTGGATGAAATACTTTTTTCTCTATTTATGCTGTATACTAGACAAAGTACTAGTACATAGTGTTGCCTTCGATTCATAATAGTAATAATATAGTATCATACATGGTAAGGAGTATAAGTCAATCCAAATTGCTCAATATCCTAGATAGAGCAGATATGTTCAAATATTTTGTCGGCCAACAAACTATGTATTTTGTTATATTGTTTCTATACAAAAAAAATCGACTCAGCTTTGCTCAGGATGGAAAATTATTGATAGTCATGAAAAAGTGCTCAATATACTAGAAATAGCAGGTAAAATGCAACTTCATTTATTCTTTTTGTTTTATACGGTCCTGGGCAACGCCGGGTAGCCTTGCTAGTGTAATATAATAAGCGAAGTTAATGTGTGCAATTTAAGCGGAACTGAACAACGCAATTTAAAAAATGGAAGTAACAAAAGAAACACAGAATGGCTTACCTAAGTCTTCGGAACTGGCCGGAAGTAAAGGCTACAATCGCGAGCATGCTCAGACAGTACAATCTATAATCTCTGTCACGAGTTTTAGATGCAAATTTATCAGATGAGTCAGGTGTATATATTGAGTGATCTTACCAATTGAACGGTTTATTTTCTTTTCTTACCTTTGTAGTCAGGTTGTATTGTGATGCGAAGTAGAGGGTAAGATTATCAATGTATGCGACATGTTAACGTATAAACGTTCAATGGTTTAATTAAAAACCAGTTTTGTAAAATTGAAAGTTTATTTCGAAGATTTTACAACGCATGTAATCCACGGTTGAAAGCATAATGATATTTATGGAACTCGTAAGCGAAAATAAACATATTGTTTTCATGAATATATTTTATGTAGTGTGTATTTTATATGTGAATTAAGTATTTATTAAGACCATAACACAAACTATAATAACTAAATTTTCAGTGTTTTGCTTCAAATCAAAGAACAAACATTCGTGTAAGATTAGATATTAAAGCATCCTTAAAGTTTACAATCGATGAAGCAAAATTTAGGATTCCTTCGACATTTTTCTTTGGTCTGTTTACTTGAGATATAATTCGGTTGCTTATTGGATGCCTACTAAACACTATCCTCGAGTGTCTAAGGTCTCTTTGTACAGGGGTTAGTCAGAACAACCTTGCATGAGGATAATTTTCCATAGAAGTAAACCCTGACCAAATATTAAAAATCACATAGTATTCGCTGCCCAAATAAGATCTCCTGACTATGGCTACCCAACAGCTTTTCCGAGGAATGGTGCACCTTCTCCAAGTGATATTACCTCAAGTAATAGCACGAAGCTGGATACTCCACCAGAATAGATAAGTTCTTGTCCTGGAATCCAGTAAGACCATGAGACCAACATGAAAGATATACTACAACGTATAAAATGGTTAATTGGTGAGAGGAAAATTATGTTCTCAATTTCTATACTAACTCAGTGCTTGGGAGATAAAGAACTTTAATGGAACATTCAAATATCTATGTATCTCATATAGACTTCAAGTGTTAGCCCCAGGCCGTGGGCCCCTTGATTTCTGAGAACTTCGACTAAAGTATTATTTTACTTGCCACTTGCTGAGAAGAAGATGAAAAATAGTAAGGAATTTTCGTTGACTATATCTATTAGATAAGTTATAAAACGGTTTATGTCTAAAAAGAAAAAAAACATTACGAATAACAATAATTCTAATCAGAAATCGGAAACAATGTGTATTCCATCTTATAGTAAAACTTAGTATTTAAAAATGTTAATGATAATTACATAACCGCGAATCGGTAGAATTTACGAGTGCCAATTGAAATTTAAGTATTCTACGAAATAATGGGTGGAACGATAAACGTGTCGCCCTAAAGAAAACAAGACTTATTTTAAAACTTTATTGAAAAATTCAATCCACGTAACTTGATTATATAGTAGCGTTGACAAGTATTCAATGTAGCTACCTTCAGCCTCAATCACCGCCTCGATACAGATCCGGAAGTGGGGACATGCCTATTTCACAGGCACCCGGATGACGGCGATCTGATTGGCTTTAGTGTTGTAGAAGGTCGTTTTAGTGATGTTATAGACGTATGACCAAACGATGTAGCCCAGCGGATTAAGGTCGGGGGAGGACGTGGGCTAGTATGAAAAGGATACAAAGACAAGCCTAGGTCTCCTTGGACTAGTGGGTGAGCACTGCATCCTGCTGTTTCACCCAGGCTCTGTCAGCGGTCAAATGATTGCACCAGGGGATCACCACACACTTCAATACATCTAGGTACATTTTGCTGGTGACTTTCAAGCCGAGATCGAAAATGCGAGATGGCATAATGTGGTCCTTATTTAAAACTACACCAAAGACCATAATCCTGGACGGAAACTTTGTTTTCATCACCCTTGGCACGTCCTTGTTATTCCTAGCAATATAGCAATGCATTTTGAGGCTGCTGGCAATGGTTCTGTTTTCATAACTTGGATCGGGAAAGAGCATGAGTAATAAAGCGGCACATCACCGGTTTAATATTGTTACACTTTCAGACATGATAGAAAACTCCTATCGCTCTTAGGATTTGTACACAATTGGCTGAGTAGTAGATAATCTACAAAAAATAAAGAAAAAAGAAAATCGGTTTTCCTTAAACGGAAATGGAAGCATTTCGTATTTTTTATTGTTCTAGCCTGTATTAGAATCCGGTGATTGTGGCTATATAATTGCGACAGTATGAATGCAACGCATGGAACGATATCACTTTTGACATGTAGACATGTAACATAACGCGGACGAACGGAGGCAAATGCATGCGAATCGAATTCGCTGGTACGTAGAAATAAAGCATTTAAAAAGAGATCACGTTAGAGACGGACATAACGATCGAAGACACATTACAGGCGTGGATAACGTTCAAGAGCAAGTTAGAGAAGACGATCACAGCCGAGAATGAGGAAATAAATGGCGTTGTACAACAAAAATAGCAAGTTAAAGTTATTGTCTGTTCTTTGTCTGCTTTGTGACTGAAACCCGAAAGTGTTCGTTTACTATATCCTGCATTACAGAGAGAGCCATGAGGCTAAAACATGCACACGTTGAACCTGGTGTAGAAATGCTTTATATAGTCCCGTGAGCATTCTATCACAAGTTAAGTAGCTTCCGCCGACAGAAAATGATCTCATCAACTTTAAAAGAAGGAGTGGCGTGTAAAAGTTGGTTTCTTGAAAATGAACATTGCTCTTCCTAAAACTTTTAAAGGGGTACTAATTTTTAGGGAATAACTAATCATACGGTAACATATAATTTTATCCTACGTTTTAGTTGAGGTAAAGTCACATTCCTAGCGATATATGATGTGTATATTGACGTACGGATTCCATTTAGACAGGTAGTTTTGGTCAGTGGACGGAGTTTTAGGACGGAAATCGGTATTAAAATAAATAATAATATTCCATATTTATTATAATTTTTTTTTTTGCGAACTATCATTGAAGTATGATATCATTAATTATTATTATAGCTTCTATGTAGATGGAATAGATTTCATTAAATTTCGATATATAGTTTTTTTTATTTCGATACACACATATATATATATTATTTTATTTTATTTTAAATTGTATTGTCCTATGCTATTTATTTTAATATACAGAAAACAACCTCATTGCAGTAATACTAACTTTAAAATTAAAATCACCGAGAAAAACACAAAATACGAAACTTTATATATGAGAGTTTTTTTATTTAGTGTAAACGTTAAAATCTAACCAAATTACTTGAGGTTGGTTAATAAATAAAACATTAAAAATAATTAGTGAAAAATAAGAAACCATTGATATCATTAATTCAGAATGTTTGTCTGGTTTCAAAATAGTCAAAATTTAACAATTCCCGCCTTAATTTAGAACAGATATACGAAAATCGGGTCCATATAACTTTCTTCAATACTGATGGTGAAAAGCAGGAGAGGGCGGTACTCACTGCCCAATGTGGTTATAACAGAATAAAAATTTGTGAAGATGCGTACAAACTGTATATGTTTCCGAACATATCTGATGAGATTTTCACTACAAAAATTTTTAATTACATAAAATTTTAAATTGCCTGGTTGATGTCCAAACAATTGTACTATCCGAAAAAAATACAAATATGAAGTTGTTCCTTCTTGCTGTTTTGGGGTTTTTGCCAGTATATGTATATGCTCGATTACAAAAATATTAATCATGCTGTTGAATATTTGAGCCAATTTATATGGCTTAAATTCTTATTGATATATGTACACTGTCATTGGCTATTTGATTTTAAATTAAATTTTAAATTAAACCTTTGAAATATTTTCCAATATATAGATAGATAAAAAGATCGATAGATAGATAGATAGATAGATTGATAGATAGATAGATAGATAGATAGATAGATTGATAGATAGATAGACAGATAGACTGATAGGCATGTTAACTTGAACAGCTGGGCTAATTCTAGCTTGTTTCTCTGGCGATCTATTCTTTTTTTCCATTTGGCGGGCCAATGTTGGAACGAAGTATTCTTAGATAAAATTTGTAGAGATTCATCCGATAAGTATCGAAAGCAAGGAAAATCCGATCATTAAAATAGTAGTTATTCTTTCTTATAGATATACAAATTGAAAGGAAATATTTTACGTTGCACCGGTCAGGAGAGATAATTCTAAGCAAATCAAGGAAGATACTTAGAAAATCATTTCTTCTTAAAAAGAAAAAAAAAGAAAAAAAAAAGAAAAGAAAAGAAATTATTATCATCGAGAGATATAGCTCAGAGGTAGAATATTCGAATACTGATTAAACGGTTCCCTGTTGAAGCCCGGTATACATCATTATTTAATTTTCTTTTTTTCTTGTTAATGATTTAATTTACGATAAAAGGGAAATGCCATTTAAAATTGCCGCTAAATATTTTTCTTTTGCATATTTTAAAAATAAACATTAATCAGAGGTGACTCTTCGAGGCATTCCTCGTCATGCCCAAATATCAGTTGACGTGATATTGTAAACAAACGCAGAGAAGATTTGATGAACGACATTATCATTATTATTTTTATATTGCCAATTATTTGCTCGGGCAAATTTTTCCTCGTAATATACAATATTCAATAAAGAAGTGGTTCTAAAATAACATACCCAATCTGCACATGTTTATACTTGGGAAACGCAAGGCCTCAAGCTGGCATATATATATATATATATATATATATATATATATATATATATATATATATATATATATATATATATATATATATATATATATACTAGTGGCCTGGATGAGAAAATAACCAAGCAAAAAAAATCCTTCAGAAAACTTCATCGCAAATAGGTACAACGAGCTAGACTTCCATAATAGTATATATAGAAATGTAGGCAAATTTGGGTATATCTTATTAGTTTGAAAATACAAGTTTTACCAATTTTATAACATTTTAATCATAGAATAGTATTATAATCCTCGAAAAGACTGCACATTTCCTATGTAGCTTCGACCCAGATAACAAAAGAAATGAGCATTTCAATATTCAAATATGATAAAATAACAGCAAGGTAGAGACTTGGTTCGAAATATTCTAATATATACAACATCCCCTTGTTTTGGATTTTCATACATAATGTAATTTTCAAAGTATATAAGGATTATTTGATACGGAAGATATTCACAATCGTACCCTATTTTCAAAAAGGGGAAATACAACATATGACATATACTTGGAATCAAGTTTTCCTTCGCAGGTCATTTGAAACCGTACCAGCAAGTGCTAGTCCGCTTTCTATCAAGGCCAGAGGTTTTGGGGAATATATATATATATATATATATATATATATATATAGAGAGAGAGAGAGAGAGAGAGAGAGAGTATACTTTGATAATTATGTTTCAGTTTGAAGAAATATGGTGTATATATATATATATGTGTGTGTGTGTGTGTGTGTGTGTGTGTGTGTGTGTGTGTGTGTGTGTGTGTGTGTGTGTGTGTGCACTCCTTAGATGAAATAGTGCTGTTCTGAATTCAAATTTTCATAAGTATTTTATCATGTTTTATAATTTATGATGTATTTTTCTGGTTTAAAAAAAAATCTAGTTGTCATTATGCATGAAATATATATATATATATATATATATATATATATATATATAGAGAGAGAGAGAGAGAGAGAGAGAGAGAGAGAGAGCGACAGAGAGAGAGAGAGAGAGAGAGAGAGAGAGAGAGAGAGAGAAATTCTAAGAAATAAAATTACAGTTTTCAACCATATTTTTTGGTCATAAACAAGCTGACCGGTTATGATCAAAACTTGTTTTCTTTTTGTTCAGAGATTCACGATCATTCTTAACGGGGCAAGGGACATTATTTTCAAAATCCAGAACGTCCTTAATAAAAGAGCTACAGCTTTTTCTATAATAGAATGACAAGTTACGTCTCCGCTGGTTAAGTAAGCGTCAAATTTGGGAATCTGTCAAGTAGCCACGCGATTTAACGGCATGAGAAGAACAGTCCGGGCGATAACATCTGGTCCAACGCAGTGCCCTTTACGTCGACCGATAGTCGTCTAGACTATTAGTGCACTCGCGTGGGAGTCGACAATTTTTCTAGAATAAAAATTAGGTGAGCTACCCCCCCATATCCAGATGTAGATCTTACATTGGTGAGTTCTTCGTCTGTCGTCGGAGTCCGTCCGGGTTCCAATATATGTATTATTTAATAGCAGTACCATGAATGCACTAACATACAGTATGTGTATGTGGGGGGGGGGAGGAAAGAGAAAGACAGACATACAGAAAGATAGACGGAGGGGAAAGAGAGATGAGATTTAAAATAATAGACAGAACCATTATCAGAGATAGTTCACTTGGTGAGTTGATTAGAATTCATTGTTAATTGGAAGAATTAAAACGTCATGAAAATAGTAGAAAATACATTTCCTCTGATTTGGTTATATAGTGGAACTCAGATGTATATAATAATATAAAGATATATCGGTTTCAATATCCTACACAATGCCAATATAGCGTCAACATTTCTCTCTCTCCCCCTATTTCTACCTCTCTCTCTATCTTTCTCTCTCTCCCTATATATATATGTATATATATATATATATATATACATATATATATACATATATATATATATATATATTCTTTTCTTTATAATTTATTTAATATCTAAAATTAAATATGGACAATTTTTAGCGACCTGCTTTTTGTGGTCTAATACGTTTAAGCAGGCTTTATAAATATTATAAAAAAGAAATTAAAAAAAAACATTTTAGCGCGGGGGTTTACTTTTCTATATTAATGTAACGTAAAATAAGCACCCACTTTTTGGCCCAAAACAATTATACCATAGCAAGTGTATTTAATTGCCTTCGAAACAGATTTTCTTTATAATTTATTTATACCTTAAACTTTTACGATTTAAGCCAGCGTTGTTTAACCTAAAAGAAAAAAAATAAAGGCCTGCTTTTTTGTGGCTTAATACGTTTAAGCAGTCTTTATAAATAATATGAAAGAAGAAATTTTGAGAATAAAAATTTATGTTTTAGCGTGGGGAGATAACTTTTCTATATAAATTTAACGTAAAATCAACAACCACTTTTTGGCCACAAAGCGTTCAACCAGTCATGTCATCTCTAGCATTTTTTCAAGTTTGGCGATTGAGGCGGGGGAGGTGTGACAAAACATGAGAAATACATTTATTTAAAATTTTTGTGGTGGAGGGTGGCGGGAATTACATTTGAAACATAAAATAACGATAAATTGAATTAATTTTTATGAGACCATTCTGTATTTTCACTTAACAATTTTATAAACAGAACGAACCCCCAAAATATGATAAATTCATTTTATTTGGAGGTGGGGGAGGATGACATTAGAAATATAACATGACGAAAAATTTCATTTAATTGTTTTTGGAATTAATTTTGGTACATCTTTTTTTCTTTTTTATGCGATCTCACGGGCATTCGCTGCTATTTTTATTGACACAAAAGTTGTAATGATTTATTTTTCATTATTTTTTTTGGGGGGGGGGGCGTCTTTCCAGTGCTGAATATCCGGAGAATAGTTTCTTCTCTTTGTAGCCCTTCTGCCGAAATACATGTTGAAGAGGGTATCACATACTTCTTTTTTGGGGGCGATTAAATTTACATGTTTTCATCCGTTCTTTTATTTTTGTTGTGGGGGGTATCCAAGTTGCACGTGATGAAAATAATTAGTATACAGGTGTGCTTCAAGCGGAACTTCATGTTAACCCAGGAAACGCTGGGTACCAATGCTAGTGTATATATATGTATATATATAAATATAAATATATATATATAAATATAAATATATAAATATATATATATATATATATATATATATATATATATATATATATATATATATATATATATATATATATATATATACTAGCGCAGTAACCGGAGTTGTCGTAGTGTGGAGAGTTTGAGCAACCCAGCCCTAAAACAATATGTTTCAATCATGTGAATAACCGTGCGAGCCTAAAAAAAAAATGTCCAAAATAATCAACCGCATAAAAACAATTGAAAATGACACCGTGTTAGCGAGAAAAAAAATAACCACGATAGCCAAGCTCAAACCTATAAAGATCTGGCCCACGGCGCACTTACGACATTACGGGCTTTCGAAATAATGACTTTAAAACGTACGTTGAGATCGGGAGGCGCGAATGACTTTTCAAAAACTGAGATTCGATTTCAGCATACCTGAATAACCCTACTTCTACTTTGTTGTACTGTAAAAAAGAAAACATAATGCAGAAATACTACTACTATACTACTACTACCATCACCACTACTACTAGTACTACTACTACTACAACTACTACTACTACTACTACTACTACTACTACTAATAATAATAATAATAATAATAATAATAATAATAATAATAACTAGCGGAACCTGTGGAAATTACACAAGGGATTCATTAATATGTAATATATTGATGTTGGCATTATAGAGTTAATATTCTATCGATTTTTATATATATTATAAAGTGGGGTTTTCAAAAATAAAAATAAATGTATACATCCATTGTCCTCGGTGCATCAGCTTGAATCGAAACCGAAGCCAAAACTTATGAAAAAATATATGTATATATCTATATAATTTGAGTTCCTTCAGTTATAATCGAGTACTCGACAGATGGCAGCGATCAGGCTGGTTTTGGTGTTATGGGAAGTGATTTTGGTGGTGTTCTCGACGTATGACCAAACGAAGTAGTCCAGCGGATTCAGGTCGAGGGAGAAAGCGGGCCAGTGAGAGAAGGATACAAAGTTGTAGCATTCCTTGTGAAACCAAATCTGGGCATCTTTAAACATGTGGTCCAGCGCCGAGTCATGGTGAAACATCCACGGTCTCTCGGGGGCTACCTGATTACAGCAGCGTATCACCACTCTCTTCAGCACATCCAAATACACTTTGGTGTTGACTTTCAAGCCGACGTCGAATATGTGAGTTGGCATCATGGGGCACTAACATGAAACCACATGTAAGACCATGAGTGGAGGTCCTCCGATGCATTGAGCTGTGCCCTGAAGTGTTGAACCCTCCGGTTTTGCATTTTGTGTGTGCTAGCAATGAATCTAATGTCGTAACTTGCATCAGTTGAGAGCATGAGTTGTACAGCGGTGTATCTACAATCTCGCTCGTTGAATATTGTGTTATTTTCAGATATGTTAGAAGGCTCTTATCTCCCTTGGGATTTGTACACAACTGGGCAACTTGTAGATGGTCTGCAATAAAATCGGTTTTTATCAAACGGAATAACGTCGTCTTTTAAGGGCGACAATTTTACCGTTCCACCCTGTATTAAATGTTGCTATCAACATACGTTATTGTTACAGTAAAGATTTGGAGTAATTTTCTCAGTTTTCAGATATTGTATTCGATATTTTTGCGTTTTTTTCCCCACCACAGGTGTGTTGTCATCTACAAACATATCCATATTGAGCACAATTACACCAGGTAGATAAGTTATGTATATTAAGATAATAAATGTAAAGTAATCGATTCCTGAGTCACGCCCTCGTAAAGGTCATATTCTTTTAATATGTGGCCATCGAGGACTAACCAGATTTCTCTTTTGTTCAAGAAAGATCTACTAATATTAAATACTTTTTAATGTTCGTGAGTTTTCTCACAGGCTTTTGATATATCAATAGCTACTGCCGTAGTTTCACCTGCCATAAGGCAACGTTTAGCGGGAATCGAATGTGCATATCGTTATTGTTGAAAATATCCAAATTCATCGGTATTGTTCAGTGAGTTTATACACACATTAATAGCGCCAGGTTGTTTTTATTCATCTACTACGTAAAGTAAATAAGGACTTGCGATTAGGGAGATGTGCCGTTAAGCTGTAAATATGTAAATTAGAAACGTACGTTGTGTAGAACATTTCTAATGAAAATTGTTCCAGGCAAGGCATGAAGTTACTTGAGGAGCGAAGCAATCTTACTTCAAGTTAAAAAAAAACGATAATTGTTAGATGGGATAGATTCAGACCTCCCCCCCCCCAGTAATTCTTACCTCTTTAACAGAAATATCATTCATGGAATGTGAGGACTAGAGGGCAAACTAAGGAAATCAAATGCTGTATACAGGTTTACATTCGGGACCCACAGGTGGTATGCAGGATCTGCAGTTAGTCTACATTTTCTGTTCATACAGCCCGCTCCTAGCTGTCTGTCCACCCCTGTCTATACGTCTGCCCGCTCTGGTCGTCAATCCTCAACTCTCTCACTCTCTCCAAAACTAACTACACCACGTGTTCTCCCACGTCACCTAATTACGTGTCTCAGACCAACCTAATGTTCCCATCTAGTTATTTGTTTATCCAAATCCAAAAGAATGTTTGCATCTATTTTCTATTTTCGCATTCCTTTTGTGATTTATACGTCAATCATTTCTTCCTCAATTTAATTGTTTACTCTTTTAATCATAATAACTGATCCAGCGAGCATCCGTTGCTCAAATCAATTAATAAGAATACAATAACAATAGTAATAATTTTTGACCATTGCTCCCGCTTGTCACAGTTAACAGATACTACGCTATGATCACAGCCTAAAGGGTCATAACATTACAAGGAGGTTAAAACAAAGAATAACTCGAACTCACGTTTTCGTATAACAACGTTTATTTCCGGGCACTTCCAAAATGAACTTTGAGCGTGCTCTTTCTCTCTGGCCTCTGGCATCTCGAACATAGTTTCAAACGTGCTATCAAACGTGATGGATGCAGTCGTCGATCTGTCCACACTTTCTTTTATATTATTTATCCGCTCATCAGGCTTGGCATTTGCATACTTGCGTCCGCACTCTGTTAGAGTGTTACACGGCTGTCGAATGTAAACCCAAGCTCCACTGTCTACTATTCCTGCCGTGAAAGTGCGTAACGTTTTTGTTTACACTTTCATGAGAGGTTTTAAGCACCGTTTACACATATTACCACAATTAACATCAGGGCATAAACATACACTAAAAAGGGGGATAATTGCAATATGATATTTCATAAAATAATAATAATAAACATAATACGATACTTATTTATTTATTGCGGACTATTATCCTCATCTTTTCTTAGTTATTGCTTCACGACGTTTTGGTCAACTATTCCTCTGGCCTTTGTCAGGTGGTAACCGTGACCGGGAAAGGAACATCGAATCTCCTAACTACATTCTCAGTAATTACTGCCATCCGTAGTTGTTGTCTCACCACGTTTTTCGCCAAGTAAGCCTCTGGTCGGCTTTGGGTAGGACGGCAGTAATTACTGAGAATGCAGTTAGGAGATTCGGAGTTCCTATCCCGGTCACGGTTACCACCTGACAAAGGCCAGAGGAATAGTTGGCCGAAACGTCGTGAAACAACATCTAAGAACAGATGAGGATAATAGTCCGCAACAAATAAAGTAATAAATAATACTCATCTCAATAATGAATTCTAATTAAAATAATATATATAATATGATGCTCTCATTACATCGATTATTTAGTAATTTTATCCAATGTATTGCCTGATTAAAATAAAAACACACACACACACAAAAAGGATTCTAAAATGTCCAGGAAATTTGATATTCCTTATATTAGCATAAAAGTTCCCTTCCTGTTTGAATTTAATAGCTAAAAACCATTTTGTACGTTCTATCGGATTTGTATCTAACTACGGTGAAGTCTGTAATAATGTATTTTTGTCTTCAGTTTGCACAACCACGGGCGTGGCCCGGAACAGGTCCGCTTTCAGCGAGATCATTGTGCAGGACGTCTGTCAATCTCAAGCCTGTTGAAGCGGCGTGTTGTCTGTTTGCTGAAATATGGTCCTGGTCAGTTTTAGGAGGTACACATGTTACGCACTGGCTGGTTCCTGCATTAAACACGTACGAATATTGATGACTTACGCGCCGAGTTAATATTGCGGCAGCATTAAAACTATGGGCGTGAAGTCACGGAATAAAATGCATATATATGCATCAAGATTAAACAGAGAAGACTAAAAAGGAAAACGTTGGAAGGCACGTTTGATAATCACGAAAGTTTCCGACTACAACTCCTTCCAACGCGAGCCGGCCGACTGATGGGTTCCAGAGATAATTACTGCAACGCAACTGCTGATTGTAGCTAAGAACAAATGACTGTTACCTGATAGAAAAGAAAAAGAAAGAAAAAAACATATTGCGCTGTAAATTTATCTATTGCGGACTATTATCCTCATCTTTCGTAGTTATTGTTTCATGACGTTTCGGCCAACTATTCCTCTGGTCTTCGTCCGGCGGTAACCGCGACGGGATAAGAACTCCGGATTTCGTAAGTGCATTCTCAGCAATTACTGCCATCCATAGTAGTTGTTGTTTCACCAGGTTTTGGCCAGGTCAGCCTCTGACCGGCTTTGGGTAGGATTGAAACCGTTGTGTTAATCAATTCTCACTTGAAATCGTAAAGATTCAACGTCTCTATCCACTGCACCACGGGCCCGGAAGGGCGATCATGATTGGCTTTTTTGATCTTATAAATCCACGTGTATTCATTATCTGATCTTGGTTAGACGACAGCAACTGTGTATGGCAGTAATTGCTGAAGAGGTCAGAGAAATAGCTGGCTAAAACGTGATGAAACAACAAATAAGAAAGACAAAGATAATAATCTGCAGTAAATAAATTAATAAGTAATACTCATCTCGATAATGAATTCCAACTAAAATAATATATATACCATATCGACAATCGCGGGCATACACCCGTCACCCATGTACAGTTATTTGTATTTAAAAAAAACTAACATGTAAGCTTTCATAGTCGCCTACATTAAACTGAAAGCAGCCACGCACACACATATAGATTTTTTAATTATCCGGCAGTGTTTACATTAGTATATTGCCCTCACATTAATATTTCTAGTAACAACGATTGAACAAACATACACATATGCATACAATCAAACAAGCACTTGGTAGCGCTCAAATTTAATTTCTTAAAGAGGAGAATAAAATACGTATTAGATACGTTTGAAGCCAAAACTGCAACGCGAATTTTTTTTATAAAATAAACAAGTGTTTATTTTTTAAGAAATATATTTCGGAGTAAAACTCCTTTGTAAATATTTTACTTCTTTTTTTTTCGCCATGATGTCGAATGGAATAAATTACGATGAAGAATCCACGTGGTGTTGTTAACTGCGGGTTTTTTATGAAGTTGGATAGGTGACGCGTGGTCGCGTGGTTTCAAATTTGTATAGATTTTTGTTTGTTTATATCCGTTAGAAGCGCTGAGTGAAATTTGAAGAATTAAATGTTTAATGAATACTTTTGAAGCCAAAACTGCAACGCGCATTTTTTTTTTATAAAATAAACGAGTGTTTATTTTTTAAAGAAATATTTCGGAGTAAAACTCCTTTGTCAATATTTTTTCTCTCTCTCTCTTTTTCTTCGGTATGATGTCGAGTGGAAGAAAGTTCGATGAATAGTCCATGTTGTTATGATTTAATTTGTTGTTAATAGTTATCCACCTTTGGATTGACATTCATAATAAAAGCGCCCTCTGTTTCTTTTTCCCGCTCGATCCTTTCAAGAGCGTACGTGTATTTTACAGTTAATAAAACCTTTCTAAAAGGCAATTCTTTACTTACTGATACTATTCACTTCAATTTTATTAACTGTAAAAAAAAAAAAAAAAAAAAAAATAATGGATCGAATCTTACGTCCCGACAGATTCGAGGTGGAACCTACATGCCCTAATTCCGAAAAATCCTATAGGCATTGGAAATTAACCCTCCAGAATTATATCCGCTCACATAATAACGGATTAATCGAAAACACTTCAGATAATTTCTTTGCCTTGATCAATTGTATTTCAGCCTCTGTTTTCGATTTAATAAGCGATAAAACCGACTACGATAGTGCATTAAGAACATTGGACGCCGCTTATTTAAAACCTGAAAATATTGTTTATAATAGATATCGATTGATGACGACGAAGCAACAAACAACACAAATATAGATGCCTTCATACTACAATTGGAAATGCTTGCCAAAACATGTAACTTCGAAGCGGTTTCTGCTGAAGAAAACAAAAATCAATACATTCGGGAAGCTTTCATCGGCGGAATTTCTTCTTCGTCCATCCGACAACGACTGTTAGAAAAACCCATCCTGACTTTACAAGACACATATGCCACGGCCAGATCTCTTGAACAAGCAGAAAAGCATTCGATAAGCTACGCAAATAACTTTACTGTAGCAGCTACAAATAATCCTTGGGGCTACAATCGTATAGCTGTGACTAAAGAAAATATGCATCCAAAAGGGGTTTGTTTTTTCTGTGGAAAATCACGTCATCCTCGATATTTATGTCCTGCACGAAACGCCGAATGTAAAAAATGCAAAAAAAATGGTGATTGGGCTAAAGTGTGTAAATCTTCTAATTCTAACACTCATACTGCTGTTCTTTATGACGACTCTGACTACCCCTCACCTTCTCTATCCTGACTAGGAACTAACTCCAAAGATGTCACATTCACTCAATGCCAAATTAACGGGCACTTCGTGAACGCTATGGTGGACTCCGGCAGTGTAAAAACATTCATTAATGAAAATACTGCTAAAAAACTTAAACTCTTCACAATACCTAAAAACAAAACTATAGCTCTGGCTGCTTCCGATCAACATGCTAAAATAACTGGCGAAGCTGTCGTGGATCTAATACTGAAAGATAAAACCCATTCTGGAATAACAATTGAAATCATTGAAAACCTTTTCATTGATTTAATAATCGGAAAAGATATTTTAAAAAAATATAAAAAAGTAACACTTAAATTCGACGGTCCTAGAGACAAACTTATAATTGGAGCTATAAACACGAATAATTTTTTTCCTACCATAAACGTTCCACCCCCTCCTCTCTTTTCTAATCTTTCTCCTCATACTACTCCTATTGCGACAAAATCCCGACGTTACACTTTTGCCGCCAACAAATTCATAAAAGAAGAGACTGCTAGAATGTTGAAAGAAGGCATAATTGAACCTTCGATATCTCCGTGGCGAGCGCAAGTTCTTGTAACTTCGAATGAGAATCATAAGAAAAGAATGGTAGTCGACTACAGCGATACCATTAATAGATTCACGGAACTAGACGCTTACCCAATGCCTAATATCAATAAGATGGTAGACGACATCGCTCAATATAACATCTTCTCTACTCTCGACCTAAAATCTGCTTATCACCAAATACCTATAAATCATGCTGATCGTAAATTCACTGCGTTTGAAGTAAGTGGTAAACTTTTTCAATTTACTCGTCTTCCTTTTGGCGTCACCAATGGAGTAAGTGCTTTCCAGAGGAGCATAGACTATATTATAGAAAAAGAAAATCTAACCGATACCTTTGTGTATGTTGATAACGTAACTATATGTGGAAAAAATCAAGAAGAACACGATTACAATCTTCAAAAATTCTACAAAATTGCTAAACAATATAACATCACTTTAAATGAAAATAAAAGCATAATTTCTTCTAGTTCTATTACTCTACTCGGCTACACCATAGAAAATAATCAAATAGCTCCCGATTATCAAAGACTAAAACCATTACTCGAAATGCCACCTCCGCTGAATCTTAAATCTCAAAAAAGAATAGTTGGAATGTTTTCCTATTACTGCAAATTCATTAAAAAATTTTCTGATAAAATTTTATTACTAAATCAAAACAAAGAATTTCCACTACCTCCATCTGTATTAAAATCTTTTCAAACATTGAAAACTGATCTAAAAGACGCCACTTTAATAACGGTAGATCCAAATAAAGAATTTGAAGTAGAAACGGACGCTAGTAACTATTGCATTGCTGCAACACTAAATCAAGAAGGTCGTCCTATTGCATTTTTTTCAAGAACTCTCAATACTAACGAAATTAAGCACCATGCAGTAGAAAAAGAGGCAGCCGCTATTGTAGAAGCTCTCCGTAAGTGGCGACATTTTCTACTCGGCAGGCACTTTAAAGTCATCACAGATCAGAAGAGCATCAGCTTCATATTCGACAATAAAAGAAAATCAAAAATTAAGAATGACAAAATATGTCGTTGGCGTATAGAATTATCCCAATACAATTTCACTATAGTTTATCGACCTGGACCTGAAAATATTGCTGCTGACACATTCTCTCGCATCTCTGCTCTTACTTACAATCTACAAGATCTTCGTGATTTACATAAACAATTATGGCATCCTGGTGTTTCAAGACTAAGCCATTTTATAAGAACGAGGAACCTCCCTTTTACTTTGGATCAAATTAAGAATATTACTGACTCTTGCTCATCCTGTCAATTACTGAAACCCAAATTCGCCAATACCAATGGAGGGACTCTCATTCAAGCCATATTACCTTTTCAACGATTAAATCTTGATTTTAAAGACCCTCTACCTACTTCTATACATGGCAACAAATATCTACTTACTCTAATTGATGAGTATTCCCGTTTTCCTTTCGCTTTTCCTTGCAGAGATATGACAAGCAAAACCATTATCCACTGTCTAAACAAACTCTTTTCAATTTTTGGTTTGCCTGACATGATACATACTGACCGTGCTTCTGATTTCTTAGCAAGAGAAATAAAGGATTTTTTTACACAAAAAAGGAATTGCTACATCTAAAACAAGTAGATATCATCCTGAAGGTAATGGACAGATTGAAAAACTCAACGGTACCTTATGGAAGGCCATTCAAACAACATTACATTCTAATCAAATGAAACTACCTTATTGGGAAGACATACTACCGGACGCACTTCATTCAATTAGATAATTACTTTGTACTGCCACTAATATGACTCCCCATGATAGACTATTTAAATATAGTCGTAAATCTGCTTCCAGAATTTCAATTCCTTCTTGGGTTAAACCAGGCCCAATATATATTAGAAACCACACTAAAACAAGTAAACATGACCCTCCTGTAACGCCTGCCACCCTAATAGATGTCAACCCCCACTACGCTTATGATCAACTACCTTCTGGTACTGAAACCACTGTCAACGTTCGAGACTTAGCTCCAAACTCATCAAATGAAGAAAACTCTAATAATAATCCTACTACTTCAGAGACTTTATTTGAACCTTCTACTAATGAAAACATTGGTCATGAGGAAGACAAAAATCAATCGTCTGATCTTGAAGAAAATCAGATTTCACTAAAAAATAATACTGAAAATCAGCATTCCTGCCAATCTGTGCGGAGGTCGTCCCGAGTTCGACAATTCCCTAGTAAATATAAGGATTTTGTGACTAAATACTGAAAAACTGCAGTTTGGGTTCATATGTTATTTGTAAATAAAATGATTCTTATGTGATTATAAAAAAAAAAAAAAAAAAAAAAAAAAAAAATTGTCTATAATTAATTACCCCTTACTTGAATACTTTAGGACGGGGAAAATGTTATGATTTAATTTGTTGTTAAGAGTTATCCCCCTTGGGATTGACATTCATAATAAAAGCGCCCTCTGTTTCTTTTTCCCGCTCGATCCTTTCAAGAGCGTACGTGTATTTTACAGTTAATAAAACCTTTCTAAAAGGCAATTCTTTACTTACTGATACTATTCACTTCACATGTGATTTTGTTAACTGCGGGAATTTTTACGAAGTCGTATAGGTGACGCGTGGTCACGCGGTTTGAAAATTTAGGTAGGTATTTTTTTGTTAGTTAGAAGCGCTGAGTGAAATTTGAAGAATAAAATACGTATTGAATACGTTTGAAGCCAAAACTGAAACGCGATTTTTTTTTATAAAATAAACGAGTTTATTTTTTAAGAAATATATTTCGGAGTAAATCTCCTTTGTCAATCTTTGTTTTTTCAACATCATGGCGAAGAATAAGAGAGAAAAAAAGATTAACAAAGGAGTTTTACTCCGAAATATATTTCTTAAAAAATAAACATTTCGCGTATCATAAAGCAACTATCCCCGTTCAGATTCATTTAATTAAGTTCGAAGAACTTAGTTAAGGAATAAAAAATGTATAAAGCAGCACTAAGATGGACGTCATTGCAAAACGCAGGGAACATATATTATTATTAAAATACATCAAGTTAACTCATTTTTTACTGTTGCAATGTGAAAACCGTTTGTCTGCGTCCTGCCTTACCATAACCTGGTGTTCTTTAAATTGCATGTGAAAAAAAATTCCTATTAAGCCGTCCTCTTTGATAATCTAGTCATATCGAAGTTTCATGATGATGATCATGTTCTGTCGCCTATTACAGAACCCTTCACCCTTGTGCTAGAGTCGTCTCCGGGCCTTGATAAGTTCTGACCATCAGAGTAATAACAAATTTTTTTTTGATTTTGATATGAAGTTTTTAATATTATCTCCTGATGAAGGTCACTGAATTGATGTGAACTACATATTATATACCGACTGTATAAAGCATAAACAAGCTACACAATTAGCGAGGTAGAGAACCTGAATGCCTACTGGAGAGAACTTGGATATCTACTAGACATTTTGCTTGAGTGTCTAAGATCTCTCTGTACAGGGTTTATTAAGGACAACCTAGTACGATGATAATTTTGCTATAAGCAAAACTTGACTAAATATTCACAATCACATAGTATTCGAAGCACAAACTAGTAGCCAACCAACACAATATGGTTAACCTACACTGGATTTTACGAGGAATAGTGCATCTTCTGCAAGTGATGTTACTCAAATAACAGCAGGACGTTGGATACTCCCCCAGATTAGGTGGTTTCTTGTCCTGGAAACCGATAAAGCAAAGAGACAACAAAGAGAGCTATACTATAACATATTTAAATGGTCAAATGGGAGGTGAGCCAGATTGTATTCCCTACTTCTTTAATAACTCAGTGTTTGAGAACTTTAAAATAATATTCGATTATCTATGCGACTCATACAGAGAGCAAGCGCTTACCCGAGGAAGGGGGCTTCTTGATTTCTGAGAACGTAAACCTTAATTGAATGAAACACATCGAGAGGTCTGATTGGTTTACAGCGATATTTTTAGCTAACATTTGGCATTTCATTGGGTCCTGGATATGATCGTAAACTATATCCGATAGTGACCCCTTAGCTTGCGGGCTTTGGGGAGTGTGGAGGCAGCCTTTAATTGCCATTGCTCCCAGGTCCACTCTCACCCGGAGTGGTAGTACCTGTTAGGGTCCAAACTATGGGTTAAACAGAAAACGACCTATATATATATATATATATATATATATATATATATATATATATATATATATATATATATATTATATATATATATATATATATATATATATATATATATATATATATATATATACTATTAAACAAATATTCTTAAAGATCACTGGATTCGGCATTAAATAACCTGAAAAAGATTGATATGCCGTAAAACAAAGACAAACAACAAACTAAACAGCATTTGATTGACTTGACTCTTTATATGTGGTAATAAACCTTTGCGTTGACAGCACAAACTTTTTAATTTTATATAGTACAATATCAAATACAGATTCTTTATATATATATATATATATATATATATATATATATATATATATATACATATATATATATATCTTCTATTTTCCTGAAAAATCTGATATTTTATATTAGTTTTTTCTCAAAGATACTAAAATACACGAAATAATTCTTTTTCGGTTGGATTCACGCTCTTCTGCTGTTGTATGATGTCAAATATATCTCTTAGTTTTCAAGAATGGGGCATACAATTACAGAAAAAGTGACATTAGGGAAACGCCCGTGTGTAACAATTTAACATACACACATAGACATACACACAAAAACGCACATACTCGTACATATACATACATATATGCATTTATACATATCATAATATAAATAGTCTCGCCCCTTTAAGAGAGTTTTAAAAAATCCTTATTTTGAGCATTCTTTATGGAAATTGAAAAAGTCGGTCAATTAGCCTTGTCTGCGAGTTTGTAAAATTCTCTTATTTGATTAGTCTAAGACTGTAAAATATTTTTAAGTTTCATTAATGTGAAATTTCCCCTAAATATCGCGGCGATGAAGGTTGGCTCTGGGATTTGATCCTTGGTAATGCAGTCAATAATGCCTTCGTTGCGGGGATTAAATTCTTCGACCAACGTTAATAATTATCACATGTATTGATGTTCGCGTAAGCATGGAACACTTGTGCTTGTAGGTATATAAAGTATAATTTATAATTATTTATATATATATATATATATATATATATAGATGTATACATATATAGATTTATATATATATATATATTAATTTATTTATTTATTTTTTATTTCGGACTATTAGTCTCATCTTTATTAGTTGTTGTTTTCGATCTTTTTATTGGTTCACAACGTTTCGGCCAATTTCCTCTGGTCTTCGTCCGAAATAAAAAAATAAATAAATTAATATACAATGCTCATCTCAAAAAATGAATTCCAATTAAGGAATAGTATATATATATATATATATATATATATATATATATATATATATATATATATATATATATATATATATATATACTGCAGAAGTACAACAGAGTTAAGATGTTTACAAGACTGTTTAATAAGTGGCTTCCCAGTGGAAAAGTTCCAGTTAAATGGAAGAATGCATCAGTGGTCATCATTTATAAGAAAGGGGACACTACAGATATTAAGAACCGTCGGTTAATCAGCCTCCTGCCAGTGGCATACAAGGTATTCTCACAAGTCTTGCTAAGACGTATTCTAGGGACACTAGAAAGTCATCAACCACAAGCAAAAGCAGGTTTCAGAGCAAGTTATTCCACCATCGACCATATCCATACTGTCAGTCAACTGCAAGAGAAAGTCAATAAATATAAGATCCTGCTGTGTTTTGCTTTTGTGGATTACGAAAAGTTTTCGACTCTATAGAGTTTGATCCACTCTTCACTGATCTTGAGAACCAAGGAGGTGACTCTACATATATCACTTTGCTGAAAGATCTGTAAAGTGGGGCTACCTCTACTTTAAAGCTCCATCGTGATAGCAACAAGATCAATCTGGAGAAGGGGATCAAGAGAAGGTGACAACATCTCCCCAAGACTTTTAACAGCCTGTCTCCAGGAAGTGATAATCAGTCGGATTAAATGGGATGGTATGGGAGTAAACATCAATCCTGAACACCTGTCACATTTCATCTTCTCCATCAAAAGTCTAACGTTGTTAATAAATTTATGTGTTCTTATTACATTATCAACATGTTTACTTGTATATATTATTTTTAATTAGAATTCATTATTGAGATAAGTAAATAAATATATTAATATGTTTACTTGTGTCTCGATTTTAGAGTCTATAGATCCTTATACAGATTTTTTTTATATATCGTAGCCAGATATCACCTCCTCTCATATCTGAAAGCATATTTGTTGAGCTGATAAAATTTGCCACTACATCTGTTTAATTCAGTTTCAACGATGTAATCTATCGGCAAATAGAAGGTGTGCCGATGGGTTCAGTCCTGGTGCCGATAATGGCGAATATTCTCGTTGGTTTCCATGGAGAGCAATTACTCTCTGGGCCCTTAGTTTATTTTCGCTTTGTGATCGACACATTTTGCTTCTTCAATAATCAAACAGAGGCAAATCATTTTTCTTCCTACTTAATAGGATGCATCCCGCGTTACAGTATACTTATGAGGGAGAGTGTGACTGGTCCATAGCTTTCCTTGATATATTACTAACAAAAACACCATCTAGTTACCTTACATAAATATACTGCAAGCTTTACGGGACTGTATTCACACTGGGATTCATTTTGCCTCCCAATAACATAAAATAATTTTAATTTGGACCCTAATACATCGGGTCCTAATAATTTACTCCAAATTAAAATTGTATCAGTTATTTAAAATAATTTCTGACAACTTATCCAAGAATGGGTACCCTCTGGATGTTATTAGATCAGTTAGGCAAAGGAAAATAACTGGGTTTTCTGTAACTAAAATTCAAACAGTTAATAAATGCCCAATATATATCTAGGTTTACCGTGGTTGGGACAGTAAGTGAGAATTTCGCAAAACAAATCAGCTCAACAGTCCCGCATTGTTATTTTGCTCCAAATGTGCGCGTTGTGTTTTTACGAGAACGTTAATGTCATCCTCCCAACAAGATGTTCTACCCCAACCATTATAACGATAATGTAATTTACAATACAAACGACGTTGAAATGGATGGAAGAGTTCAACACTACGTACCTACCAAAATCGCAGCGAACTTTAGAACGAACACATTTTCAATCTTGAGTCGTACTCATTCATTATCTCATTTAAAAATCTTAGAGACTGTTCACGTTCGGTTTCAAGGTTTTCTCTCTGTAAACAAATAAGATGCCTCTTGGGTTTTAGTGTGATTAGTCTGTGGGATCTTCGAGAAATATCATAACGTGGCTTTATTTTAATCCCTCACCCCCCCCCCATTTTCCCGCACACCTAACGGAACGCAACGTAATTTTAAATTTACATTTTAAATTTTCAACACCCCCCATCGCTACATCTTTAAGAAAGCAAAGGCAAACGTGTCAGCTGACACGTATCTTTTTTCTTCTCTTCTCCCCCGTTTCTTTATTTTAATATGCGTTTTTATCATGAACTATAAAAGTCTTCCTAGTATAATTGCGATATACAGTAGCGTCCAAAAGTTAAGGAACGGTCGATCATTTGTTTTTTAATGACTTTTAACTTTTGAAAATGGAAAAACAATTTTTTGGTAAATTTTCCAATGTTTAATAATGGTAGTTAAATAAAACCTTTTTTTCATTTTGGATTTTGAATACATATTAGGGTTTTTTTTTTACATGTAAATAAACTATATTAAATTACAGGCGTCCACAAGTTAAGGAACGCGGAAAATGAATACAAACTTTAGCTATTTTAATAAGAACTTAACAAAATGTCGACTCCGCATATTTGAAAAAAAAGCTATCTCTACAAGAAAATCAGCTTATTTGTGACCATTATGATGAACAAAACGTCCATGGGGGAGCTAAAATAATGACAAGTTCTAAAAGCGTTGTTTTTCGATTTATTGAAAATAGAAAAAAGGTTTACCATTGACTGAAAAGAAAAAATCAGGCCGACCCTGAAGAACTAAGAGAAAGGATAGAAAATTCACTCGATCATCTCGTTTTGATTGCTTTAAAACTGCGGCTTCGATATCCCGGGATTTTACATCCGAAACTGGACAACAAAATTTCCGACAAACGATCTCACGAAGATTAAACGAAGTTGGTTTATTTACAAGAAGTCCATGCTCAAAGCCTTTAATTTCTATTAAAATAGAAAGGCCAGATTGTTATTCGCCGGAAACCATTTGTTTTGAGGAAAAAATGAGAAAAGGTTAATTTTAGTGATGAATCAAAATTCAATCTTTTCGGATAAGACAAATGGTCACATATCAGAAGATAAAAAGGTGAAATACTGTCCCTTAAGCGCGTTAACATTTGGAGGAGCAGTATAATGGTATGGGGCTTGATATCTTCAAAAGAAACTGACTCCTTTCAGGATTCTTGGAAAAGTTTATGCCTAAATGTACAGAGAATTAGTTAGAGAACATGTGGTTCCTAATATTTCCGATTCTGATATCCTTATGCAAGACAACGCACCGTGCCATAAATCAAAATAGTTTTTTAGAACGACTAAATAGATCCAATATTTGCGTTATGGATTGGCCAGTACAGAGTCCCGACCTGAATCGAATTGAAAATGTTTCGAAAATTTTTTGTGATAAGATCACAGAAAAAAATGCAGAAAAATCTTGATGTTTTATGGGAATGTATAAACAAATTCTGGAATAATATCTCACCTATAACATGTGAACGATTGTTTCTATCTTGCAGCAAAAGATACTAAAATGTGATTGAAAACAAGGGGGTTTCCTTAAATTTTGGACGCCTGTAATTTTATTAAATTAATTACATGTAAAAAACTAATATCTATTAAAAAACAACTTATTATATACTATATATATATATATATATATATATATATATATATATATATATACACGAATACATTCATGAATGTATTCGTGTATATATATATATATATATATATATATATATATATATACACGAATACATTCATGAATGTATTCGTGTGTGTGTGTATATATATATATACATATATATATATATATATATATATATATATATATATATATATATATATACACACGAATATATTCATGCGAAAGAGAAACTATAATACTTGGTTACATTTTATACTTTATTTTCTTTTATGTTCCGAGTGTCGGAGTTTTCAAAACCTAAAGAGCCGGGCTAATATGTTCGGTAGCACGAACTCAACGGTCTGCCTCTCGGATTCTTAAAGACTTTTCTCGTGTCAATAAATGTAAAGGCGTCAAAATTGGGGTCACAGTAAAAATATACTTGACCTCTACGATCTCTACTAAATTACTCAGCCAATCTCTGGTCTAAACTTTTGAAATTTTAGATAAAGGGTATTCAGAGATAGGACAAGCTTTTAAATCGGTTTGGGGCAAAAATTTCAGCTACCAAAGGGTCAAAGTGCAAAAGATTTGACCTTTGCGGTGTCTAGCAAACTACTCAACATGTTTTGGGTCTAAACATTTGAAATTTATACATAACGAGTATTCAGACATGCGGCAAGCTTTTTAATCATTTTTTGGAAGAAAAGTTGAAAGAATTGATCTTTGCAGATTCTACCAAATTCATTTACTAATTTTGGGTCTAAAGACTTGCAATTTTAGATGCTGGTAGCATGTAAAACTATGTATTTTGATTTGAGACCAAAATAATAAATGTGAAGGGTTAAAAATTTGGGTCAAATCTAAAAGAAAATCAACCTGTGCGGTCTCTAAGAAATTACTCTGACATTTGAAATCATCCACGGGGGGCAATTTACGTACAGTACATAGGGCCCGAGCGAAGCCGGGCTGAGCTGCTAATATATATATATATATATATATATATATATATATATATATATATATATATATATATATATATATAATGATATTTTAGTATTTACTGAATATACCATGCATAAGACATATCAAATATGCCCCTTGAACCAATATCTTGTCTCTCTCTCTGAACAGTGTGCAGATTGTGCAGCTGCCATTGCTCAAAGATAGCATGCTCTCCTCCGGCTCATACGTCATTAGTCAAATATCAATAGGCATAAATTTATAGATGCTACAAATAACAGTAAGAGAGTAATTATCACAGCCAAAAGAACACATGCGGGAGGGAGGAACGAATGTACACAAATCCAAGCCAATGGCTTAATCATTAGAAAATGACCTCTAGACTGTAAATGAATGGGGGCGTAAATTAATAGTGAAATTTAATGTTAGTAATATTAAGCTGCACTTTTTTTTTAAGAATTACAAGAGACCTCTCCAACTAACGATATCCATGACAAATGACTCCCTACTTGAGAATTCTTCCTTCAAACTCTTCGGCTTAACATTCATAGGAAATATGAACTGGAATAAATACATTGAGGACATTGTGAAGGCTGCTGCAAGGAAAGTTGCCACCCTCTATCGTGCACCTATCTCACACCTGAGAGTATTATGTATCCCTATAAGGCCACTGTTTATACCATATATGGAGTATTGTTGCCACATCTATGCTAGTGCATCTACCACTAGTTTCTCCCTCTTTGATAGGGTCCAAAAAAGGGTCTTCAATCTAATAATTCACACTTTGTAAACTAGGCTCCAACCCCTTTTCCATCCCCCATGTTGCATCCCTGTCCCTATTTTACAAGCATTTTAATGGAATATGCTCTGATGTAATGATTGCACCTGTGTCCCCTCGATGAACATATCCCCGACAAATCGCGCTTAACAGCAAAATCACACCGTTTCACTGTTGAAATACCTAAATATCAGAAGGTTTTCTGTTCAAATAGCTTCTGCACTAGCACAGCTAGACTATGGGATTTTCTTCCTGCTGCCTGCTTCCCAACGTATGCTGATATACAGAAGTTGAAATGCAACGTGAACCAACAGCTTGTTTGTCTTTCTTATGCATAGTCCCAATCACTAACTCCTTACGTCCAAGTGGCAATATGCCTTGCTTGGGCGTGAAGGTATATAAAAAGAAATTATTTGTTATTCTTTCAATTTTATTAACCTCATTTATTCCATATACTTATTGCAATTATCATGACTACCATTTAATATATCGTCAATTATAAAATATGTAAAGATAT
>NC_136504.1:30819333-30821833 GCF_053919585.1 Euprymna scolopes
ATATATATGCATATATATATATATATATATATATATATATATATATATATATATATATATAATAACCCGGCTTCGCCCGATGGTACAATAAGCATAAACATATTTTAATTTATGCACATTACATATACATCATTATAGAAGCAATCCTGTATTGAATATTATATATTACGAGGGATATTTTGCTCAGTTGACTAATTTGAAAAAAAAATAAAAATAATAATGATAAAATAAAGAAAAAAAAATGGTAATGTCGTTCATCAGATGTCGTCTGTGTTTGATTACAATATCATGTCAACTGATATTAGAGTTTAGCGATAAATGCCTTGGAAATGCCATTTTTGATTAATATCTAATTTTAAAATATGCCAACGAAAAATGATTCGCAGCGATTTTGAATAGTACTTATTCTTTTATCTTGAATTGAACTCATTATTAAGAAAAAAATAAAAATAAAAATGGCGTGGAAGATACGGGCTTGAATAGGAGATCATTCTATCTGAAATCGATTATTCTACCACTGAGCTATATATCCAGATATCAATAATTCTATTCTTTTCAGAAATTTTTTGCTGAGATTTTATTATTTCTATTTACTCGCAAAATATTCACCTGTAATTTTTTTTTGTATTCAGAGGAAACACTATTTTCAGAATCGGATTTTTTTCTAATAATTATCTGATGAATTTCTGGAGAAAACATATCCAAGAACACTGACAGACATACAAATTATCTTTGCAAAGGATAGTTTCAGCCTATTCGGAAGCTATGAAGGAAAGAATCTCTCTCGCGCACGCAAAGTTACCTATGTGTGTATATATATATATATATATATATATATATATATATATATATATATATATATAGATATAGATATATATATATAGATATAGATATATATATATATATATACATGCATACATACATATATATATATATATACATATATATGTACATTTGACAGTGTTATCAGGGATAAGAAAAGACGCTCAGCATTTATATAATTTAATCAATTACAAACCAGTTCAGGAGGAAAATGGCAGTACCCTACTGTCGAAGTGTTTTACTCAAATTAACCGTTATTAGCATGTATTGTAGTCTCAATCCGAGCTCGGAACATAAATTTAGCTGATATTACATCTTCCCATTGGAACACCTTCTAAAAATACTTTGATTCTGTCGAATAACGGGTTCCTTGTAATGCTGATATCGTTCCCGACAGCACTCCATACTTGATAATTCCTCGTGTTAAAATCGGGAGAATTTGGAGACCGAATGTGTAGATATATGTAGTCGTAAAAATTATTTGACAAGTTTTGACGAAATTGTTTTTACCTTTTCTTAAAGTGTGAGAGAAGATTGAATCCTGCTGCCATGAATACAACCTATTATTACCACACATCTTATCCTGTGGTTATCAACTACACGTAGGAATTTGAATTAAAGCTGAGACCCTGTTTACAAAATGTGGCAGAATTGCATCATCTTCTGAGGATACGCATCCGAAAATCATGACAGTTTGTGGTAATTCCATTTAATCAGAACCTGGCCGTCTCCATTGCAATACTCTAGTTCATGCTGGCTTGTATTTATATTGTTCAAGGAGCATTGAGCAGCGACCATAATCTCTTCATTCTGATGACCGGTGCGAATAATCATGATACAACCTATTCTCTTCCACTATACTCCATTCTTGCTGTAATCCTGTATATTAATAAGGAAGTGTTAAAATATTAAAATTAAGTTATTATCAAAAATTATATTAAAAACTCGAAAGAAATCAAATGTTATTTGCCAAAGTTATACCGAACACACTATATACAAGTTAGAAACGCATTTCATCCAAGGCATGAAAATTATTAAGCAAAATGTTTTTACTATAGGCTTTAAAAATAAAAGTACAAGATTCAATTTGAAATTTATTTATCTTCAAAGTGCACTTTTATAAATTTTACAAAGGTATAAAAATTTAATTTAAATTGAATCAAAAGATTCTCTTGGGTTTATTTTATGTAATGTACATTTTGGTGCAATTTAAAAACATTATCTTTCAACTAGCTATTAATTATATAGATATAACATTTTCAATCATTGTTTTAAAGTTCGACAGAATGTACATTACATAAAATAAATCCAAGGTAATTTTTTGATTTAATTTAAATTAAATTTTTATACCTTACTTTGTAAAATTTATAAAAGTTAAATAAATTTCAAATTGAATCGTATACCTTTATTTTTAAAGCCTATAGTTAAAACATTTTGTTTAACAATTTTCATGCATTGGATAAAATGCTTTCCTAACTTGTATGTTATCTTTTTAAGATTATATTTTACAACTCTCCTTCTCTCTATTTCAGTTTTTATTTCTTCTCACACCACAACTCATTTTTGCAACGCCCTCTTTGTATTATTACAGGTTTGAATATTCTCTCTGTTTCAGTTTGTATTTCTTCTCACACCGCAACTCATTTTAAACCTCCACTTTGTATTATTACAGGTCTGA
>NC_136504.1:30826833-30936833 GCF_053919585.1 Euprymna scolopes
TGATATACACCTTTATGCCATACCCTATCAAATACCTTTTATATGTCAAGGGCAATTGCCCTAGAAAGGAAACCTCCGTCGAGCGATTCACTAATCCTATGCGATTTAACTGTGTGCACATCAGCTGTAGATCTAGCAGACTGGAAACCATATTGCATGTAACAGAGAATTTTAATTTTTCTGGGGTTGTCGACTATTTAACACATTAAATCAACTTATTCATGACACAGAAGACACAGGTCGTTATTAGGTTGGAGATGAGCGATCACCTGACGTTTTCTTTTTATACGGAACATACTGATGACGTTTTCTATGGTGTTGGGAAGCAATGCTTAAGTCAACGCTTATACATTTTTGTAAGTATAGGATCTAGTTCTTGTTGAAGATTTTTGAGTACTATAATAGGAATCCCATCAGTGCAAGTTGCTTGACTGGAATCAAGGTTTTTGACGCGCATGGCATATTTTCAGACACAGGTGGAAATACTCGTGGTTGGCGGCCCTGATGATATAGAGGATAATTATCTGCAAACATTTTGGCAAAGAGTTTGGCTTTGTCCGATGCTGATGAGATTACCTCAGGTCGATTGATGATGGTTGGTATTGGGAACGCACTTCTATTCAGAACCCTGTTTGTTATTTACCAAACTTTATGGGAGGTAAGCTGCTGCTAAGCTACTTTGGACTTTTTTACAGTAGTTGCTGGCAGTCGTGACAGCGGCTTTAGTCTCAACACATCTATTATGTTGGAAGCAATGGAAATAGTTATTTCCGTTCCTAATGGCACCAGCACATTCTGGAGAGAACCACGGCTAGCTGTTAAGTTTTACTGGAAATTTTTGGAGGGTATGAAGTGGTCTATATCTACACAATTTTGGATTCCGCCAGGAATTACACTATATAGGACACGATTTTTTGAAAAAAAATTGAACGCAGATATAAATTAACGTAAGCTATCCCAGCCAGCCATAGAGTATCGATATAGTGTACGGTAGAGAGATAATCGGAGGACTTATTACATTTCGTTTTTAACTTAACTGAGACAACCGAGTGGTCCGAAGATTCCAGTGGGAAAAGAACGGAAAATAAACTGAGCACAGGGCAAGTTGTGAAAAAAAATCTAGGAGACTTGCATACTTACCATCAGTGTCGTGCACACCGGAGGATTCGTGAAGAATCTTAGTTAAGTCATAAGCAATGAAAATTCGTGATAACCTTCCCTAATCATCTGGCTTGTTTGAGTGGGCTAACCATTCCACATTGTAAACAATGAAGTCTCCACAGATGTGAATGTCAGCCGAATTATGAGCATACAGGATGTGGTCACTTTCCTGAGATATGTTGTTAAAGATAGTAACTCCGCTGTTGTGGGGGCGATAGATGGCAAAGATAAACGCAGTTTTGTGAGCAAAGGAAACCTGGAAGCGTATACAGGGTAATTTAGAGTGTACTCTAGAGATGTATTTATATATGGAAAGCCATGTCTTATATAGGCACATATTTCATGCCCATGACGATCTTGGGGTACATATTTGGATTTACTTTGCCCAATCATGTCCAGTTTTCTTAGCTATGGTCATATGATGTTTTTTACATTTTTGTTCCCATGTATGCGAGGGAATTGGTGACCTGCATAAAAAAGGAATGCCATCAACGGCCTACTGGTGGACAGATACAGTATGCTCTTTCCATCACTGCATATCAAGCTCAGTTTAATCGAGCAGTTCACCAAGGCTTTCGACAATAATGATGCTGCTTTGCGCAGTTTTCTAGGATTGGCCATGGAGAAGTTGAAAGCTAATATTTTTGACGGTCCTCAGATCCGTCAGCTCATCAAAGATCCAAAGTTAGAAAAGTAAACGCACGAAGATGACCTAGCAACGCGGAAGGTAATTGTCCTTGTACTGGAAAACTTTCTTGGCAAAAAGGCCAGATACTACGCAAAACTTGTCCACACATGCTGACCGTTTTCAGAAAAATAAATTACAACATGAGGGTTTACATGTATTACCTATTTTTAAATAGGGATCTCTTTCCTGAAAACTACGATTCAATGAGTGACGAGCATGTGTAGAGATTCTATCTATACCTGAAAAAGATGATAACCTGGTATCAAGGTCGATGTGACGCAGTCATGATGGCTGACTACTGTTGGAATCTTAGAGTACTCCCTACCGCTGAGGATTCCAGGAGTTCGGAGAAACGGAATTTCAAACCCTGAAGTTTAGACTTGTTTTATCAGTGCTCACTATTAATTTAACAGTAATCGATGTTCTATCAGGTACTCAATATATGTTGTTGGAAAATTATTTTTCTTAAAAATATTCAGGATATGTGTTGAGAAAAATCAGCTACAAAAATGTAATCGATTTTGTTACAAGACCTGACTTTTTCAAATTAACTTAGCAAGAAACGCTTACTTTATGGGGAAAAACGGAGGCCATTTCCTGATTAAACAGTGCAAGCTATCTATAAAAGATTAAAAAAGTAATATAAATTATTGCCCAGTAAATTTATTGTAATCTAAGTATTACTACTGTTAACGATTTACCATTCCACCTTAAAAAGATTGTCACTAAGAATTGATTATACTTAGTACTTTTATTCGTTGTGCCGCCAGTTCATTATCTTTAAACTGCTAAACGTTGGAAATGTCATTTCAAAAAACTTTTTTTTATTATGGTATTTTGTTTCTTTAGATTTTTGTATGAGAAATTAGCAAATTTCAATTATTATACTTTTTTCTGTACAAATACCGACATCAATCTGACCGGATGTCTGTTGCTATAAAGTAGTAGATGTATGCGGATCTGTGTTTTAAACCCTTAATCCATTCGTCACATAGCACTTAAATGAACAGTAAAGTGTAATTATACCTCAAGGTATGGAGTAATATCTTTATTTGGACTGATGCATAATGCGTTCATAAATATGTCGAAAGCTGAAATGCGAAATTTTTATTTCAACTTTACGAAATATTATTAGTTTTATACATGCACAAATTTGGTTTCATTTTAATATTTGTTTTTATTTCAATTTTTATAAAATTTTAAATTTGTTATCTTACCGTCGGATTAGCGGAAACTGTAAGGAACGCAACTGGAGCGGTCACTGTTTTGGTTTCGATTCTCGCTAATGGCACCTAAGTCATTCTTCTAAACTTTTGAAATCAGTACTATATATATGTATATATATATATATATATATATATATATATATATATATATATGACTACTTCATTTAATCACATTACGAAAGTAGTATATTTTATGCGTAAACTGTAAGTAGTGCTCAATACATAGCTAGAGTTAGGTAGTAACTTATAAGCCTAAAGAATCCTAGCGCGGATGTAACGCGGAATATTCTGTGTAGCTTAATTGCCATATATGTGTAGCTTAATTGACATATATTTTTTTATAACTTACTATATATATATATATATATATATATATATATATATATATATATATATATATATATATATATAGTAATTTATAAAATATATATGGCGATTACGCTTCTGGTTTTATCTGCTTTTACAAAGATTTTATTAGAGTTGTTTATGTATCTAACGATTTTGTGTAGTTTCCGTTGGAAATTGTTAGGTTGATTGTGGAATTCTAGGTTTTTAATTACGTTTAAAAGGTCATTTTCAAAGTTTATTAAAAGGTCTACTGTTTTCGCATTTTTAAGGGGTTTAAAACCATAGGATTCTTTTTTGTTTACGTTTTCATTTTTAAGGAAGAAATTTGCTCGCCATCGCATTCGGCGTATTAGTTAATCTATTTTTTGGATTAATTTAATAATATAGCTATGCTTGCTGGGCTGGGTGTGGGGATGTTTTTTAGCGATGTTTCAAAATTAACTCTTTCCATATCTATTTTTAATGTGGTGAAATAAATTCTTTTGAGACTGTTTAAGGAGCTAAGTATAACTACTTCATTTATTCACATAAATTTAATATACGAAAGTATAGATTTATGCGTAAACTTTAAGTATTTACTTCAAAAGTGGTCAATACGTAGGTAGAGCTATATAGTAATTTATAAAATATATATAATTTTATAAATTACTAACTAGCTCTACCTACGTATTGAGCACTTTTGAAGTAAATACTTAAAGTTTACGCATAACTCTATACTTTTGTATATTAAATTTATGTGAGCAAATGAAGTAGTTACATATATATATATATATATATATATATATATATATATATATATATATAAAATAAAAATTACAATTAAATTTACCAAAATGATCCAAGATAGTAAAACTAAAGAAAAGGGTTGATATGCCGTAAAACAAAAAACAACCAACCAACCAACTATCCAAAATAAATTTTGAAACGTAATAATAAATACACAATCTACATCAATTAAAACATATTACAGCGTATTTTACGGCCGGTAATGCCGAGTTCTTCTGTTAATGTTTATATATAAAATTCATATATTCAGTGTTCTACTAAGTTTTATATATTATGGTGCTTAACGTAAACTGTCGCTAAACGGTGTTTTCTATTATTGTAAGAAAAAAATCCGGTGTTAGCACAACTTTCTGTAGGGCGAGGTCAGCTTACTCATAAAGCTACAACTTATAGCATGTCCTACCCACCGTTAAAAAGCGTAAAAAGGCAATATCTTACCCATTAAGTCCCACCCCTGAGGACCCTTATCGCATGATCTTACATATTTATAAATGTATGAATTATGTTGAACATAACTACACACTTCCCCTCAGACACACACACACGAACATTAACCCCCTGACACACATACACACACACGCACACACACATACACACACGCACATACACACACACGTATTCCCTAACACCCTCCTATAGTCTAACCTTTTTCGTCATGGAAGGGAATTGAATATTGTGGTGCCAGAACTAGAACGATAACATAGGATGAATCGTTATTAAGATCCATCATTCTCTACTCCAGAGTTTCCCAGAGATCAACTGAGCCCCAGGGTTCAGTGAGTGAGATTCCGGAGGCCATTTCTTGAAGAAGACCAAAGGCCTTATTTGGAAAAATGAAATGGATTCAGAATTTAATTATTGATCTCTATTACTGTAAAGAGATAAGATACATAACTGCAGGTTTAAATAGTTTCATTGCTCATATCTCCAATATACCAGAAAAGCAAATTCGTCAACGCTTTTCTAGTTGCTTGGCTAAAGCCTTAAGTCCAGGAACACCCAAAATCATTAGTAAGTGATAAAATATAATATTAATGTTTTTCATATTTATTTTAGAAATTATCTTATTAGTTCTTCGTAGAAAAGTTTTGCTCTGTTCAGGAACTCCAGGGTGTCCTAAAGTTTGAGAAAGCCTGCCCTAGTCGTCTATGCTTTTATATATGATAAGCAGTCGAGCTTAAGAAGTGTTTAATTTAAGGCAAGTAACGTGCATTTCTCACTCATACTATATTCGAGTAAACTAGCGATACCCCCCCCCCAAAAAAAAAAGCCGGGAATTCTCTATTGCATTAGATGAAGTTAGGACTTATTTACAAAAAATGATAATAATTAAAATAAATTAACATATTTACACATTTGAACGTAACGACTTTTATTCTATAAATAGATAGGCACGCGGGCACGAGTTATCTGGAAATAGAAATCTTCTTCCGCTCTAGAAAGAAACGGCAATATTCCAGTCGGCCAAAAAAAAAAAAAAAACGGACGCCGAACCAATGTGTCAAACAGACGTTAAGTACTAATTTTAAAATTCATCGTAACTCCTAACAAACATGTTTCCTTGTTTAAATTTGTTTTTCTTGTTTTGTTTATGCATATTTATTTATCTATCTCTACTTTTCCTGTCTTGCAAAACTTTTAAGATGAGATTTGTCACCCCCTTCCCGACTACTATTCGAACAGGAAAAACACTGCTTACTTATGCTATATTCAAGTAAACTAGCGATAAAAAAACAAAAATGCCGGGAATTCTCTATTACATTAGATGAAGTTAGCATTTTATTTAAATAATATACTTAATATATACTATTACTATAAGCTTGCTTGTATTTTAAATGCTTGCTTCCTTGCTAGCCAAGCAAACATCTAATATAATTAGTCTTACTTTCAATTATATTTAAAACTACAATACACAGTGACATTAGCTACGTCGCCTGAACTATTACTGAATAGATACACAATGCTTTGAGCTTGACCAAACTGACTGCATTTAATTAATCCCGACGCGCTATATGCTAATTTTTTCTCTCATTACGGTACAAGCATCCTTGCTGGATTGCTACGTATATCCAATATGTACGTTGCCTACAAGACGACTGCCTATGTCTGATTTGCATGTTAAGTTAAAAAAAAGTTCTTATCTTCTCAAACTAAACGTTACTTGGCACTCAAAACTCTTATAATGAATCCTAACTGTATTCTGTAAGTTTAATTCTTTCCTGAAAACTAACAATTTTCTGTACTCCCCAAGCTGCCACTAACACTTGTACAATACACCCGACTTAGATGAGGGTCTTTAGCTTTCAGTCCTAAACCTTCGCATGCTGCCCGATTGTAAGTCATGATCACTAAACATCTGTATATTTCTACCCCTTAGACATGCATTAGTTTATTCTTATCCAGTATCCAGGTGGAAACTCACTAACAACAGTCTGTACTTAGATATACAACTATCTATATTGCATAGCAATAGCTATCCCTCCCTTAGCTTTGCAATGTTAAATACAAAAACTGAACCAATACTCTATAATGCAAAATACAACTTCCTGATTTTTAAACGAAAGCGGAATATATCTTCATTAGAAATGGTAACCTACTTAATACCTACAATCTCCATATATTCGCATCTACTGGAAATGTGCCCATATATCTAGTTAGTGTACTATACATACTGTATACGACATAGCATATAATTTACTCTCAATTATACCTGTACTGTAATGTACTTCATATAAAAAATGACGTTACTTGTATCCATAGGATATACAACTTAACCCTCCTCCTATCTAAAATATCCAGAGCTTGTAGAATTTTTTCTATTTGATTCGTAATACCATACCATTTTGCAACGCATTATCCTATTCCTACGCCAACAGAAAGATAAGAAAAGGAAACTTTTTTTAACCTAAAGGAAATAAAACAGACCATGTTAACTCCTTCCAACAGACTTGTTTGCAAATATAGCTGCTTCCACTGCATGGACTCTTAATCAGCACCTCCTCCAGTAACAAACAATGAAATTGCAATGCGCTGTAATCACTTTGAGGAGTATAATTTTTCCGTTGATATATAACCCTTTTACACTAACCCGTTAACATTAACCACAAACGCGGGGGCGCAGAAATACCTGGATTAGGACCCAAGCGCGGGAAAAAAACCCTCTCGGTGCTGATGGACCCGTAGATCTTCCAGGTCATTCGTCAAGGAGAAGGAAAACTCTGAAGCTAATCCTAAGGGGAGGAAGGCCTCTCCAGTCCTGGATGACAACCTTCCTAGAGCTGGTGACTCAAACAAATTACCTATCTGCAAACCTAAACTGCTTGAGATAGGCACTGTCTATCGGCCGACTTCCATACTCCTTCTTTGCCTATTAGCTAGGCGTAGAGGTTGAATAACAGGGAGTCGCAGATCTTCAGTGGTCGATCTTGTTTCCTGAGTAGGGCAATGAACACCGTTTTCCCCACTCCCGACACATCCTATCCCCTAAACTGGGCACTTGGGAGTGCTTGAATGCCACAATGCCAGTACAGGTAGATTGGGTTGACCATCGTCTGATGGGTTGAGGGTACCGGATAGACAGTTCCTGCCTGCTGTTCCCGACTGGTAGTACAGGATACCCTAACTCTTTGGTAGCGCTTAGAGCGGCCGCTTCATCAACAGTTGTATAATATCGGTTTGTTTGTAGTGACATGTCGCGCATGGAAAGAGACCCTGCAGTCATCCCCGGATGGCTATCCCGAGGCCACAATCCTAGTAGATGGCAGGACAACTGATGGTCTGCTTGTGTTGCATGTCTGGTATTCTGCATAACCACCTGTTCAGCATCCCTTACCTAAACTGAAACTATTTAAAAAATGGCAGTACAATAAAAAAATTACGCTATAAACAGGCTCAAACTTAAACAAAACCAACCTGCCTTCTCCCTTGAGGCTTTCATTTACGAACATCCGTGGGCTTAGAACTAATTAAAATGATGTCGAAGTATTTTTCCTAAAAACACCCCGGGTATCTTAGCACTAAGTGAGACTAACATACACTCCTCCATCCCCTCTAACTACTTTAACATGCCTGCCTATCTCCCACTCTGCCGTAAAGATTCTGACAGACATATGCACGGACTTGGAATCTACATTTGTAATACCCTCCTTTGACTAGAGAAACAAACCTAGAATCGGACGATCAAGCCTTTATGTGCTTTAGACTAAACATACAACACAACATTAGCTACTTTTATTTTCTCTACCGCTTTCCCTCGACGCAGGACTGCACCATAATAAACAAAGTCTCTGAGAGCATAGACACAGCACTCTCCCTCGGCACTAGGGCACAAGTACATGTATTAAATGACTTTAATGTCCACCACAAAAACTGGCTTGGATTCTCTACTTACACAGAAGCAGCGAGCAGCACAACACATAGCCTCGCTATATATCAATCCCTATCACAAATGGTTACGTTTCCAACCCGTTTCCCTGACCAGCAAGAACAACAGACATCACTTCTAGATCTGTTGCTGACCACAGTTCCCGAGGATTGTATAACAAATGCTGACAGCCAACTCGGGAACGCTGATCATGATCGAAATCGCCCAAAACTCTAGGCTCAAAACAACGAGGTATTATAAATAGGCTGAATGGGAAGCCATCAGAGATCTTATCAGAGATGCCCCATGGGGAAATATTTTGTCTTTTCCTGCTGAACAGTGCGCAAATGAGACCACTGAATGGTTCAAAACGGCAATTGAAGCACATGTTCCCATGCGGAAATGTTATAGCTAGCCCCACTCTTCCCAATGGTTTACTTCGACTTGCGCAACTGCCATTGCTCAAAGGCAGCATGCATACCGCAGATTTAACTGACATAACTCCAGTTCAAACAGACAGAAGTATATCGAAGCTAGAAGTAACGTTAAGAAAGAAATAGCGACAACGAAGAGAGAATTAACTGAAACCACTAAAAAACGCATCGAAACACAAAAATTAGGAACGCGTGATTTCTGGAAAATCTACAACAGTGTAGTAAATAATGGGCAATCAAGAATTCCCCCACTAACCAACAATCACGAGGTTGTTTGCTCAGCAACCGACAAGGCTAATATGCTTGCCAGTCGGTTTGCCTTAAACTCCACACTGGACCCTTCCAACCACCCCCTGCCTGACTTTCCTTTGCGGACAGACGCCACACTAGACGATCTAAAAAAATCACCCCTGCTCAGGGGCATGCTATCATAAAAACCTTGACACTTCAAAAGCATGTAGACCCGATCTCATCCCAGCTATGCTATTAAAAAAAGTGACCAGCAGATGTAGCTCCAGTTCTCTCCAAACTCTACAACAAATGCCTTAATGAATCTTGCTTTCCGGGCTGTTGGAGAACTGCTTCTGTGATACCAGTATTCAAGGATTCTGGTGAAAGAACTGACCCATCAAATTAACGCCCCATTAGCCTTTTCCCACTTTTTGCCAAAATATTTGAGACCATAATTAACCATGCTCTAGTACATCACCTTACAAATGCTAAACTTCTGACTGACAAAGAATATGGATTTAGACAAGCCGTTCCACAGCAGTCATCCTCACTGCAATCTCTGTACGTATATACAACTCACTGGACCAAGCGGGTGGAGGGCAGAGCAGTAGCTCTTGACATATATAAGGCTTTTGACAGCGTATGGAATGAGGGTCTCCTCAGGAAAATTAGATAATACGGTATCACTGGTAGAAAACTTAACATAATTAAATCCTTCTTATATAAGAGAAAAATCCAGGTTGTCATCGACGGTCGTACATCTAACCAATATGATATAAATGCGGGAGTGCTTAAGGGGTCTATCCTTGGACCTCTCTTATTCCTAATATTCATTAATGACCCCCACCCCAGATACAATTTCCTCTGAGATGGGTATATATGCTGATGGCACCACACTCTATGACAGGTATGACAGGAAAACAAATGAACACATATCTAAAAAAAAATGGCAAAAACACTAGAGAATGACCTCCAATCTGTAGTGGAATGGGACAAAAATGGATGGTCACATTCAATGCTGCCAAGACTAGACTGGTTTCCTTCAATAATTACAAGAGACCTTCTCTGCCACCAATACCAGTGGCTTTTTTCTGAGAGTACATCTTTCAAACTGCTTGGCCTAACGTTCATAGGAAACATGAGTTGGAACAATTTTATTGAAAGTATTGCCAGGTCTCTACGAAGAAGAAGAATGTGGGCTCCCTCTACGATGCTAGAAAACTACTGACGCCCGAAAGTATCCTGTACCTCTATAAGCCCACCATTCTCCCATGTACGGAGTATTGCTGTCATATTTGGGCTGGTGCATCTGCTACAAGTCTCTCGCTCCTAGACATGTTTCAAAAGAGAGTCGCCAATCTGATAAGCCCTAAACTGTCATCTAAGCTTCAGCCTCTGTCCCATCGACGAAATGTAACATCCCTCTGGCTTTTTCTACAAGTATTTTAATTAATTTTAATCTGGCGAACTGCAGACACTTGTGCCCCCACGATGTAGACACCCTGGACAAACCCGACAGGCAGCTAAATCCCACCCCCACACAGTAGAGATCCCTAGATCTAAAAGATCTTTCTACTCCAGTAGTTTCTTCCTCAGAACCGATAGACTCTGGAATTCCATTTCAGCTCCCTGCTTCTCCAACTGTACTGACATGCAGAAGTTCAAGTGTAACGTGAACCGATATCTTGCTGCCCAAATCCCAACATAGTATCCCAGTAGTTGTTGCCCCTGATAGCAGCCTCCTACACCAAAGTGGCAATGTGCCTTGTTTGAGGTGAAAATGTAATTAAAAAAAAAGACAAAAAAACGTTGGTGGTACCTGGTGGTATTTAATCTTGAAATATACACCATCATTCGAGTTTAAATTGATGCATCTCTTAAGCTCTGATGATTAGGTGTTTTTTTAGACTTGATAAATTACGCTACCTATTAAAAAATAAGTATTTTTCAATGTGTAACGTAATTTATCAAGTCTAAAAAAATCAATGCAGGTTTTTAGGCGACTTGATAGGGAAATCTGGCGTACATATTGAATTCTAAATAATCGCCATATACGTCTTGTCATAGTCAAAGAAAGTCTTCCTCTCTTTCTAACAGTGTTTATTTCATTATATAATATTTTTTGCGAATATGCTGCATATATTTTCAAATAGTAACGCATGTAACAAAATCACCCTTGCGTCTTATTTTTCCACAATTTTACAAGTTTTGCAATAAATTTAATATCCTTACTTTTTCTTACTCTATAAGATTGGTGCAAAATTAATGTCGTTATTTTTACATTCAACTGAATATAAAAACGACATTATTTTGGCACCAACCTAATATTTGCACCAATATATATATATATATATATATATATATATATATATATATATATATATATAAACATGTGTGTGTGTTTGATACAACGAAACAGTACAGTATGTGAATGATTACAAATGTATTTTAAGCCCCCCTCTTTGGGTAGAGCACTGTCGTAAATAAAATCACTCGCTACTTAATTGGTTGAAAAATGCAAGGCTCGCTGTTTGTTTGTCAACAAGTAGTTTTAGTATTATAATAATGGTCGATGGGTAGAACTGCCGGCTATCACCGCGATAGTTCTAAGTTCACTCCTTGGCTTGGGAGAGTTGCTAGTATAGCGGCCCTGATGAGTTGCGATACAACGGAAGAGTACTGTATGTGAATGACTACAAGTTTATATATATATATATATATATATACATATATATACATATATATACATATATATATATATAAATATATGCATATACAACGATTCTATAGATGTAATTTCCTAAATATTAATCCAGTAAAAATACGCTGTTTATTAAATAGTGTCCACTAAGAAGCACAGCTGTATTATTTTATAATTTGATTTATTTATACAAATGTTATTGAAAACATATGAGCATACATATTCCAGCTGGAATTCTTATCGAGATTCAAAGTCAATATGCCGCTAGTTTAACCTGCTTTCTGGGAAATTAAAAAAAAAAACAATATATATATATATATATATATTTATTTATTTATTTATATTTATGCAGTAAAATATATATATAAAATAAAATATAAGTAATTGTAATAAGAATAATTACAATATATATATATATATATATATATATATATATATATATATATATATATATATATATATACTAGGTGGCAGCTTAGCGTTGCCCGGAAGTACAATACTTTTGAACATAATAATTTAATTTAATTTATTGAGATTGTGTATGTATTTTCATAGAATCAATCCTTTTTTATTATATAATAATAAAGAAGAACATTCCCCCGGTTTGATAATTTGCATAAAATAAAATTATAAAAAAAATAAAATAATAATGAATTTCATATTTGTTTGTTTTCTATATCACGTCATCTAACATTTGGCGTTAACGATGGATTCACTTGAAATGTAACTTCTGATTAATGTTTAGTTTTAAAATAAACAAAGGAGGAAATGATTTGCAGCGATTTTAAATATAAACTTTCCTTTGATCGAAAATTGAACTAATTAATAAGAAAAAAATAAAATGGTGAGGTACACAGGCCTTGAACAGGGATTATGGGATACGTAGTCGAATGCTCTACTAACCACGCTATATCTCCAGATTTAAATAGATCCATTTTTATAAAGAAGAATTGATTTGCTGAGATTTTAATTTTTCCCTTGGCAGGTGTAACGTATAATAATTCCCTGCAAAAAGTATTCTTTTTTTTATCTGTAATAGAAGGAAGCTATTTTACAGAATTTTTTCGATTTTCGATACTTATCGGATGGCTTTCTGAACATTACTAAACATATAAATTTGCTTTGTATGAAATTTGCAAGAAATAGGCTCAGCCGTTTCGAAACCTATAAGGAAGGAAGTCTCTCCCCCACACAGTTACTTACTTGATTCATGAAAGTATGATTGGTTATGAAAAGGAAGGGTTGTAAAGAGATAGCTTCGAATTCGGGGTTATCAAACCAAAGCAAAATATGATGAAAGTAAACATAAAGAGATAACCCCCATAATTTATTATACCATACCTGTTCACAAAGAAACACTTATCACAATATTCTGTTGATTCAAAAACCTTGTTAAACTTTGTGACATATTTCCATTCTATGGAGGTCAGGTGCGAACATACATCCCATAATTTTGTTATACCTATATTTCTTCAAACTGAAACATAATTATCAAAGTATACTTACGCAGATAAATATGAAAATTTTATTGAAGTTTGTGCCTATTTCCATTCTATGGAGGCCAGGCGCGAACGCAGACCCAACAATTTTATTATATCATCCCTGTTTAAGTTAAAACATACTTATCAAAGTATTATTATGTATTTACATTTATATTATCTTATTTATATCCATATCATAACACTTGCAAACTTTTTTTTTTACTTTTAAATTGTTTTATTTCTATACTTTATGGAACAGGCGCGAACGCAGAACCCACAATTTTAACGAACCACCGTTCTTCCAGATCAAACATACCCGTACCTGTGTCTCGATACATCTTGTATCATTTTTTTTTACACAGTGATCACCACTTATCAAGGCCCGGAAGCCACTCAGGGATAAGGGTTATTTCAAGTTCATCACGTTAGTGTGGAGATTTGATGAAGTGTTTACTTAAGGGGGCGATTCATTAGGAATTTGTTCACGTTGGACTTGAAGACATCCAAGTTGTAGTCCGGTGGGAAGCAGGCAGACGGAACAGAGTTCCACAGGCGTGCAGTTCTAATAAAGAAGCTTTGTTCATGGAATCCGCGTTTTGATTTATGCACATATATAGAGTGGGGGAAATTTTTCACAATGGATTCAGCTAGACGGGTGTTTCTCGTGAAAGATTAGCGAGGGGGGACCAGAGATTGGAGTTCAGACGAGCACCTGCCATGGAAATAACAATAAAACAAGGATAGGCTCGCAACGTTTCTTCTGTGGGAGAGAAGTTGCAGGGTAGAGAAAAGGTCATCGCCCACTAAGTCACGAAGTCTATTTTGTACTCTGTCAAGGCAGGATAGGTTGTTTTTAGCAGCTCCTGCCCAGATATGGCAACAGGATTCCATCCTTGGACGTACTTGGCTTTTATATAGATAGAGGATTGCATCAGTAGTGAGATATCTTCTGGAGCGGTAGAAGGATCCCACCATCTTTCCAGCGACATACTTGATGTACGTGTTCCATTTCAGATCAGGAGTAAAGATCATACCAAGAAGCTTGTCAAAACACGGGGCCTCACCCAGACGAGAGCCATCCATTTCAATTCATGCCAGATGGGGATCAGAGCGTTGATGATGTAAAGATAGGAGTTTCGTTTTAGATGCATTAACGGTAACCACCACGTCTTCCTCCACTGAACCACGCGCTCGAGATCAGAGGAGAGAGAATCAGAGAGAACTTTGTCATTTACAGCCTTTGATGTGTTGCATCAGCATAGATGTCAACGAATGATTTAAGTATGTGTTTAGGGAGGTCATTGATGTTGATCAGGAAGAGAGTTGGGCCCAGGATTGACCCCTGAGGGACTCTAGCATTTATATTGAAGGCCTCCGATTTTTTCCATCTACCACTACTCTTATGAGCCTATCGGAGAGAAATGATTTAATGATTCATTATATGTAATTAGTTTTTTAAAATAGTAAACCATATAGGAGCCTATTCGTGACCAGACACACACACACACACACACACAGAGCTTGATATTATGATATATATGTAGCGCGATTACTCGTATATATACATATATATATATAGTCATCCACATACAGTACTGTTTCGCTATTTCACAGCTCATCAGTGCGGCTAGACAGGCAACTACCTCAAGAGGATTGAAACCCGACCGTTTACACGGCAGTCAAGGCTTCTAACCATTACGCTATTGGCGGCTGCTTGAACGAGTAGTGAGTTTAACGATCTTTTGATATCGTCCGAAATACCTCCGCTCGATTTGTTTACACAAAGAGCGTCGCTTATATGCTAATGGAAATTCGTTTTTACGAGTAATCGCGGTGCAAGCGCTTGTGTCACCTCGAGCGAAATACATATGGCTTGATTTTTTATGTTTTTATAAAAATGGAATATAAATTGTTTATAAATTGTATACAAGCATATTATTAAACGAATTTTAATCTTACAATACATATACCAACGCCATGTTTATTTACTTTGCATCAAGAACGAAACCCACCATTAAAATTTTTTTTTTTTTTTAAATTAGCATTAAATAATGTGAAGTTTTGATATAAATTGTGTTCCGTAGTTTTCCCTTTTTTCAGTGGATTTCTTTGTTTAAAATTTCTAATGCTTTTCTCGACACCTTATCTGTTTCGCGGATCTTGCTTTCTTAAAACATTATCAAAACGTCACTTTTCCGGTGAACATGCTTTTTTTTAACGAAAATTGTTGTATAACTGTGGCTATTATGTGTAGTCATGTCCATAGAATTATCTCCACATTTTATATAATCAACTTTGAAATGTCATATGCGCATGCGTGTGACATGAAATGACGACAACGACTTGTTTTCCCAGAGCTCTGTTTAAAAACACACACACATACATATACATAAATGTGTGTATGTGTGTGTTTGTGTTTGTGTGTTTTTTTGTGCATATGTACTAAGGCTGTGCATATGTAAACAAGCACGTACCAAAGCGGACGTGTCTAATCTCGTTGCTTACGTGTTTTTGTTTTACAATCTTTTAATGTTGAATGAAGTAATTTAGGAAAAAGGTTATTCTGCTTCAAGTTATTTAGATTTTGAAATATTTATTCCTCATCGTTAGTTTGGTTGTTTTGTTTACGCTACATCAACCTATTTTTTGTGTTATTTAATTTCGTATCCCGTACTTTTGATAAAAGTGTTTATGCACCAAATATTTATTTATATATACAAATATTTATTCATGGTGATTGGTTTGGTTGTTTTGTAGGAGGAAATTGTTTTTTTGTTTTCATTTTGCATGACATGATTGAGTTTTGCAATGTAAAAGGGACACAAATCAATAATATCACTGTTTTGTAAAGTTCAGGCTAAGATCATGACTAGGGCTATGACAAGAGTATATTCATTATTTTGACTCTCGGGTAATTAACCGACACAGTTAGGCACAGTTAATCAATCGAGAAGCACACAACTCTATCTAAAACATATTAGATATTATCATATTAATAATAACTAGCTGGACCCGTTAAAATTTCACGTTTTCTTTTCTTTTTTTTACACATACACATTATCCCATCACATATCCGTACCTTGAAATATTTACATTAACCCTTTACTCCCCTGGCCGACGAATTCACCCTGTGTACTATTTTTTTTTTAATAGTAAATGAAGAGTACGGTAGGTAAAATGTATGTAAATATGTATATACCAAAATCACGATATTAGTGCTCCAAATATTCTCAATAAATACATCGTCATTTATGTTTTATAAATATGTTTATTTAAAAATATTTTCAAAAAGATAGATAGATAGATAGATAGACAGACACACAGAGTGTGTGTGTGAGAGAGAGAGAGAGAGAGAGAGAGAGAGAGAGAGAAACGCAGTTTTCGTTAATTAAAAATATTCTCGCAACTACGACTGATTGCTGTTAGATATAAACAAAGCCAAGAGGATAGAGAGGGAGGGGGAGAGAGGGGGGAGATAGAGTAGAATGATGGTTTCGCAATATATTTGTACTACTACTACAGTAAATTTCATGAAAAAAAGTTTTAATAAGAGAAAGGTATATATTTACATGTGTTAATAATAATATGTGTTAATAATAATAATAATAATAATAATAATAATAATAATATATATATATATATATATATACTCGAGAGTCAAAACAATGAAAAGAATATTCTCTTGTCGTGGCACATATTGGCACTGTGTTGAAGAATATCTAAAAAGTAAACTAAAAAAAACATTAGCAGTTACTTTAACTTGAACGGATAGATTTAAGTTACGTCAATTCAATATCCTCGTCATTAAAATGCATTTTAAACTTAAGAGTTACAGAGCAAAATATATTTGCGAGGAACATGAGTTCGTTCAGATACATTGAGGGCATTGCTAATGCTACTGCAAATAAAGTGAGTGACCTCTGCCTCTTTCTACCGTGCTAGAGAGTTACTTCCGCGTATCTTGTACCTCTACAAGGCCACCATTCGCCCATGTATAGAGTATTGTTGTCACATTTGAGCTGGTGCATCTGCTAAGTCTCTCCCTCTTAGACCGAGTTCAAAAGATAGTCGCCCACCTAATAGGCCTTGCACTATCAGCTAGGCTTTAGTCGCTGTGCCATCGACGAAATATTGCATGCCTCTGCCTGTTTTACTAGTATTTTAATAATGGATGCTCTGACGAACTTTAATCCTTTGTGTCACCTCGACGGAAATAAACCAAATCTAACCCGACAAGAATACAATTCCAACCCCTACACAGAAGAAATTCCTAGATGCAAGAAAGCCTTCTAATGAAATAGTTTCTTCTATAGGACTGATAGACTTTGGAATTTCCTTCCGGGTTCCTGCTCCTTCCAACTGTACTGACATGCAGAAGTGTAAGTGCAATGTAAACAAACACTTTGCTGCTCAACTTCCTACTTCATACACCTACAAATTATGTCCGAGATAGTAGCCCTAACATCAAGGTGGGATTGTACCTTGCTTGGGGTGAAAATACAAAAAAAAAAATAATATACTATTTCACATTTAATCAAAACAGATACTAAATTGCTATACTAAATGTAAGAATGACATACTGACGAAAATGCTATTTTCAACTTATCCTGAAATAAAAAGTCGATAATGCTAATTATATATTTATGAAATGATCCTTGGTTTCGGGTAAAAATTAGAATGACCTATATTTTATATCTTTCGTTAATAAAGGGGAAATCTTTCTAAAAAAATAATAATAATTGTCCCAAAGACACAAGGGAAAAATAAGAAACGAGTGTTATACTAAAACTAAACATAATTCAATATTAATAACAAAAAAAAAAAGAAAAACAAGAATTAATTCAAAAGTAAAAATGTGTTTGTTTTGCGTTTAAGCAAATAAACATTACATTGCCTCATGGATTTTATAAAAAAACAATTCGTTTATTTATTATGGAAAAAAATGTTCTTATATTTCTCTTAGTCTGTATGCCCATTTGTTTCATTGTTTCTCATAAACTGCTGAGGCGATTTGTCTGAAATTTTGTATGGCCCTACTTTTAGAGAGATTCAATCTGGGATTAAATGAGAATCTGCAAATTTCCCACGACCTCCCAATTTTTTTGCCATCAAAATCGATGAAGCTGCCAATTATTTAAATCAAATAGGTTGATAGCTTGCTCTAGTTAGGGACCCACAGTGGTTTATTGGTAGGAGATTTTACATGCCCTTTTGCAGTGACTTAGTCTATTATACATTTAGTCTATATTGAACTGCAGAGAATCTGCTGCTTATTTTCGAACATTATCTGTATATGACTTCACCTAAGGTTTAAAATACAAAAAATATATAATAACTCAGTTGTGCTCTAAAAAGAAACGTGGCTGTCGAACATGTTTCTGTATTATAAAAGAATCTATAGCTGATTGTATATGCTCGGCCACTTTACTTGCGCCATAATAAAACTTACTCAATGCATATGTGATATTAGGTTGTATAACAGTGTCAACTTTGATCAAAATCGGACTTCGTCCTTTAATAATTTTTTTTTCGATTTTCGATACGTATCAGAGTACGATACGAAACCTACGTAAGAACACACCCACCCACCCACATCAAGTACCTTCGTGTGAAATGTCACAAAAATGCGCCTAGCCATTTCCGAGTCCATAGGGAACGAACTCACACATACTCACACAAAGTCCGTTTTATATGATAGTAGATAAGGAGATAACTAATATTTTACATTTAACCAGTTTGTAAATATGAGGACAAGTGCAACATTAACTCCTTTAAAATTGCTATTTTTCAAGGATTGACGTTAAATTGCGACCTTGATTATACCCTTATTATAAATTACCTTGTGTCTAATTCAGCCTGGTTGAAGAGCAGAATAAATATTGACAAACTGACCGACGCGAAGGTTGCTGCTTTTAAAAACACCTGAACGTTTTTAAAATAAGACGTACCCATTTAACTTGTACCCCTAGCAATAATTATGCCGTCTCCAACTGACTCGTGACCTATTGACTGGCGGCCTCTCCGGCCGACGGACAATGTGTTTCATGGAATTAAAAGGACGCGTCTGGAAATTAAGAAAAACTGGAAAGAAAAAGGTTTTTCATCAACCTTTTGTGTTCTGTTTCAGAAACATGATACAATTTCATAAGCCATTGCCAACATCAAACGTCTCCTTTACCCTCAATGCACTAAGCCCAATTATTATTCCTTTTTTTTTCCTAATGAAAACTATGACTAAAAAAGTTAGTTTAGACGGAACGGCCGGCCACCCGTAATCTATCTATCTATCTACCTATCTATGTTTCTCTCTCTCTTTCTCTTTCTCTTTCTCTCTCTCTCTCTCTCTCTCTCTCTCTCTCTCTCCCTATATATATATATATATATATATATATATATATATATATATATATACATCAGCTCATTAGGCGAAAAAGCTTTTCACTAGTGTATATTTGTTTTCTTTTGATTTTCGAAGGTTAATGTCAATAATTGTCCACAAAAGCCGGATACACCACACGAAGTAATAAATCCATTCATTCATGTGATGTCCTGTCTGGCACAGGCCCTGACAGATCCATCCATTTCTCTCCCCGGACGCATTCATAGAATTCATTGTTGCTTATCATTTTTTCTGTTACCAAAGTATTCAGACTGTCAACGTGTGTTTGCCTCTGTCGTTTTCTGCTTCTTCTACCAACGACCTTTACCGTTATTCTTTGCTGATTATCAGAGAGTTGTTTGATGACGACCAGGTGCTGCCTGTCTTTCGCGGTAATCCTTATCGAGCGATGTGTTCTGATTCACAACCCTATTCACGCTGTTTCCTGAATAAAGGGTGTTAGCTAATACCTGGGTATAAACATCTATCTATCTTTCTATATATCTATATCTATATCTATATATATATATATATGTGTGTGTGTGTGTGTGTGTGTGTGTGTGTGTGTGTGTGTGTGTGGGTGTGTGTGTGTGTGTGTGGTGTGTGTGTTTATGTGTGTGTGTGTGTGCTGTTTATATAATTATCTATCTAGCGGAATAAACAACAGAGAATTTGAATCGTGACATGTTTGACAAGAATCAAGCTCTGTTGACCGGTAAGTTGTACCGGGAATATGCGAGAGGGGGGGGCGGACGTCAGGTGTTCCCGTTTGAGTAACCTGAGTAAGTTTCAGATGAATTGGATTCTAGACACCGAACAAGCCAAGTGGATTAAGAGGATCCCTCCAGGAGGAAGATGACGGTCTCACATAGACACCACAAGCTAAAAATCGTTGGTCTCCCCATTTCTGCTGATGGAGTGCCTGGGAGTGAATGCACCAAATAAAACGCACGTTCATCTTGGATCGTTTCCTTTAAACAGGTTCCGGCTTCCCCAAGGTCGGTGGACGAACCCACCCACCCCAGAAGCGGCCAGCAGCAGACAGGTATGTTGTTATGTGTATGCACATTATATGTCTGACACGCAGGCACCCAAAACACTAGACGGATGATGGGCCGTTATGATAGACATTAAGGACACTAGGACAACAGTCCGCTATATATTTGAACACAACGTACATAGATCTATATATATGGACATTAGATTAAGAATAAATATAACATACGATTTTAACAACCCAACATACGTTGATTTGGTAAGACAATAAGATTTTGATGTATTGACATAGCTTTCTTTGCAGATGTATAGAGAGTAAGTTGCAGTTTCTTTCTGTCCGAGCACTGACCATTGCACCCAGAGGTATTTTCTGTTCAGCACAACAAATACGAAACCAAGAACAATTATTCCCGCTTGCTTCTGGAATACATCCGTCATCTGCTTTCCCTGACTTCACGTTACCCTGATCTTTGCGGGGGTGGAGGCTAAGAGGGGGTTCGATAATGTCCAAGTATCTTCCAAAAACTAGCTGGGGAAAAGAGGTCCCTCACTTTTCCTTTGACAGTAGTTCCGTCCTCATAACTGCGAGTAATAAGTAAAGAAATCAAATATTTTCTAAAATGATAACTGAATTTTCGCACTGTTTATACGGACCTGTGATTCGTTGAGTCACAAACACTATTATTTATACTACGTTAATTTCATTCAAAAATTTATATTGTAACGTAACACACGCTTTACACACGTATTAACATGTAGACACCGTCGCAAAGAACTTAAGAAAAGAAAAGGACAGAAATTCAATTTGCTGTTCCAGGGTTTAACAAAAGACCTTTATCATTTATTTGGCGGCCACGCATGACGTTTTGTCTCGGATGTGACGTCAACAATCAGTCTTTAACGTGATCCTTCTCTCTGAACCCTAACTTCACGAACGTGATAATCGGTCTGCGCACATGTATTTTTATAATCTATTCTCCTTTTTCCTTGTCGTGACGTCATCTCTTACACGGCTAGTACATTTGCATACAGCGGCTATATGCGCGTATGTAGTCTATTACAATATCTTTGATTGACCTTTTAGTCAAGATCAAAGTGTAGTATCTGTTCTTCAGATGCTGCACTTCCATTTCTTGTTCTCTTTCGGTGGAGGGGCAGTCCTTCACGACTGAGACATTTTTTTTTTATTTTTGTACCTTTTCTCCACGTTAAAAAACGACCCTGGTGTCTAACTCTATCCTCTGGGGAGGCATAGTAAATAGGTACAATATCTTTGAAGATATTCTTGTATAACTGTGCAATCCTGTGTTATTCTATGACGTATCGTCTCCAGATTTATCTTCTTGCCTTTTTATAATTCTTTAGTCTATTGCTAATCGCCCGAGGCGCTTCTACAAGTCAATGCCGTCGAGGCTGACCAGAGATATTTTATGGACCAGAGTGCTCAATTTCTCGACCTTTGGCTCGTAAATCATCCTTTTAACTTAGTGTCACAACCTCCCGTGGGTAGGAAATACCTAACCTTTAGCATAACCATAAAATGTGGAATGCTCACTCACCGCCATATTCCTCCTATATGTTGTGCCAGCTTAAAGCTTCAATGAAGAGTCTTCATAATGAGAAAGACAAAAGGTACAGTTAATAAACAAACGATACTGGTATTTTATTTTTTGTAGTTTTCAAGCGGCTTCGTCTGTCGGAGCAGACCAAGCCACATGATACCTATTTATTTTGAACACGCTACTGCTTTATAAAAGTTTCTACGGTGTACCTCTGCTTGTGTAGTAGTAACACTTCTCAAATTTACCTGTGATGCAAGATTATATAAAAATGTTCAATTTGGTCAAAATCAAACTTCTTTCTTTAATAGAATTTTTTCGATTATTGATTGCCGATATTTTTATACGATTCTTTCCGATACAAAAACCTACGTAAGAGTCTTTTTACTAAGAAGCATCAGGGGATCCGCCCGGATCCGGAGAGGCATAATAATTCTACTGTTCGCCAGATCTCCTGAGAATTAAACTGCTGTCGTAAATGTTCAACTAGTTTTCCTTCCTCCCTCCCATGAAAGGTGTCCATTGCCGCCTGTCTTTCTCTTCGTGAATCTTTTGTTTCTTGACTAATTCTGACCCTTTATTTATGATTACTGTTCATAAGCCGCGAAGTTGGCTGCTCCAGATATAAGTAGTAACGGCCGAGGACTGTCTTAATTCGTAAGAGTTTAATCTGAAGTCAATCTAAAAAAAATGTTTTTATTTTTTTCACGCAGCTTGATGCAAGACTGACTTTCTCATTAAATAAAACACCTTTTCACAAATAGAATATCCATTAGGCTATCTGGCTTTAGTTAGCGATAATGTCAGCAATCTACGCCCGTTTCCGCTGGTCAAGCACTTATTACTGCAACGTGTGTCACTCATGTGCGCCAAAAGGGAGATGACGGTTGCTTATTGGTAAATGACACGGGCTGACAACCTGGGTCTGTCAAGTTCGAATCGAATTCCTCTTACAGAAGCACTTTCATTTAGGGGCGTTGGCAATCTCCATGTTGTCCATCATGTAAGTACCCGACATGTTTCTAAAAAAAATATCGAGATAAATATATCGAGGAAAGGAATACCAACAAAAGTCATAATAATGAAGGATGCTCAACAGCAACAACAAAAACAACAACGCATACGAGCATAACTCTCTACAGCATGTTAAAAAATCAATTTCTACAGGGTCAGTGTAGAAAAATGTAGTAGGCAAAAATCAGGAACAAAGACAGGGCATAGACAGTTTCGCCCTGCACCGCCCACCTCTTGAAGAGAGGGATTTCTTAGTTGTAATGACTGTAGAGGAAGAAGAAGAAGAAGAAGAAGAAGAAGGAGACAGAAAAGAAAGAAAAAGGCAGAAGCAAACTGGCTTTTCGCAAATTCGTGGTTCGTCACAAAGAACAATCCAGCCGCCAGAACCACCTACACACTATCTGCAGGACACTGCCTGACTGCTTCCTAGCGTCCTGCCTTTATAGCGGCCGGGAATTATATATTTGCATAATCGCACGAGAGTACATGCGATTCTGCGAAAATTGCATGGGGTCAACGCCAATAAAAACTCATGGCCACCATCTTAGAACTCTCTTCCTCTCTCTTCCGCAACACCACAACAGATGGATCCGAGGTAAGCTTTATCCCCCCCCCTATTCCGATTATTGCCAATTCCGCTACAGTTAGACGCAAAGTCGGTTTTTGGTGTGGAAAAAGTAACGCTCCACCAAAAAGAGCATTCTTGATAGGAAATAAACATTAGCATTGCCTTAATTTAGAAGGGTTTATCTTCCACTGATCGAGGTAAAGAAAGGGTGAACTCTAGTATCAGAACAGATGCTACCCTTTGTTCGTAGGCGAAAGACTCTTCGTTTTCATGTTATTATTATTAGTAGTAATAATAATAGTAGTAAGTTGTTATAATAGAATAGTAGTAGGATGAGAAAGAGAGGGAACAGGATGGTAGAGGGAGGAATGGGAAGCTGTGAGAAAAATCAATATTCTTAAATTGTAAACTTCATATGTTCTGTCGGGTCAGTGCAACAGTTATTTTGGCGATTTGAAATTCCATCTTGAAGAAAAGTCTTTATTCATAACAATAACGACCTTTTCCATCTCTATCATAATCCCAATTCTCAACGAGCCCATAAATGCCTCGAATGTAAATTTCTTATGGTTTTGATGTGAAATATGAATCTAACTAGTATTCAATCTCCTCTCGTGATGTTAATCTCTAAGGCCATTAAAATGGTTTTGTAATCCTCAAAATAAGGTATAATCCAACAGAGAATATGCAGGATGGGGTAAGATTACCCAGCCAAATTCTCTTTGATCTTTGGATAGTAGTTCCGTGTAAGGACGAGTATTATAAATGAGAGAATGTGACTCCGTTTTGCTGACTAAAGAAGGTCGTTATTGGGTAAACTTGGGTAAGTATATTGCACAAAATATGGTTAATGCTTTAATAATCTGAAAGAAAAATTATAAATTAATCACGGTGATGTGTTTAAGTAATAACAACGCGCATAAAATAAATTAAAATTATTTAAAATGCCCTTCTAAAAACCGACAAAACTACAATCTTTAAAGAGAACATCTCACGACCAATAAAATATGTTTTAGTTCTGTCTGGTTTTACATTCAGCGTTGAATACATATGCAAATTTGAAAACATCTTTATATTCATTGCGCTGAGGGATCCAATATTAGAAGAACAATAAGGCAGAGGTGACAAAACACGTCCGAATATAAAACATGCTTAGCATAATATTATTATTATTATTATTATTATTATTATTATTATTATTATTATTATCATTATCATTATTATTATTATTATTATTATTTATTTATTTATTTAGTTAGTTAGTTAGCTTTTTTTAAATATCGTCTATGATCTTTATATAAAAAATATTTACTTTACTTACGCGATTGTCGTGTGTACTGTCATTCGCATATAAATAAGTGAGCAACGCTTTGAAACTCTCTATAATGATAATATTCAAATGACCTTGTAATGGGTGTTGTAACTCAACAACCGATTTACGACTTCCGGTTGCCCATGCGTCTATGCACTAATAATCAACACGACAATAAAACTTATTGTTTTACTGTGTACGTTTTCAGCGTCCCAATTTTTTTTCGCATTGAAATTATCTAAATAAACAATTGTTCATTTTTTACACCGTTCATTTCCGTTTTACGTTTAACTTATTTTAACGCAATATTCTTACAAATAAATCTACCGTTGATAATTATTTTAAGAGCATTTTATAATGGCGATTTACCCACTGCATTCATTTTTTTAAATTTATTCCACATTTTTTTAATACACGTTTCTTAAAAACGTTCATACATTTTCTTCTACCCTACCAACATAAATAAATAACCCCGAAAATATGTTTTTTTTTATTTGCGTTACACATAAATAATCAACGTGACAATAAAACGTATTGTTTTACTGTGTACGTTTTCAGCGTCCCACTAGTTTTTTTTTCGCGTTTAAATTAAAAGATATATCAAAATTTGAATTTAACTTTAAGTATTGTGGTATCTGTTCAGTGCACATTTACCTATATGTATGGCAAACCACTTATAATTCAATGGCTGTAATTTATTTTCAAAAATAAACAATTATTAACAGAACAATTCAAAGAAATCTAGCTATATTCTTTTTTCATTTTAATATACTTTTATAGAAATGTTTCTGTTTATCAGAAAGAAATATCTTCTTTACGTCACAAGTGTCACGCTCATACATTAATTCCATAGTTAATATAATAAACTAACCCAACAGGTCACGGGTAGCCTGGTAGTACCTATTTCTCCAATTATTATTATTATTATTAGTTCATTTTTTTAGAGAGTTACATTACTTACGCACTTGTGGCATGTACTGACGCCTGGATGCGAATTAGTGAGTAACGCTTTAAAAATAGTACCTATTTCTCCAAATGTTCATAGAGGAACATAAAATATTAAAGAGTGGTTGAATCAGCATGAAGTGAAAACGCACAAGAGTAATAGATTTTAAGTCTCATTTATATAGATTCGTCAAAAAATGTGTCAGCATAATGGAAGAAAGGTTTTGATAAAAAGTGGTTACTTTTCATTGGCATATTGATAAACCTACTTCGTATGAAAAATGTGTCGCTAGTTTAATTACAAATAATTATTTTTAATTTTTAATTTCCATTCTGTGGATTTCAGGGAAATGCTGATGAATTATATCCCAACTTAGCTGTTGTCTATTTTGTAGACTTTTAATACTTTTAGGTAATCATACGCACATACACAAAGACAACGACCTTTATATATATATATATATATATATATATATATATATATATATATATATATATATATATATATATATATATATAAAATATTAAAAAAAGCGAAACTATAAGATGCAACAAGGCTCTACACAAGTAAGAGGCGCAATTTACAAATGAAAGATACAGAATAAAATTATATTTTCTGTTATAATCAAGGTATAATAAAAAATAAATAATTAATTATACTTTGTATCATGATAATAGCTTTTAGGTGTTTATTTTTAGGCCTGTTTAGCTTTGGATATCTATATTTTAATATAAACTACATTTTTCAATTGATTATGAATTTGAATACAATTCTGATCAAACTGTGCTCTTTTTCTTGGAAAACAATCTAAAGGAATTTTGGAAGATTTATTTTGTCTGCTTTACCTGTTATTTTCAGCTGCTCATCCTGTTTCTTTTGAGATGCACTGCATCATCTTTTACGCCCTAATAATCGAGACATAGATATGTGCTCTGATCAGAATATTTTACCCACATGTTATTTTTGTTGTGAATCTTCCTTCTTATAAATTTTGCAACAGAACAAAAAAAATAAATAAAAACGGTTTAGAAGCAATGTAAAAATATGTTGCGGAAACGCTAAAATTTCAAATCGCAACCCAAACAACTCAAGATTAACAGGCATTATTCATCCTTTCCGTATTTATTAAAGCATTTAATACACAATAGGTCTTCAGGCTAATTCATTAAACAGTAATACCTCCAGGAAATTTCGACTTTATTCATCGAAATAATCGAAATTATAAAACTTACGATATCTGTGTTCACTTATTTGACTTTCTGTCTCGATTATTTCAAAGTGCATCTCCCTTATATTATTGGTTTTGAGCCGATAGAAATAACTCTTAGGGGGCCAAAATGTAAATTATTGGAATTTGCTGGGCTTTTATTTGACTAAACGCGTTATTTATACGCATGCGCAAATATATACGTCTATACGTTAAAATCAATTAATTTTTACCATTTTTGAGATTATTTATCTGACGATAGCTCAAACTGTAACGACTATGGCTGAGACACTATATGCTTTTATTTTAATTCTAGTTGATTGCAGCCAAGTCATATTTTTATAATTTTTAATCACTTCATATATATAGGTATGATATTATATGGTAATTAATAGAGAATGTACCTTATAATAAAAAAATACGAAATATATATGAGCTAAAATATCATACTCAAGCGTATTCTTCGACCGGGCTAAGTCAGGCGCCCAGCTAGTCTCCTTATGCAGTGATATACTGAATTGAACGCTTCCCTAACAATTTGATAGCTTTTTTGTAGAATGATTTATCTTTCGCCTAAATACGCCCCGGTTTCTAATATCAATTCTTTATTAGCGCCAACGCCTTTTATCTAGAAAATTATTTTGAGCTTTATATCTAGAGAAATATGTGGGTATAGAGGCAATTTCAAGTGAAATTCATGTAGTCTGTCATCGCAAAGAACAGTTATTTACATTTGTAAGCTTTCCTTGCGATATTTTCCTGTAAATGCACCAATAATTATTTATTTTCTTTTTATAATTATTTTTTTTAAATTTTATTAAGAGATTGATGCACAAAATACACTGCGTCAGTGGCGATTCTAACCTATTATTGCTACTCGTGCCCCTCTGCCCTCAGTTAACTTCAGTTCCCAACCTATGGTCCGTGGACCCAAAGTAAGTCATTATAGTATCTATTGCGTGACTTTCAATTGTATAGCACAGATTGACTAACGTACCTTGCTAGTATCAGTCCATGATTGTCCTGATTTAGGCGTGAAAATCAAGCAAGGCCAACAATAGAGTTTTTCCTCAGATTTACTCACACATAACCAGTCAATGTCATTAAACCATTTGGATTGGAACGAGTTCTAACCTTATTCAACAATAAAAGAATTGGACGTCCAACTTTGATAATTTCTCGCTTCTAGGCTACATTTCTCTGGCCAAACGATCTATTTTTAATCCATTTTGAATAACATTCGCCGAGTTATTGGTCGTGCCGGACACGTGTGGCACTATTCCCATCTCCGCCCCTGCAAAAATGCAGCTAATAAAACCTTACCTGCTGATATTTACGCTTTTGATCGCTTTCGGTGGTTTTCACCTGCTGTTTTTAAAGCCTGATCTAACACCTAAGTGAAGGCTAGCGTCTTCTTTTAACACTTTGCCTTGAATCAGCTGCTACTTTTTTACTGAGTCGATGAAGAGTTTTACATTCGTTCAAACACGAGCAAACGTGGTGCCCACTTTGAGCCCACATTTCTCTGTGAAAAATAATCAGGAAAACTGATAAATAAACTGCCTATTCATATCTCAATCTCCTCTACGTTCTTAAACTACTCTCAGTTTACTATTGGTTAACATTGTTGACTTTTCAATGCTTTTCCGGACAAATGCCTTATTTACTCGATCTGGGCGTTAAGAATCATTTATGGCTGTACTATATTTATACGTATTATACGTATTATGTATTCTCGCATCTACTCACTGATAATAACCAGTGCTGTTCCTTTAAGCGACTTTGCTTTTTCTCTATTTACCATTGATTTCTACCTGGCAACAACCATTAGTCTTTATTGTGGTTTGAATAGTAATACACCTCCATAAGGTCAGGATTATCGCCACGCTTTTTCATGTTGACGTACAACTATTTTGTGTAGTATCAGCCGACGTTGATAACATTTTGCTGGGGATATTTTAAGAGTTCTTGCAATTTCAATTTCCTTGCGTTTATGTGGTGTTGTTTACGTCATCTTTAAAAACCTCTGGTTGCATTTTCCATGGGACTATTTAATGTTTGTAGTTCCGGTGGTATGGAAGAACTGGCCGATTGGGACGAGAAAACAAATCAACTGCTTACAGTGCTCCACTCCGATGTCCATGGTCGAAGTCATACTTCTTGGTGGTTGTGAGCAGCTAACAGGCAAATAGCTAGTGAAACTAAGCAAGAGATTATGTTAACTAGTCTGATCCAAAATTTCGGAGATGAAACTGTATCCAAAAGGAAAATATTGTGGTAATTTGCGTTAAAATATTCTATCAAACTAGCACAGGGAGAGAAATATTAATGTTATGACCTGTATGATGGCTAAGAAAGAATCAACGGTTGTAGAGGAAAATGAGACAAGAATGCAGGAAAAACTCACACAATCGAACCAAAGTAAGAAACGGATCTTTGAATGGTATTAACAGTAAACTATAGCTGTGCGCGATAAGCAAACAAAAAAAACAAAAAAAAAAACTAGCTCTATTCCTAAGAGTAAATACCCTATTAAAGTGTGGGGGAGTAAGCGACACGACACCAACAACCACTAAAAACTGTTCAATTGAATCGGAATTTATTTTGCCTAGATTTAACTGCCTTCTTTACATATTTTTTACATTCAAAACTTTAATGTTGGTCAACAACGCTGAAATAGTTAAACTCTGATTAAGTAATTTCTGTAAACTACGTGTTTTTCTGTTTAAACAGTTAAGTTAGTATCTCCGTTTTCCCGTATTAAAACGTTGTCTTTACATGTTTAGAAAAAGACATTATAACTCCTTACTTTTAAGGAAAATGAAAAAAGACTGAATGAATAAAAAAAAAAAAATTCGGAGCAGGAGAAGAGGAAAAAACATAAAGGCAAAAGAAAAAGCGGAAATATTAAAATATCAAACAAACTATCCACTAAAACATTTTATTTGAATTCATTTATTAACGTTTTTTTTTGTTTGTTTGAACAATTGCTTTCTTTTATTACCAAGGCCAGGCTTTAATAAATTATTGGAAAAAAAAAATTATTTTGGTAAGGGAAAGTATAGATTGAAAGCAAGGACACGATTGGAGCAACAATGGTATCTCGCTTATGTAAGTGAGCAGGCTGTTGCGCGAGCTGAGCTCAGAGCAAAAGAAAAGAAGTGGAAAAAAGAGATTTGGCACCCCTGGAAGCAACTGCGTCCGAGAAGCATGCGCTGGCACAATATAGTAGTGCCATCCCGTGGTGGCATAATGGAATGGAAAATACAGGTCGAGATGGCAGAGTTTTGCAAACAATATAGCAGACGATATATACTACAGAAAACAGGATGCAGACGTTTATTGGAAAGTACCGTTAATAAATTACTTTGTTCCTTCGCGACGTTCTTTCCTTCAAAAGTGTTGGGTCTGAGTTAAAACGTAACAGCCACGTTACAAGCAGAACATTTGGAAAGAGTATTAAACTGCCACTTTACCATCGATGATGAAACAATTGAACGCCTCTCGAAAATTACTATGAACGAGAAAATATAAAGGCTTCCAAGCCTCGAAGAGAATTAGAAACTACTCCCTCCGTTGGCTACTGCTAATTCGCCTGACTCAGATTATATATATATATATATATATATATATATATATATATATATATATATATATATATATAAAGGTCGGTAGTACCATACCATAAGAACTCCATCAAATGTTCTTCCACATCTGACAGGAAGAGGTACTTACTCACAATATCAAAGATTCCTCTATTATTCAGGTATTTCAATCTGGACTCTAAACAGAGCTTAGTATTACTGATATGGTAATTGCTAACAGAAACTTCAACGAAAAATGCCAAGAACAATATGTAGATCTATACTACAGAGTGGTCGCTGGAAAAGCGGGAAATTTGTAAAACAACAATTTATTTTTACAAAGTATAATGTTTACAAAGTTTTTCAAAGACAATGCTATATTATATTCATAGATACTCAAAATGTTCTCCATGCACATCACTGCAGCGTCAAACAACGATTTATTTTTTGCAATACTCACACGACACCGATCAAAAAATAGGTATCACGCGTTTTATGATCTAAGCTGACCAAATTCCCCACTTTTCTAGCGACGACCGTGTATATATCTGACCAAAGCCTTTTACAATGTAACTAGAGATGGCATTCGCAATGGAATTCTGGTCAGAGTATAAGATGATGGGAAGATTTCTGATCGTTTTGAACTTCGACTGAAACTGGGTTTTGTTTTGACTTCAACTTTGTTCAGTCTCATATTTTCTGTAATGCTGAGAGACGCTGTATGATACCTTGAATGTGGGCAGTAAAATCAGGAACAGATTTGACGGATATCCAGGGTTGCAGCAGTTAATATCAATGACTTCTCTTTGCTGATGATTGTGCTTTTTAAGGCCACTTCTGAGGCAGAAAGGACATATAGTACAGGCATATTCCCGGAGGCCTTAAACGCCTTTTGTTTCACAGTCAGTACCAAAAAAAACCGAGGAAATGCACCAACCTCCTCCTAAAATCCAAATGCAGAACTCAACATTTGTATCAAAGAACAAAAACCCAATGCGCTGAACAAGTTCACCGACCTTGGCAGTGCACACTCTCCTAATGTAGTCATTGGCAACACGGTGTACAAAGTTGTCATACTGACCACCTAAACAATGGATGAGTCGTGAGCCGCATACCAACGGCACGCTAGACAACTAAATCATTTAGCACCATCAGATTTACAAAACGGCTCGACATAAGCTGGTAAAGAAGGATACTAAGACAAGATGCCAAATATCCCTTCTATCGATGAAATCCCAGTTTCATTGGGCTAGTCATTTAACCCGAATTTTAGACAGCAGACAGCCCGAGAAGCTTCTGCTTCGTGGACTCCAGAACGGTAAACGCTCACATGACGGCCAAAGAAAACGATTAAAATTTTAATCAATCACTGAAGGTTTCCAATGTTGATCCGTTCCTCTGAGAGCAAACGGATTCATATAGAACCAAGCGGTCCGTCGCTGATCACAACGGTGCTCAATAATATGAAGATGCCAGAAGAGTTTCTGCAGCGAAGCGCAGCCAAGAGTTGAGGAACAATTTATTGAGAAATTCGACCTCTGTTACTGTTTCCTGTTCTCACTACAATGCTATTTTCTAAGCGAAGCTTGGCTTATCATTTATCTTAGCACTCACCGATAATGACCTCCTAACCCCAATCTGCTGGATAATCAGTCGGTAATGAAAGTATTTTTAGACAGAGTTTCAAGTGTTGAAAGAGTTCTAAGACTATATATGTATAATCTACGGACATGTGTTTCGCCATACTATGAATCATCAACGTAGTTGACTTTACCTGGGTTCGAACCTCACTCCATCGCTATTATGACTGAGTGGGTATACTGTTACTTTATGATGCACACGCTAAAATTACGTGTTATTTCTCATCGTTTTAATGTTATGTTGGTTTGATTTTGCTTTTTGATAATTGAATTCAGTATTTAGCGTCAACCACTAATCTTCTTTACGTGTGCCCTTCTTTTATCCGCTGTTATTTTTCCTCGTCGTTTTTTCTTCTCCTTCTTCTTCTTCTTCTTCTTTTTCTTCTATTTACGTGATATTTTATTGTTTTCTTAATTCTTTCTTTTTTCTTTTTTTTATACATATTCCACGTTTACTTCTTATTCCTTGCCTTCTTTTATATCTTTTACCTTTTAAGTCTTAATTCTTCCTCTTTTTCCTTCTTGATGTAGTTTTCTCCTCATTTTACAATATTCCCCTTCTTTTCCTTCATCCATTTTTCAGCTTCTCCCTTTTTTTTAATTTTTCAAATTTCTTTATTATACTCACATTTCGAGCCCCATTCTTTTATCTCCTCACATCTTCTGTTCTTTATCTGCCGTTTTCCAAACTTTCGCATCTTTGTCTTACTTTTTTGTCTACCCTGCTTTCACCCTCCCCTTTCTTCATCTTCCAAATTCCCACACGCGTAATGCATACACATAAATAAGACGCCATTATATATTTCAACATAAAATCGCCACCAATTAACATTGCTTGCCGCAATTCCACTGACGTTGACACGATAAGAGATCATTTCCAAGATAGCAAAGTAAAAAAAGGGAGTACCTCCCATTAAATACAACGCGGTAAAAACCGCTACTTTTGATGTTTTGAAGTATGACCCCTGATGTCATTCGGAGCTGAGAGGGTCAAACATTCTCCCTTTCATTCTAAGAGCGAAAACATACATTCGTATGAGGAAGAGGCGGCGAGGAGAGAAGAGTGTCTCAATTTGAAACCTTTTTCCAGTCCATCTGGCCGACAAAGATAACATCGGCTACCAATAACATATGTCAGTTTTCATGATATATCCACTATTTAATTATTCATCCTGTGACGGTACTGGATAAGACGAGCGTGCTTCATAAATTTTCGATACGCCCACCTATCCGTATAATAATATTATTATTAATAATAATAATAATAATAATAATAATAATAATAATAATAATAATAATAATAATAATAATAATAATAATAATAATAATAATAAACGTATAATTCTGTTTGTCAAATCAAATTTAATGAAAATCCTCTAAAATGAATGTAAAAATAGCGGGCGACTAGTGAAATTTGTTACTTGGGGAAAAAAGAGGAACTCTATTCATTTTTGGCAAAGACAGGCGTATGTTTGTACTAGAAAGGACTGTTTCCACTCCCACACCTAATACCTACCCTCTACTGACCAACGACCAGGCATTTAACTCAAGACTGCAGCCCATAGAGGGAAGGCATTAGTACACTCGTGAAACCAACGAAATGTGAGTTTATGTCTTAAAAAAAAAGAAGTTAAATGTTACTTTGAATTTATTTCAGAAAACAGTATTTCTTTCGATAAATAACGTATAATTCTGTTTGTCAATTCAAATTTAATGAAAATCCTCTAAAAATGAATGTAAAAATACCCAAACGAGCGACAGGCGAATTATCAGAAACCAGACTTTTTACCGATATTGACGTGGAAATTTGCCCCGCCTTTGAACAAGGGGATTAAATACTACCAAAGCGGGGTGGGGATTGCCTTCCTCCTTTTTCCCGTACAATATAACCAGCGGCTAAACAGTATGGTGTAAGGTGACATATCTTCAAACGCCCCTTTTAAGAGCATGACTTTCTACTTTCTACTAAGTAGAATACTTAGTTATTTATTTATTTATTTTTGTCCCATATGTATGTGTGATAGTGCACGATACCTCTTGGATACACGGCAGCTATACACTATCCCTGCATCAGAACCACAGGTAAAACAATTCTGGGCTCGGTGTTGCCACAAACATTAAAACATGAAAAATGTCAATTACAAATAATCCAAACCATGGGACCGAGAAGAAAGATATGTGGGTAATGATCGGCAGGTTCTCCTTCGGTAGCCAACATGGGGGACCCCGGCGAAATCCTGCGAATGTTGGCCAACTTTCTAGTTTCAGAAACTCAAATAACATGGACGCTGAACAGGTAAGTGTAGCCTCTAATTTCAGGGAACAAAATGATACCAAACAAACACAGCACAGCCATGATAACCATCAAAAGGAAAAAAAAACGAAGAAAGAAATGGACAACAAAAGAGAATAGAACATTGGAACCTATCCAGTGACTACCATACGACAGAACAAAGAATTGCGGACCAAGTAAGAAAGGTTGACTCTCTAAACTAGAACTAACAGAAATTCAGCGAAAAATAAATGAAACTAAACAAGAAACATCCCCCAACGGAACCGCACGTAGAGCAACCCCACAAGTTGAAGCGTCACAAGTAAAAAGACCGAAGACCAACAAAGAACGAAGTCTACAAACGTGGAAACCGAGAACAATGAAACAGAACTAACAGAGAATGAAGTAAATAAAATAAATAAAACAATACAGCTGATGAACGAAGAAAAAACAAAGCTCCCATCGTTTAGGAACCAAGAGCAGAATAAATTAAAAACAGAAATAGAGAAGGTTAACAAACTCCTCCCACATATCCCAACAAATACAATCGCAGACTTAAACAACCTGATTTACGCAGGCGCCAAAATGGTAAGTATGAATCTCAAATCAGAAAAACAACCGGCGACAAGCGGACCGACAAAACCTGGATGTGAAATAAGACTAGAAACCTAAATACACAAACATAAAAAAGAAACCAAAATGATCACCAGGAAGTAAGCAATGTGGAGAAAACGTAATATTGGAAATGTAACTGACAGGGAGAGGCTAAACAAGAAACATGAAGAAGTGAACCAAAAAATAAAAGCAAAAGAAGCGAGATTGAGACGATATAGATATAAATCTGAATATTCAAACAAAACAGAACATTTGAAACTAATGAAAGCCAATTCTACCAAAATGTGAACGGAGGAAAAGCAAAAAAGGAACAACCAAATCCGACAGAAACAAAATTCTACTGGAGTAAAATATGGGAAGAGCGACGAGATCACAATAGAAATGCCGAGTAGCTGAAAGACATGAAAGAAGAGTTTCAACAAATAAAAGAAGCAACAGTGAATAAAATCAACAAGGAAGCTCTAAAGAAAACCATAGGAAAAATGGCAAACTGGAGAGCACCAGAGCATGACGGGATACATGCATACTGGTTCAAAAAATTCACAACCTTACACGAAAGGTAGCCCAATACCTGAGAAGATGTATACAGGAAGTAAGCGTACCAGGATGGATGACAAAAGGTAGAACCACACTGCTACAGGACACGGAGAAAGGAGCCGTTCCTAGCAACTATAGACCAAGCATGTGCTTACCAACTATGTAGAAGGTACAGCACAACTGAGGGAAGCAAATCTACCACTTCCTGAATAAGCGTGAACTCATACATGAGCAGGAGAAAGAATTCAAAAAGGAAAAAGAGGAAAATAAGACATTTTATATCGAGATCACAAGATCCTAAAGGAGGTATAAAGGAGGTGAAAGCGTACAACAGTATCCCCTAAGCATGGATAATAGAATGCCTTAACATGTATAAAATACCAAGCAGGATCACCAACGTAATAAGAAATGCAATGAAAACATGGAGACTGGAACTGACAGCTGATGGACAACATATAACAGAAATTAACATACAAAGAGGCATCTTCCAGTGAGACTCACTATCACCACTACGGTTCATCATAGCCATGACGCCCTTAAACAGCATTCTGAGAAAGTGCCAAGCCGGATACAAGTTCTCCAATACAGGGGAAAAAATGGACAACCTGATGTACATGGACGATCTGAAACTCTTTGCAAGGACCGAAAAGTAGCTAGAGACACTAATAAACACTACCAGGATCTTCAGCCAAGATATCCAAATGGAATTTGGAATGGAAAAGTGCGCACAACTAGTTATAAGAAAGGGAAAACTGGAAACGATAGAATGCATGGAACTACCCAACCAAACAGAAATGAGGGCACTAGGCTAACAAGACGACCATAAATATTTGAGAATTCTGGAAGCGGACATCATCAGAGCAACAGAAATGAAAGAGAAAATTGGAAAGGAATAACTCAGTAGAACAAGAAAACCCCTGGAAACTAAATTATATAGCAGAAACCTAATAAAGTATGTTAAAATATGGGTAGTATCACTAGTAAGATACTCTGGACCGTTTATAGGGTGGACAAAAGGAGAACTGAGACCACTCGACCAGAAAACCAGGAAACTCATGACCATGCATAATGCACTACACCCAAAGGACGATATTGACAGACTCTACGTGAAAAGGAAAGACGGCGGGAGAGGACTAATCTGTATAGAAGACTGTGTGAAGGACACGAAAAAAGTACTAGAAAATACATAATGCAAAACACTGAAAGGATAATTATGGTAGCCAAAGACACTGAAAAAAAAAACAGAAAACAGAGAGACAAGCGAAAAACGAGAAAAGAGAAATGGTAAGAGAAACAACTCCACGGAAAATTCATAAGAATGACAAAAGAGGAGAATAACGAAAACACCTGGACATGGATGCGAAAAGGACGTATAAACCGAGAAACATAAGCTCTAATAACTGCAGCACAAGATAAGGACCAACCATATCAAAGCAAGGATCGATAAAACACAAGAAAACAGCAAATGCAAACTATGTGGATAAAGAGAAGAAACGATAAACCATATAGTAAGTGAAGGCAGCAAACTTGCCCAAAAGGAATACAAAAACAGGCATGACTAAGTGGGGAGGGCGGTGCACTGGGAATTGTGCAAACGATTTCATTTTGAGCGTACAGACGAATGGTACAAGCATACACCCGGAACAGCACTCGAAAACGATAACCATAAAATCGTATGGGGCATGGACATACAGACGGACACACCCATCCAAGCAAGAAGACCAAATGTCGTAATAATTATCAAGAAAGAAAAATACTGTCAACTCGTAGACTTTGCAGTCCCAGCTGACCACAGGGTAAGTATGAAAGAAAAGGAGAAACGAAGCAAATACACAGAGCTAGCCAGAGAGTTTAAAGGGCTTTGGATGATGAAGAAAATGAAATAGTACCGATAATAGTAGGAGCACTAGGAACAATTTCGAAAAACTTCGAAAAGAGGATGTTAGAAATTGGAACCAAAGGAATAACTGCAAAAGTACAACGACTAACGATAATGAAAACGACTGAAATATTAAGGAAAACCCTTGAATGCGGAGAATAATACAAGAAGGCTATATAACGAATAAGCGTTACAGGAAATGAAGAACACCGAAGTTGCATATCTACAAGTTCGTCACCCCCATCATGCATCCCCCCCATTGTTTCATCACCGTTCTCCCCATTAAAAGTGATAGAAAGGGGTCGAGAAGGGTCAATAAGGACTGAAAGACCGAGGATCGAGTGCCAACGAGACCTCGGCTGGACAAGCGCAAAGAGAACTGGGGCCTTGGGGAGGATGGGTGCTACTCAAATTTCAGTATAAACCAATGGCAACTACCAGAGAGAAATCAATTGTAAGCGGCTGTTGCGATGATGCAAATTCATTTACAGATGCTATCGAAGGAGGTGGAGAGGGCTTGACGTCTGGGGAGACTTGTTATCACTCAGCTTCCAGAGAACACCACAGGTTTCCAATCAGATCGTTTGTTGACTTGTGTGAAAGCTCCACGTGAGCCAATAATAATAATAATAATAATAATAATAATAATAATAATCCTAACCCCCATTCCCCATTACCACATCACTGCCCCCCCCCCCCCCGCAAAAGAAAGAAACCGAAGACGTAAGTAGAGTCAAGGAAGAAGGACAGACCGAGGAGTGAGCACTGACCAGACCTCTACTGTATGTGCGAAGAGAACTCGGATTTGGAGAGTCTTATTGCCACTCAAACTCCAGTGAAGACAAATGACCACTGCCGCCGAGAAATCAATGGCAAGAAGCTGTTGCGATTATGCAAATTTATTTACAAATTTTATCGAAAGCGGTGGACAGTACAGGACACTGGAGAGACTTGTTGTCACTCAGTTTCCAGGAAACATCACAACCTGTTTCCGATGAAATCTTTGATAACCTGTGTGAACCCTCCTTGTGTGCTAATAATAATAATAATAATAAGAAGAAGAAGAAGAAGAAGAAGAAGACGAAAAAGAAGAAAAGGAATAATAATAATAATAATAATAATAATAATAATAATAATAAATACCTTTAAGTTCAAACAAATAAAACCTAGGCAACCAGACGATGCAGACAGGGATACGAAACGGTAGATAATATTATAAATGATAACAGCAAATTATCTGCAAAAGACTAAAGGAATAGATACAACTGAGTGAGGAAAGAATACACCGGGAATTATGCAAACGACTGCATTTCAAACATGTCGACAAATGGTACAGAGATTACTGGTAAACGACAATCACAAAATCCTCTGAGGCATCTACGCTAGGAGAGCTATATCATCCTAGTTAAAAAGAAGGAAATAAAATGCAAACTGTCCTGTGACCGATGTAAAAATTCTTCTTATTTTTTTATCTATGAGAGAAAATACACTTTTTAAGGGAAGATTTTTTCGATTTTCGAGACTTATCAGATGAACAAAATCTAATAAAACAGCCAGATATATGAATTACTTTTGTGTGAAATTTGTAAACGCTAGGTTCAGTCGTTTCGGAACTTATGAGGAAGAAATTCACAAACACAAAGTGATTTTTTAATAAGAGTTTATATATTTTATATATATATATATATATATATATATATATATATATATATATATATATGTGTGTGTGTGTGTGTGTGTGTGTGTGTGTGTGTGTGTGTGGAATCGTGCTAGGGGTTACAAATACAATATGTATTCATCATAAAGGATACAGGAGCCACTAAAGTGGTATGAGAGGAACGTGTTCGTAGCATGCGGTTAAACATCGTATGAATGTCTCCATTTAGTCTGTGAAACCAGTGGTATTCATTGGACTGGTTGATTTCACTATGTATTCAGATTGGGATGATTTGTACCTCCCCCCTCCGGAGCCTTTCATTCCCCTGGGATGATCGTATAGCTCTTTTTCCTGGGGTTGATCTCTATCGGATCGGTCATTTTCCTTTTCCTGGAGGACCGGAGTTATCCGGCTGCTTGTCGTGTTACCAACTCGAATGTGTCATATATATGGTCCATTACTTCTTCTTGTTCAGCAGGCGGTTGTCTTTCGTCATCAGTTATACGTTTCAGAATTTGGTTTAAATGTTTCTTGTGCGTAAACCTTGAACCCTCGTTAATGTAGACCATCCGCCGATCCTTTTCAACGTGTCTACAAACCTCTCATCCTGACCGTTCGATCGGGGATGATAGGTTGGCGTCGTTATGTAGTTAACCTGGAAATCCTCGAAAAAGTTTTTTTAAAAACCTGCTGAAGTGAATTGTATGCCATTGTCCGACACTAGACTATCAACTACCCCAAACCTGGCGAATAATTCGTGAAGAGCATTGATTGTAAAATACTTTGTTGAACTTTTACATCGAAATACCTCAGCCCATTTTAAAACACTGTCTAGCACTATTAAATAATAGTTTTCATTCAGTAGACCTGCGTAATCTACATGAATTCTTTGTCATGGGTGGTCCGCTTTAGGCCACGGACTAAATTGTATTGGGGGCGCTTTTGCAGCTGATGCGCATCCCTTGCACAACTTTACTGTGCTGTTTATATTAGTGTTTATACTCTTCCAGTAAACGTAGGACCTCAGGCGGCTCTTCATTCGCCTAGCCCCAGAGTGCGCTGCATGGAAATCTTTTAGAATTTTCTTTTGTAGTGTAGCTTACTACCCTTTCACGGTACAACACTACCTCATTGCACATAGAATAAGCTTCCGTCGCCGATTCATCCGATTTAATTCTTTTGTTTCACTTCTTTGATAAAACTAATTTCTTCAGCCTCCCTTATTATATCTTCCGAAGTCACTGGTAGTTCCTTGATCGTATTGCATAGTATTTGTATATAGTCCTTTTCACTTTGAAGTTACGCTATTACTGTGTCTTCCAGCGGTTTCCTTGATTTCGGGATAAATCGCGACAATCCGTCTCCATGAGTTAACTTCGCAGATGTAAGTAATTCCATACTAAAATCATAATTTAGTAGAATGGTCCCCCATCTTTACAGTCTGTTTGCTGTAAGTTGGCAGACCTTTTCTAGAGACAAATTATGTTATAAGCGGCTTATGGTCAGTTTGCAATTTATACTTACGACCGTGTAAGGTGCTTCCTTTTCGATTTGGGAATAATTCTTCTCGGCAGAAAGTAAAGTTCTTGACGCATGGGCGATCGGCTTAGTGAACCTGTCAGACATCTTGTGTAGAATGCACGTCCCGATCCCATAAGAACGTGTGTCAGTTTTGACAATAATCTCTTGTTTTGGATTAAAATGAATCAGGGATAAATTCGACGTTAATACATCTTTTAATTTCTTAAACGCTGGCTGGGACTCAGGCGTCCAGTCCCATTTTTTGTCCTTTTTTTTAATAGTACATTCAATGGCGCACGCAATTCATGCATGTTCTTAATGAACGTTTGATAATAGCTTGCCCTAAAAACTGTGCAATGTAGTTACATTATGAGGTTCTGTCATGTCTTTTATACCTGTGGACCTATCCGGATCAGGTTTTCTTCGTCCTTATCTATTATATGACCCAGGTATTTAATTGGTCCCCCCAAAAAAAATCGTATTTTGCTTTCTTCAATATGGAGCCGTATTCTTTTATTCTGTCAAACACTTGAAATAAATGATGTCTATGTTGTTCAACATTTTGACTGCGAATAATAATATCGTCCAGATAGCTTATTGCGAAATCCAAACCGCTTAGCAAAGTATCAATTACTTGTCGGAAAATTGCATGTGCTACTTTTATACAAAATGCTAATCTATTGAATTTATAAAGTCCTTTGTCCGTTGAGATACACAAAAGTTATGAGTAATCTTCATCTACTGGTATTTGTAGGTACGCTTAAGTCTATTTTGGATTAGTATTTTCCGCCATTTAACTTCGCGAATATTTCGTTTGAGTTTGGTAGTGGGTAGTGATGGTCCTTGAGCGCAGCATTCAATCCGGTTGAAAAGTCCGCGCAAACCCTAATCTGTTTAGATTTTTTCACGTATACAGTGAGGGCTGCCCACTCACTATAGTTAATAGTGATTACAATTCCAGTGTTAACTAGTCTTTCCGATTCTTTTTCAATTTTTTCCCTCGGAGCGAACAGTACGCTCCGTGGGTTTTTGAATATTGGTTTTGCTTCGTCCAGCAATTCGAGTCTGGCCTTTATTTTTGTGCAGCATCCCAGCTTTTCGGAGAAAAGACTTGGGAAAGATTTTTTGAGATCCTTTTTGAGTTTGTCAGCTTCGGCCGTTAGGTTTTCGACTTTGTGACAAAAATCTCTCATTGGCGAGTTCGATAATTCAAATTCCTGAATCTAATCAGTCCCGAATAAGTTTTTTGTCATTCTTTTAAGTGACACATTAATAAATAGCTCATTCTCCAAATTGATTTTTTCACCAGTTACCGATCTTGCGACTTTATTCGTCTATTGCATCGTAGGTTGTCCTATTCTCTTCCACGTGTGAAAATTTATAATTGATAAATCCGACCCTGAATCGAGTTGCAGTTTTACTTCTTTATTTCTGATTCTCAACGTAACATACTTAGGGATGTTCTGCGTTGGTGAAGCATCCATTTTTGTAGTTTTTACGTGGCTCTTTTTTGCTATTTTTGCTCTGCAATATTAGGTTTTGTGCCCTGCTCGCTTGCATAGGTCACATGTTATTTTCCTTTGGTACCGACATGCATTTTACCTATGAGGTCCTCCACACTTGCCACAAGGGGTTCTAGATTTTTGTCAGTCAGGATAATGTTGTGAAGGGTTCTTTTTGCCTCTTGGTTAGTAATTGCTGGCGGACGGGTGTCTTTTATTTTTGAAGCGTATTTTTTAATGTGCGCAATACCTCGGTCATCTATGTTTCGGGAATCTTGCTTGCCACGAACCACAGTTTCTGAAGGCTCAAATCAGGTTCTAATTCCAAATTATTTAGAGTACGACATTTATATCGGTGGCGTTTGTGCCTATCAAACGTTGTGTGAATATTAAGCATTTGAAATTGTCCGGCGTTAATGACGACAATTTGAAATTGTCGCAGTGTTTAACTATAGACGAAAATGTCGTATAGTCCAGACTCTCCTTACGTGTAAAATTCATGCATTCCCATCTTTTATGAAAAAAGTTTTTTTTTAGACAGTATAACTCCATTAATATTTCTACTGCCTCGTCAAACAACAATTCGTCGTTTTCCTTGGTAAAATATAATTTTGCAAACTTTCCCATTTTTTAACGGTATAGAATTATGACGATTTTGATTTTTTATGGAATTGCTTAATGACAAAATGAGTGTTTTTCAGAAACACAATTCGTTTATTGATTTTTCCTATAGTACCAACCAATAACTAAAAAAAAGGTTTTTTAATATGAATATTAATAGACATAAAACTCCAAATTTATAGGAGTATATATATATATATATATATATATATATATATATATATATATATATATATATATATATATATTGTGCTGTGGCCAGGAATGGTCAGTATTAAAGACACGGACACAGATATATTTTAGAAAAGGCATTTGCATAAACAACCAGCCAGATTACATAGAGAACAGGAGTCGTTGTACTTAATGTAAATATGGCGTACTTCGAGTGTCTCTCTAGAGTGATGTATATTTATACCGTAAAGAGAGTTCATATATTATGTATGGGTGAGACCCTCACTCAACGCTTTCATGAACCGTCAAAAGTTAATATTGTTTTCTGCGTCAGGTCGATAATTAATGGTTTGGTAATTTTTTTCCCGCTCGCCTGTTGCTTTTCTTGTGTTGATGTTGGTATTTTGCGATCGAACGTCTAACAAATAACATCGATCGCAGCTTCTTCCATAAGCAATGTATGATTAGTATCATCTGGGCGACATTGTTTTAACTGTTTTGAGTGTACATCAGTATGTCTCGGTTGTTGTATGACATACATTATATCGCCAATCCTTTTGCTGACCGTAACCAATGCCTAAAAGAAAGCATTGATTTGAAGCATTGTTTTTAAAAATTTTGTAAAAAAAACACTCCTTCGTCGGAGTAAAAGGGCTTTTTAAGCACTAGGTTGTCATAGACTATTAGCCCATGAATAAAACCAACACGGATGCGTTGTTATGATTAAAAAAAAATTAATTCCTACTGTAATTGTGTATAGTGTTTTTTCAGTCATTCAAGTTTTTTAACTATAATATTTCTATTTTCCATTAGTTTTCATTTAAAAATAAAGCTTAATTATATAATATGTCTTTGATTAGTAAAACCCCAAAATTTATATTAGTGAAAAATAGAAAATTGTCTTATGACCAAGAGTAATGAAGGGTCCACCAAAATAAAAAAAGATCTCACCTCCCGAGCGATTATAAATTCAGCAGGTAAGACTGCCAGAGGATGTTCAGATTCGGCCTAATTCTATACCTTTGCAAGAAATTGGTGTTCCCTGTGCCTTTCTAGTGTTTTTACTTTTAATGTTGCACATGGAATGTTTGACTGTTTTCTGAAAATAGGTCATACCCTTTCTTTTACGTTGAATTTGACCTTTATCTGCTGAATCCATTTAAAAATAAAACTATGGGAACGTTTTATATTAATACATCTTTCAAATCCTCAGCATTCGATGTCAGGGTCTCAAGTTTCAGTCAGAAAGTATTTATTAGAAAGATCCCAAAGGGAGAAACTGTTGATCCAGTACATCCTAAACAAATGTTTGTACTATTTTAGAATGGTTGGTTGTTTTTTTTTGTTTTACGGCATATCAACCCTTTTCGGGTTATTTAATGCCGAATCCAAAGATTTTGAAGAAAAATTTTTTTAATAGAATATATTTGTTGTTTTCACCTCGGTTTCTATTAACCCATAGTTGGAACCCTAACAGGTACTACCCCTCCGTGTCAGAGTGGACCTGGGAACAATGGTAATTAAAGGGTGGCTCGACACTCTCCAAAGCCCACAAGCTGGGGCCTCGCCACTGGATATAGTTTAAGGTCATATCCAAGACCCCTATTGAGGGACTTTTACCCTATGCAGGGGGGGCAGTCGGCGTATTCTAATGCCCCACCGACAGGGCCTATTTTAGAATGAAACCATGGTAAAAATATGTGTCGCCACTAAAATTAATTTTATTGATACTCACAATGCTGACTTTTGGATTTTAACCAAAATTGGTTTGTTAATTCGTTTCAACGTATGTAAATATATTTTGTTAATTCGTTTCAACGTATGTAAATATATTTACATAGTATATTTACATAATCGCGTTGACACACCGGTTCCCGCTGGATCACCGAAGTTAAGCAACGTTGAACCTGGTCAGTACTAAATGGGTGACCATTTGGGACTTTCAGGTACCGTATGTGCTCTCCGCTTATCTCGGCATTGTGTCCAGTCGTCGTGGTCTTCTCCTTGCAACTGGACTCAGACAGTGTCGATTCAGGACAGGTGTGGTTGGAGATTTCGCAACCCTTGCCTCACAATTACACGCGCTACTGCCCCTAAGGGGTATCTTTTGTCTTTTAAGATTGAACGGTAGCATGGGGAAATATATTACAGGAATGATTGGACCCACTGTGCTACTGTAATTTAACTGTTTTCTTTAATATTTTGACTATCATTTACTTGCGTAAGTGATATGGGAGAAAGAAAGAAGGAACCTTAGTAGAAAGTGCCCTTAATGATACTGGATTAAACAAAGCTGAAAGGGAAATGATAACAAAATACCAAGATCTTATGTACGACATGAAAAGAAACTGGAATCTTAGGAAGATTTCCATTATTCCAGTAATTATTCCAGTAATTATAGAAGTAACTTGACCCATGAAAAAGAATTTCAAAAACTGCCTGGCAATTATATTCTGTGAACGAAGTTCAAGAGAGATACAAACATTGCTCTTAAAGGAATGCTTGGAACCTTAAAATATCTCTTTGTAAGAAGATTTTAGATAAAAAGTGAAAGTCTGTAATCCCCACCAAAAAACAAATAAAAGATTGAAAAACATATGTATACAGGATTGAAGGAAAAAAATAAAATAAATGTTTTTGTATTGATGTCCCAAACTGTTTAACTTTTTACGCAATTAATTTGTAAAATGCAAACAAAAATTTAAACTATTAATTAAAATGATGTTTTATTTTTCTCAGTTTATATTTCAATGTTTTAATTTTAAACACAATACAGATAAATATCTTAGATCATATAAACCAAAAAAGTAAAATATTTTGCTCTGAATTCATTTTCAGTCATTAGTTATAGTCCACACCACAGCACAAAATTATCCTAACCTAACTTGTATTCTCCAGCAAATCACTATCACTTTAAATTTTTACCAAATAACTATCACTTTTTATTTTTACCGATATGAATGAATTTGAAAGAACGAATATCCCGTATTATTTCATAAGTGACTAGCAGGGGTGGCCGGCGTTGCTCGGGTGTTTGGAGGTGTATGCTGTGCAAAAAAAGCAAAAAAAAATGGTTAATTTTTTAAAACTTTGACCCCTATTATGACCCCTTAAAATTTATAGTTTCGGGCTCAAATTACTTTATTAAGTTAGATCCAGGTTCAAGGAACCTATATCTAAAATTTCAAGTGTCTAGACCCAAAATTGTCGGAGGAGTTTGGTAGAGTTCTTAAAGGTCAAATCGTTGAAATTTGACCCCTTAACAGCCAAATTTCTGGCTGACACCCGTCACATCAATTTTCCCAAATCTCAGTACCCGGTATTTCAAATTTCGAGTCTATAGACTAAAAATTGACAGAGTTATTGCGTAGGGAAATGCACACAGACAGACAGACAGACACACAGACACACAGACAGACAGACACGTTCAGTTTTATAGATATAATAGATGTGAAAATCATTTGCTCCTTGTGTAGAACATTTAGATTTCTAGGAGAAGCAATGAATTGTTGCCAAAGAGGAAAAGTTTCTCTTCCTCCCTTAGAAGATTATCTTCCTTAACTCCCAAGGTTACTCGAAGGTAATGACTAAGAAGCACCTAATTTCAAACGTAATATACGCAATTACAACTCATGATTTTCATTTGCATCATTTGGAGCAAATATAGTCCGCCCTCCTGGAAGAGGTGCCTATTGTGTTTGCTTACAAGACCAAACCTATCATTATTCCAATATTCTGTACCCAAATAATAAAGAAGAGAGAAAATATTGACAAATTTACATCTTAGACTCATCTGAATCAACTCAAGTTGGGTGTAATTTACAAGAAAATAATAAATGTATTAAAATTGTCTATGAAACCATAATTACAGTTATGGAGAATAACCCTTATGCCTAAGATTACAAAAATATGAGGGTCATTGAATTAGAAGAGGAAACACGTGCTCTAAGAAAAATGTACAGCTAAGGAGAGCATTTCACCGCTAATCCAGATATATGAAGATTTAATCTTTAATATAAAAGCGAAAATGTGTGTGCGTGCGTTTGTTTGTGTGTACATTTTTTGTATATGTCAGGCAAAGGTTTGGGGGGACGCTCGATAGGGTCACTTATTCTTAAAACTTTTTACATGCTCCACAGATTATAATATCTAAGATTTACGAAACGAGCTCGCGTGTATCTTTAATTTCTGCGACTTTTACACGCTATTTCGCAGTATATCTTAGTCTCCACGTGTTTATTTGGCTTTTCCGTATATAACCCGTAGTAAACTGAGCCTTCACTTACTTAACCCTTAGCAAAATGAGCCTCCCTGGCACTCGTGCTCAGAACGTCCAGAAAGCAACAAAGTTTGATTAATGCGGCGAAAACCCGTCATATCAGAAAATTGCTATTCATTTTCGCACTCCGCTATTTAGTAGGAAGTTTTGCCCAACATCTTGGGGGAAACGCAGACACTAGCTTGCAACCAAAGTTAAGTTTCCCGTATGGCGTGATGTTTGGTCTGATTTAATTCACGCACCTCTCATTTAAGTTTTTAATCGTTGAATTAAACCACTTTTCATTCTACCCCCCTCATTCCTGGTCGAGCGTGTAAGATGCCAGTCGTTTTCTCCCTTACTTTTCCACCTTCGCCTCAAGGCTCATTGTTCGAGTCTACTTTTCTGCCAAAACATTTTTTACACCTCCAAAACACACGGGTAACGCCGGGCACGGCCGCTAGTTATCTAATAAACAAAAAAATAGCTCTGGTATTTGTTGTTGAGAATGGTGCTCAACCTGCTAACAAAAATACAAGTATTTACTCACATGGTGAAATGAAACAATGAGTTTCTTATGTCTTGCCACTTGGACCCCATGATATATTTCATATTATTTCCAAATGGTAAACAAGGCTGGAAGATCAATATGCAACCTAACCAAGAACCATAAACTTGACCTGACTTAATATCACGTGTGTATCATGCACATCGAGCTGGACTTTTGAAATATATTAAAGACAGAAATGTACTGTGAATGCTATGTGCATTTCTTTGTTATTGGATTAAAAAAAAAAGTTACCACACTGCTACATGATCATAATTCTTCAAGACCGGGATGAGCTGAGAACAGTTCAACAAATTGATGCAATGTGTCAGCAGAGATACCTGGACCTTCAGATCCAAAGCTTCGTGATTTAGTTAATCTGTAATTGTACATGGCCCAATCTTATTGTAATTGTTTGATTATAGGAGAAATTTCTTTCTGATGTGTGTTTAAAAAATGTTCAACTACAGTGCAATTTCCACGGGTTCTGCTAGTTATTATCATTACTATTATTGGCTCAGAATGAGCTTTCACGCAGGTTCTCAAATATATCTTCTTGAAAACAGCCTTTGTTGTTCCCTGGAAGCTGAGTGATTACTAGTATCCCTAAGTTTGCAGTACTCTCCACCTTTTTCGATAAGATTTTCAAATAAATTTGCATTATCGCAGCAGCTGCTTACCATTGATTTTTCGTTCGCAGCGGCTATTGGTCTTCACTGGAATTTGAGTGGCAATAAGCCTCCCCAAGGTTTCAGTTCTCTTGCACATCCGGCAGAGGTCTGGTCAGCTCCTCGATCTTTCGTTTCCGCTTTGACTCTACTTGATTATTTGGTCTCAGTCTTTTTTTTAGGGGGTGGGTGGAGTAATGTGGTAATGGAAGGATGAGGGGGGCTAAAGAACTTATAGATATGCGGCTTCAGTATCCTTGATTCCATGTTGGACATCATGTTTTGCCTTTGCAGTAGTTTGTCTGGCCCGCACTTGTTGTTCCTGTTTGTTGGTTTCCACATTCAAGGGTTTTGCTTATATTTCATCTGTTTTCATTATTATTGTTCCTTGTATTTTCCAAATCATTCCTATTATTCCAATTTCTCCCATTTGTTTTCTTCAAAGTTATTCGGGATTGTTTCTAGGGCTCCTAATATGATAGGTATTATTTTGATTTTCTTCATCTTCCATATCCTGTTCAGCTCTCTGGCTAGTTCTGTGTATTAGCCCTGTTTGTCTTTTTCTTTGATATTCATCATGTGCTCGGCTGGACCAGGACTTTTATTTCTTGTTAATTATTACGACATCCGGTCTTTATATGTTTGTAGGTCAGTGTCGCATAGAACTTTGTGACTTTCGTTTTCAAGTACTGTTCCTGGCTTATGTTTGTACCACTTGTTTGTGCGATCAAGATGCAGTGGTTTGCATAATTCCCTGTGTACCACCCTTCCCACTATGTCGTGCCTGTTCTTGTACTCCTTTTGGGCAAGTTTGTTGCATTCAATTATTATATGGTTTATTGTGTCGTCTCTTTATCCACAGAGTCTGCATTTGATGTGTTTTATGTTTTGTTGTCTTTGCTTTGATGTGGTTGGTTTTTATCGAGTTGTCATGTGCTGCGGTTATTAATAATTCAGTTTCTCGGCTTATGTGTCCTTTTCGCATCCATCTCCGAGTGTTTTCGGTATTTTCATCTTTTCTCATCTTTATGAATGTTCCGTGTAATTGTTTCTCTTTTCACTTTTCTTTTCTTATCTCATCCTTTGTCTCTTTGTTCGCTGTTTTATTGATTTTTTTCAGTATCTGTAGCTGCTATGATTATTCTTTCAGTGTTTTGCGTTATGTATTTCTCTAGTCCTTTTTTGGTGTCAGGCACACAGTCTTCTATACAAACCTGTCCCCTCCCGCTGTTTTTCCTTTTTACGTAGAGCCGGTCAACATCGTCATCCGGTTTTAGTGCGTTCTGCACAGCCATGAGTTCACTGGTCTTCTGATAGAGCTATCTCGGATTCTCTTTAGTCCAGATTAACTTACTTGTTATACTGCCCATGTATTTATACCTTTTATTATGTTATATAATTTTGTTTCGAGAAGTTTTCTTATTCTTCTGAGGTATTTCTTTTCCAATTCACTCTTTCATTTCTGTTGCTTTGATAGTGTCTGCTTCCAGTACTCCTAGGTATTTATAAGCGCCTTGTTTCCCCTAATTCCATTGTCTCCCTTTGGTTGGGTAGTTTCACGCCTTCTGTGGTCTCTAGTTTTCCCTTTCTTATAACTAGTAGTGTGCACGTTTTCATACCAAACTCCATGTGGATATCTGTGCTGAAGATCCTGGTGTTATTTATTAATGTCTTTAGTTAATTTTCGGTCCTTACAAAAAGGTTCAAATCGTCCATGTAGATCTAGTGGTTTGTTGCTGCTTTCGTTTTCGTATTTGTTTTGTGTGCCTTTGTTGTGTAAACATATTTCTGAAAGGGCATGTACCGGGTATCTCTTTATCCCCAGTTACAGCTCGTTGGGCACACAATTTTTTTTTTTTTTATTTCGGAAATATCCTCGCATATCTATTTTAAATATACCGTCTACATCCAGATAATCACAGCCTACATATCTGTTGATCAGGTCGGTGAAGAGTTTTTACTACTGTGTAGAAATGGCTATTTATACCATTGTAATTATTTAATGCATTAATTAAACATATTACTATGATTGACTAGTAACATTTTCTTTCAAATTCTTAAAGCGTGTTTCATAATTTACTATACTATTCTTACCCATTTTGACCAGAAACAGCAAACGTAAAGGCGGTCATCTTTTTTATGTAAGGCTAGTTAAAAAAGAACTACTGACAAAAAATCTCATATGATAATTTGTTTGCAAAATCATGCTTCGTGCTGTACATTTTTTGGATCTAGCACCTTCAGATTATTAAAGTTTTTGAGAATTACAGACTCATGTAGATGGCTTTAGGCAGAGTAGACCAGTAGTTTCCAAGAAAAATTAGTCTAATATATCATTGTAGTGACTAATCCATATGAATTTCTATAATACACAAACTCGGCATCAAAGAAATGCTATAATTTTTAGTTCGCTAGCACTTCTCATAACAAAGGTCTATACAAAATTTCAGCCAGATCGATAGACTGTCTACTGAGAAAAGGTTCACCTAAATATTCTACTGTGATGACTAATCTCTTACAAGCATATCAATTGTTAACTGTGCATCAAACAAATATTATAAAGGCTTTTTCCATTGCACTTTATCAAAACCAAGGCTATTACAGAATTTCAAACAGATCTCCCAATAGTTTCCGTGAAAAAGCCGACAGATACAGACAAACTAAAAGAAATATAATAACGATTAATGTTTTTTTTTATTATTTCTTTTTGCTCTGAAAATAGTTTTCATCTTCTGTGTTATTCGCACAATGCTTTAGACGATGTAACCTCCGACCTACTGCATGTGTCTGTTTATAATGGCTGATATTGGTATATGGTGGAATGAATCTATTTTTCCTTTGAAAACTAAATGGGCGATGAGTTTTTAAACTTAAAAGTCGTTTTACTTTTCGTATAAATTTGCATTTGTACATTTAATTAGGGTTCGTGTCGATTAAAAAAATCATCACTGATTGTATATTTTAAGAAGGATGGGTTTTACCCCAAAAATAAGGAAGACAATGATTCTTTTCACTGTTCACCAATAAGCGATATCGTCAGGATACGACGTCGGGAGTGACATCGGACGTAACATTGTGAAAACAACATTCAAAACAAGAACAGTAGTCAAAATGATCCAAATGATTCAAATAATCCAAATAATACTAATAACCTAAATAATCCAAATAATCCAAATAATAAAAATAATACAAATAATACAAATAATACACATAATAAAAATAATTAAACTAATACAAATAATACTAAAAATACAAAAAATACAAATAATCAAAATAATACAAATAATCCAAATAATACAACCAATACAAATAATACAAATTATAAAAATAATACAAATCGTACAAATAATACAAATAATACAAAACATCCGAATAATACAAATAATAAAAATAATACAAAAAATCAAAATAATCCAAATAATTAAAATAATCCAAATAATTAAAATAATTCAAATAATCAAAATAATCCAAATAATTAAAATAATACAAATAATCCAAATAATCCAAACAATCAAAGTAATAAATATAATAAAAATAATACAAATGATACAAATAATTCAAAGAATCAAAATAATACCAAAAATCCAAATAATCCAAATAATACAAATAATACAACCGATACAAATTATAAAAATTACAAAAATAATACAAATAATACAAATAATACAAATAATTCAAATAACACAAATAATAAAAATAATACAAATTATCCAAATAATACAAATAATACAAATTATACAAATAATACAAATAATAAAAATAATAAAACTAATATAATAAATACAATGAATACAAATAATCTTAATAATACAAAAAATAAAAATAATATAAATAATAAAACTGATGGAAATAATTAAAATTATAAAAATAATCCTAAAAATACAAATATTACAAATAATACAAATTATACAAATAATCCAAATAATAAAAATAATCCAAATATTCCAAATAATAAAAATAATCCAAATAATCTAAATAATACAAAAAATACAAATAATAGAAATTATCTAAATAATAAAAAATAAGAATAATAAAAATAATACAAATAATACAGATAAACCAAATAATCTAAATTATTCAAATAATATAAATAATACAAAAATACAAATAATACAAAAAATCCAAATAATAAAAATAATACAAAGAATACAAAAAATAAAAATTATCCAAATAATACTAATCATCCAAATAATACAAATAATACAAATAATACAAAACATCCGAATAATCCAAAGAATAAAAATAATACAAATAATCCAAATAATCCAAACAATCAAAGTAATAAATATAATAAAAATAATACAAATGATACCAAATAATTCAAAGAATCAAAATAATACCAATAATCCAAATAATCCAAATAATACAAATAATACAAATAATACAAATAGTAAAAAATGACAATAATACAAATAATACAAATCATCTAATTAATACAAATAATACAAATAATGCAAATACTCCAAATAATACAAATAATCCACAGAATACAAATAATCCAAATAACCAAATAATAAAAATAACTAAAATAATCCTAATAATCACAAAATAAAAACAATCCGATTAATAAAAAATTATCCGAATAATAAAAAATTATCCAAATAATTAAAAAAATCAAAATAATCCAAATAATCCAAATAATCCAAATAATACAAAAAATACAAATAATGCAATAAATAAAAATAATACAAATAATCAAAATAATAACAATAATCCAAATAATCCAAATAATCCAAATAATCAAAATAATATAAATAATACAAATAATATAAATAACATAAATAATCCGGATAATACAAATAATACAAATAATCCAAATCATCGCAATTATACAAATAATACAAATAATACAAATAATAAAAATAATTCAAATCATCGCAATTATAAAAATAATACAAATAATACAAATAATACAAATCATCGCAATTATACAAATAATACAAATAATACAAATAATACAAATAATAAATATAATTTAAATAATACAAATAATAAAACTAATCCAAGTAATAAAAATAATACAAATAATGCAAATAATCCAAATAATCTAATTAATCCCAATAATACAAACAATCAAAATAATCACAAAAAATACAAACAATCTAAATAATAAAAAGACAACTAATAAAAAAATAATAAAACTAAGCCAAGTTATAAAATAATACAAATCATACAAATAATACAAATCATACAAATAATACAAATTATACAAATATTACAAATAATACAAAAATATCAATAATGCAAATAATAGAAATAATACAAATAATACAAATAATCCAAATAATAAAAATAATCCAAATAATAAAAATACTCCACACAATAAAAATAATACAATAATCGATATAATCCAAATAATACAAATAATAAAAATATTACAAATAATCCAAATAATAAAAATAATACGAATAATAAAAGTAATACAAATAATACGAATAATACAAATAATCCATTTCATAAAAATGATACAAAGAATACGAATAATAAAAATTATCCAAATAATACCAATAGTTTAAATAATACGAATAATTAAAATAATACAAATAATACAAATAATCTACACATTAAAAATAATACAAATAATACAAATGATAAAATAATCCAAATAATCCAAATAATATAAATAATCCAAATAATCCAAGTAATAAAAATAATCCAAATAATTCAAATAATCCAAAGAATACAAATAATACAAATAATCGAAATAATCACAAACAATACAAACAATCTAAATAATAAAAAAATCCAAATAATAAAAAATAATCCAAATAAAACAAATAATAAAAATTATACCAATAATACAAATAATCCAAGTAATAAAAAATTATACAACAAATAAAAGTAATAAAAATAATATATGTAATGTAAATAATACAAATAATACAAATAAACCAAATAATAAAAATAATACACATAATGCAAATAAAACAAAAAAATACAAATAATCCAAATAATAGAAATAATCCAAATAATACAAATAATACAAATTATCAAAATCGTCCAAATAATACAAATAAAACAAATAATCCACATAATACAAAAAATAAAAACAATTCAAATAATACCAATAATCCAAATAATTCAGGTAATAAACATAATACAAATAATGCAAATAATACAAATAATACAAAGAATACAAATACTCCAAAGAATACAAATAATACAAAGAATGAAAATAATAAAAAATACAAACAATCTAAATAATAAAAACAATCAAATAATAAATACAATCAAATAATAAATACAATCAAATAATAAAAATAATCAAAATAATCAAAATCATCCAAGTAATAAAAATAATACAATTAATACAAACAATCCAGATAATTTAAATAATAAAAATTTTACAAATACTCCAAATAATCCAGATAATACAAATAATACAAATAATACAAATAATACAAAAATACAAATAATAAAAATAATACAAATAATACAAAAAATACAAATAATAAAAATAATCCATATAATACAAATAATACAAATAATAAAAATAATACAATAATCCATAGAATACAAATAATACAAATAATACCAATGATAGAAATAATCAAATATTCCATATACTCCAAATAATACAAATAATACAAATAATACAAGTAATACAAATAATAAAAATAATTTAAATAATACAAATAATACAAATAATACAAATACATCAAGTAATAATAAATAATGCAAATAATACAAGTAATACAAATTACGCAAATAATGCAAATAATACAAATAATACAAATATTAAAAATAATAGAAATAATACAAATAATCCAAATAATAAAAATAATACAAATATTACAGATAATAGAAATAATACAAATAATCCAAATAATAAAAATAAACCAAATAATACAAATAATCAAAATAATCCAAATATTACAAATAAGAGAAATAACAAAAATAATTCAAATAATACAAATAATTCAATAATCCAAATAATACAAATAATCCAAATAATACAAAGAATACAAATAATTCAAATATTACAAATAATAGAAATAATACAAATAATCCAAATAATAAAAATAATCCAAATATTACAAATAATAGAAATAATACAAATAATCCAAATAATAAAAATAATCCAAATAATACAAATAATCAAAATAATCCAAATATTGCAAATAAGAGAAATAACAAAAATAATTCAGATAATACAAATAATTCAATAATCCAAATAATCCAAATATTACAGATAATACAAAGAATACAAATAATTCAACGAATCCAAATAATAAAAATGATACAAATAATCCACATAATACAAATAATAAAAATAATCCAAATAATCCAAATAATCCAAATAATAAAAATAATCCAAATAATCCAAATAATCCGAATAATCAAAATAATACAAATAATACAAATCATGCAAATAGTACAAATAATACAAATTATAAAAATAATACAAATAATCAAAATAATCCAAATAATCCAAATACTCAAAATAATCCAAATAATCCAAATACTGAAAATAATCCAAATAATCCGAATAATCAAAATAATCAAAATAATCAAAATAATCCAAATAATCAAAATAATCCAAATAATCCAAATACTCAAAACAATCCGAATAATCAAAATACTCAAAATAATCAAAATAATCAAAATAATCAAAATAATCCAAATAATCCAAATACTCAAAATAATCCAAATAATCCGAATAATCAAAATAATACAAATAATATAAATCATGCAAATAGTACAAATAATACAAATTATAAAAATAATACAAATAATCAAAATAATCCAAATAATCCAAATACTCAAAATAATCCAAATAATACAAATAATCCGAATAATCGAAATAATCGAAATAATACAAATAATACAAATAATACAAATAATCTAAATTAACAAACAATACAAATAATCCAAATAATAAAATTATTACAACTAATATAAATAATACGTATTATTCCTTATCACAAGAATTTACAACATCAAAATTTTTTTTGGTTAGTGTTTTTTGTAAAACCAGATTGCTCAACGGTACGATCGTTGCATATGTGGGTCTCAGCCATTGCTTTCTGTGACCCGACTTTATTAATTTCTTACTGTGTTATCGTATATCATTAACTATTAACTAAATAAGATATGAGCTAATTATTTATATTTTTAAAACAGGGAAGGTTTAGTATATTATTACTATTAAACGTAGGTCATTTATTTTTCATGTAAACTGTTTCTTCACACATACAAATGACAAGATCAATTAGAAAAAGTTTTAAAAACACAGATATTTCCCTGCTTTTTTTACTTCAATTTAAGTTCTCAGAAATCAAGTAGTTAATTTTGGGACTAACACTTGATCTGCATATGAGATACGTCGATATTCGAGTGTTCTATGAAATTCTTTATCTCTAAAGTTAAATTTAGTGATGTAGTCAGTAACGTTAATGTGCGTTTCACTAATTCACCAATTAAATGTGCTATAATTTAATTTTCTTGGGATCGTTTAGCATTTCTGGGTTCCCTGTCGCGTATTCTAATTGTCAGATCTTATACTCGGCTTAGTTTTGGCAACGTCACTTGGAAAATATCTACTATCACTACTTAAAACCTGTGTTGGCTATACAAAGGGGGATCCTATTGGAACTACGAATACTATGCTATTTTTTAATAGAGAAAACTCCATGTGTGCCCGAACTTGGATTCCATGAACAAAGTTTCTTTCTTACAAATATCCGACTGTAGAATTCTATACTACGCGGCTTCTTCCCCCCATATATATAATCACGGGCATCTACCACAAACCCACAGACACTCAACAATACCTCCACTTCAAAAGCCACCATCCTAAAAACTGTCTAAAATCAATGCCCTACTCCCTAGCACGTAGAGTCTGCACCATAGTAACAGACAGCCACCTCCGTTCAACTAGACTGAATGAACTACAAATAACACAGCGGAAAAGAGGATATCCACTTCCACTAATACAGAAAGGTATTGAACTGGCTGAAAAAATTCCAATAGACCAACTAAGAACCCCAAAAAAACACAACACAGACCAAATTTTAGCATACGTCCTTACAAACAACACAAACAACCCAGTACTATTCACACAGATAACAAAAAACCTCATCCTCCTCAATTACAACGACCAACTAAACAACATACTTAAAACAATAAAAATAATAAAAAGCAAACGCCAACCCAAAACCTTAAAACACATCCTAACTACCACAAAACTCGTCCCACATACTACAAAAGGGGTTACAAAATGCAACAAACTGTGATGTGCTGTATGTGACATAATAATAGAAAGTAACACATACACATTCAAAAACCCAACACAAACATTCAAAATAAAAAAATATCTAAATTGCACCTCCATAAATGTAGTATATGTCCTAAGATGCACAACGTGCAACAAATCCTACATAGGCGCCACCAAAAATTTCAGCAATAGAGTGGCCTTACATAAGAGCAACATCAACATTGCAGATAACAGACCCCTCTATGTTTAAAAAAACGTACACACATGCAGTGGAAACAGCTTCAAAATACTGCCAATCTTCCAAACAGACAATTGTTTTTATTTACTTACACAGGAAAAAAACTTCATCTCCAGATTCACTCCTGAACTGAAAAGAGTCTAATATCATCACACAAAAACATGAAATGCAATACACATACATATATACACACCCACATACAGATACATATATACACACCCACAAATAAATCAGAACCGACACATTAAAACACACATACGTGCACGCATACAACCACACACAGACATAACACCCCTATCTCTAATACAACACACTGAACAATACCAACCCTAATTTACCTCGAAACCAACCACACTAGGAAACACCTAGAACCATCGTATAATATCTGTTCCAACACCTCGCTCCCTCCTCAGTCAGTGGAGGAGAACCCCCTCATGAATAAAACAACTATCATCCCTTCTATCATTACCCTCCCATACATATACCCCCTCCAATTGCCCCCTGCCTCTGGGGAACAAAATCTTCTCCACACTAGGAACTGATCCTGGGTCTGGCCATACCCGCATGGGGAGACAAATAAATAGAAACATTAAAAAATACCCTATACATATTTTAAATACACCCCTCTTTCTAAATAAACATAATATAAGGAATACCCGAAAAGACTAAAACGAAAAATCACAATACTAAAATCTAAGAATCCAAAAAATAAATATCAAAATAGAATGAAAGCACACCTACCCTTATTTCAGAATAGCTGTTCCTCCCTCCTCACACATACACACTAGTAACGACCTCGGATCACAGTCGCCTTCCTAAGGAAGCAAATAACCTCATAATACTATAAAACAGTATACACATTCTCAAACCAATAAAAAGAAACACACACACGCACACACACACATGCGCGCGCGCACACACACACACACACTACCCCATTCTAAAGGAAAAGAAAAAAAACTAGCAGAAAGAGATAGTGACTACAGCCAGTTCAGCAGCCTGGACAAGCCCAATAAAAGAGTAATAAAAATTGAACATGCCAATGAACAATAAACACTTACAAGCCTCCACCCCTTGGAAACACTTGAAATGAACTACGAAAATTGCCATTTTTACATCTCCAACACATTTGAAAATAATTTCTGACGTGGACGCTTCACAGAACGTCTGAAAGGCGCGTAAAAACGATTTCAATGACTTAAAAACATTATTACAATGATCCAAACATAACTCTCAATGAAAAACCAAGACACGGAATAATAAACTAATGTTAAAAAATACACATTGTTGGTGACTACTCCCTTATGGCTTCTTTCAGTCCTGACGCCTACTGTAAGGGTGTCTGCGCGTCAAATTTGTGTGGCAAGAGTTTCGCAGTCCCTAACTACGCATCTCCTCAGTCAACATTGTTACATACCAGTGACTAGTTGAGGTACAGGACGACAGGAAACAATGCCGAGATGAGCGGAGAGCACATACAGCACCTAGAATTCTCAAATGGTCACCCATCTCGCACTAACCAGGTTCACGTCTGCTTAACGTCGGTGATATGGCGAGAACCGGTATATATATATATATATATATATATATATATATATATATATATATATATATATATATATATATATATATATAATAAATTCCACAGCCAAACAACGTCGCAGCCCACAAGAGCCATGACAGTCAAAGAACCGGAAGTCCAAGACTCGAGTTTCGCCCTCATTTGGGCTCGTCAGTTAGACACATCCGAACTCAGGATTCGAACCCCGAGCCTCTTGCATGCAAGGCAAGCACTCTACCAACTGAGCAAACGCCCTGCACACAAGAATTTCAATTAACCAACACAGATCAAGCAAACCGCGCCGAAATCCGACTGTGAAATGAACCTACTACGTCTCAACAAGGGACGCGGTCATCCAACCAAATCTCTCTCTCTCTCTCTCTCTCTCTCTCTCTCTCTATATATATATATATATATATATATATATATATATATATATATATATATATATATATAGAGAGAGAGAGAGAGAGAGAGAGATAGAGAGAGAGAGACATGTTTTGGTTATCTAGTCAAGTTCAAGCGTTTAAGTAAATTGATATTAGGTAATAATTGCCAGGTCTAACATAAACAAGATCTTCTAAAGGCACCCCCGTGAATGACCGAATTCTATTACATCTCCACCAGTATCGATGATCACACTAGTGTCTTATTAACCGATTTACAATTATCAATACTTATTTTCGAGTGGCCTTTATGTATTGTTAAGTGGTGATTATAGAAATTAATAGGTTTTCCCATAGAGGAAATTATGCTCAACCCTTTTACAAAACCCGTCCCTAAAGACTTTCTACACTCGTAGATGTGTGAGTGTGCGTGTATGTTTCAATACGCCTGATTGCTTGCGAATAATAGTCTATGTTTGATCGTATGTGAGTCTACATCGGAATGTGGTGAGAAAAGTAAATAATCGCTAAACTATTTTTCTTTTTTTTTTTCTTTCTTGACGAGCAGAGCCACGAGAAAGATGATCTCGGAGTTTACGTAAAGGATGAAGAAATTGCGATTTTATTTCCTCTGCGTCGGATGGCTTTATTTTAGTCCATTTGACGTTTCGCTTTAATGACAAGGCGCACAGGGGGAGCAATAAATCATTTGACGCACTTTCGAGAGAAAAAAAAAAGATTCAAAGTTGCCTGTTGACATAATTCTTCGAGAGAATGACCAAGGATATCATACTAAAATCGCCTGGAAATAAAATGTCTAAAAGAGTTAGAATGGAAATCTTAACTTGGCGGATAACTACAAAAAATAAACTATAATACGTCTATAATATACACATGCGCACGCACGCAAATACACAAACACACACACACACACACACACACACACACACACACACACACACATACATTACCGATTCCGATCCCGATTCTTCATAAATCTCCAAAAAATGTTAATATAAAATAGTTATTTTGTTCCACTTACAATAAAAACGCACATTTTAATGTGCTCATATATTTTTCAAACATAAAAAACACACTTGTAAGGAAGTGATTTATAGATTTTAATTTTACTGAAAGTTAAACCAACAAATATTTATTATTTTATTATTACTATTAATAGTAAAAGATTTCTCTTGAACCAAAATCAAATAAAGATAATTAATCGAAATGGTTTTGGCATCGGAAATTAGGCACCGATGTTTCCGATTCCGATACCGATTAATCGTCCCTACACTAATATATATATATATATATATATATATATATATATATATATATATATATATATATATATATATATATATACTAGTGTTGTATCGATTAATCGGAATCGAAATCTGGAATCGAAAAACTCTGAAATTTTGCGGGTATCGGAATCGGTATTATTTGTGCCTATTTTCCGATGTCAACCACGATTCTTTTTCGTCTATCATTAAAACTAAAATCGATAGATCATCCGTCACAAGTGTATCCTTACGTTTAAAAAAATATCTGCACATTTAACCAGTGTTTTTACAGTAATCGTGAAAAATAGCAACTTTATCGTTAAATATTTAGAGATTTAGAAAGAATCGGGATCGGTAATTGTATTAGAATCGGGAATTTTATACTAAATCGGTAATTGTATCGGAATCGGTAAAACTACTGGAGTCGTCCCATTTCTAATAAACACACACACACACTCAGACACACGCGCACACACATATATGTATATATATATATACACACATATGTACATGCTTTGGTTGTGTAATCAAACTCAAGCGTTTAAGGTAAATTGATATTGGGTAATAATTTCGAATCATTACGTAATAATGCAGAGCACGTATATTATTCGCAACTTGTATCGAAACATAATGCGTGTGATTTTACACATGTTTAATAGCAAAACTTAGTAATGAGTAATGCTCTTATTGTACGAGATTAACCAACCGATGTTAACTTTTACTGGTAAATAATTTTCTTACATAAAGGACCTTGTTATTTTCAGATGAAACACATATTTTTATATAATCACCATACACACATACCCCCCCCATATATATATATATATATATATATATATATATATATATATATATATATATATATATATATATAAATATATATATATATATATATAACCCTTATTAATCTATATTAACTCATATATTAATACACAAACAGACACATCGTATATATTAAACAACTATATGTCTGTTAGTTGGTCTATCTGTCTCCATACTTTCCAACTCTATCTCCCCCGAAACTAAAAGTCGCGCAAAGGGCCTCAAATGATTGGATTTTTTACGGGCCGTTGTTTTATGGGTCTTTATCCGATTAAAATTGTTTATAGGGATCAAAATAGGTCGAAATTGAAAATAATCCTTATACATTTTATACATTCATTCTAGTTTATTTTTAATTTTTCGTTTTTAATCACTTTGTGTATACATCCTGTCTTCTTTACACAATTTATACATAGTGCATATATGGGGACGACAAGGCGTCATGTTAACATTGCATTAATACAAGGTGTAACGATAAAATTGTCAACATAGGAAAGACGGCATGATTCCATTTCTATTTAATGAAAACCGGTTTTCTTTTTTGATGCAGATCATCTAGTGATTGGCCAGTTTTGTACAAATCTCAAGAGCGAGAGGAGATTTCTATCGTGTCCCAAAGGGACATAATGTTCGACTAGCGATATCGGAGATGCGCCGATGCACAACTCATACTCTGTACCGATCCAAGTTATGACAACAGGACCATTTCATACGCCATCAAAATGCACCACTGGGTTGCTATGAATATCCTGGACGTGCTCAGGATGATGAAAACAAGATTCCGGCCGCGATGTTGGTCTTTGGTTTGGTTTTAAGTGAGCTCCACATCAGGTTACCTCTCAAATTCGGCATGAAAGTTAACACCAAAGTGTATATGGATGTGCTGGAGAGTGTGTTGATCTCCTGGTGCAATCAGTTAGCCGTTAGCAGAATCCTGGGTGTGGCACCAAAGAGACCCAGTCTTGGCCTCATGAGTGTTACAGCTTTGTACCCTTCTCTCACGCCCACCTATTTTCTACCGACATAAACCCGTTGGATTACTACATTTCGTCATACCTCAACAGCATCACCAACATGGCCTCCCACAACAACAAAGCCAGCTTGATCGCCACCATTCTCCAAATATTCACCGAGCTCCCGCTGGCGCTTGTGGAAAAGCATGCTCCGAGTGCCCGATACATATCGAAGCGGCGATTTATGCTGAAGGCGGATATATTGACTAGATATCAGCTCTCCCTCATAATCACATTACCTGAATTGATTTTTTTCAATAAAATTTTAAAATAAAACTAGTGTTGTTTTCTTAAACGACAACTTTATCGTTCCACTCTGTAAAAAAATATCAGCTAATTACGTATGATGTCACTGAAGAAGATTATAAAAGCTTTATATTAAAATCTTTTACTTTGCTAATAATGCGAAATATCTTCTTTTTTACTCAGGAAATTGCCGAATCATTCTTTCCTCTGTTTTGCTATTTTATATAACACAAGCATTTTTCTCGAGTTGAAAGAGTTTCCTACGACCGGATGTGTGTCGTCGCGTGCCTGAAGTTATTTTTAGGGTCACCGGAAGTACAGAAAGATTACACCCATGGAAGAGCAAAAAGAACGTATAGCAAGCTTTTACTGCTTTTACTTATAATTATCGACCAACAACTTTTAAACTTAAGGTAAAGATTTGGTGTTTTCAGAAAAAGTAAGGGACACAATAACGAAATCAGTATTTTAAGAGAGCATACGATTCTGTCATTCGCTAATCTCTGCCTCCTGATGCGTTTAGATGTATTATTAATATAGAGTCTTGTCTCCAAGCTCTTATTCATTCGTTCTCTCTCTCTCTCTCTCTCTCTCTCTCTATCTGTGCATATATATATATATATATATATATATATATATATATATATACACAGATATATATATATTCATCCACATAAATACTGTTTCGCGGTATCACAACTCATCAGTGCGGCTAGACAGGCAACTCAAACCAGGATCGAAACCCGACCGCCTGTACGCCAGTCAAGACTTTGAACCGTTCACCAATCAGCTGCGCGGGTAGTGAATTAACGATGTTTTGACTTCGTCCGAATACCTAAGCTCGATTTGTTTACACAAAGAGCATCGCTTAATATGCCAATAGTATATCGTGTATCACTTCCCAATATGCTCAACTGCAGATAAGGAGTATTATAGTTTCTACATACAGTACTGTTTCGCTGTATCACAGCTCATCCATGCGGCTAGACAGGCAACTAGCTCAAGCCAGGATCGAAACCCGACCGCCCATCTACATTAGCCAGGTATAATTTTTGTTATTATATAAACATTTTAGGTGTATAGAGTTTTTTTTTTCAAAATGATGGTCGCTTATAGACAGAAAGTTTTACTAGTGAAGAAAGACAGATATATATATATCTTTCTGTGCATATATCTTTTTGTTCCTTTGGCGATCTCTGTCTTTCTTCACTAGTAAAAATTTCTGTATCTAAGTGACCATCATTTTGAAAAAACCACTATACACCTAAAATGTTTATATAATAACAAAAATTATACCTGGCTAATGTAGATCTTTGCTGACTTTAATGATCCTAAAAAAACTATTTGGCGTGTCAATTTTCAACAATGAAACGTACTTTTTGGAAATCGAAGATGTTTTTTTTTCTGTGGAAACACGCAATGATTATAACCCCCTCCCCTCACAAATCTACTAAGAGTTCGATTTCCAAATCAACCTAATATGTACAAAATACACTCCGTGATCGAAAATACCATCACAGGTAAAATATCATATATTGTTTTTCAATAGGTTTCAGATGTACGAACACTGATTTTGTGTCTATCAATATGAATTTAGGATACTTAAAAACAGTTTTATATTTGTAAAAATCGGATATAACTGAAAGATTATTGTACCTATTTACAAAACCTCTCCACGGGACAGATTTAGTCACCAGGGTCGTTTTTTAACGTGTAGAAAAGGTACAACAAAAAAAAAAATGTCTCAGTCGTGAAGGACTCCTCCTCCGCCGAAAAAGAACAAGAAATGGAAGTACTGCATCTGAAGAACAGCTACTACCCTTTGATCTTGAACAAATTCGACATTGGCATTGTGACTGTAGAGCTGATGTATGGTGCTTTTCAGTTTAGGTAATGCAACTTTTACATTATTATAGAGAAAGTGTTGTTTTATTTACAATAGCTAAAGACACCCACAGCATTGTGATATTGACACGTTGATTCACGTAAGATTACTGAAGTTAAGGAAGGTTTACATTCAAACATACAAGATAGGTAGCATTTGGGAATATTATCCGCTGGTTATATTCGGATTATCGGCCATGTATAATACCTCAGAGAGATGAATGCTTCTGCCTTAGACAGTTCCATGTTACCCTTTGTTAGGTTGTAGCACTAAGGGACACGCGTATACATGATATATGCCTCCGACAATACAACGAACGAAAGCTGTTTTAAAATTAGACTGGATAAAAGAAACTCACTGATCTGCATAACAATCGTCTAACAATGGTGTCACAAATTAGGCATTCACTTCCTATTTGTTATGAGCTTATGGAAGTTGAAAATGGTCAGAAAACTGCCAGGAAAATGTGCATGTCAGTGCAACATCTCGTATTAGCTGAGATAGCAAAACTCAACAAGACAAACCTCTCAGCGAATTGCATTTTTCTCGGCCAAAATGCGATTAATCATTAAATAGTGCGCTCAAAACAATACCTGATGTTTAACTTTGTGGTCTGATTCCTTAGACTACCAAACCAGTTTCTTCGGTCTCTCTCGCTTGTACTTAAATACTGAACTATCTGCGATTGATTTTGATATATGCCTTAAGTATCCCTCACCGATGTCCTTCCTATTACGACATTATACTGTGTTGGAGATAAGAAGCTAATAAACTCAATTAATCTTAAAACATAGTTCGATGAAAGCCTATTAAAAAGTGATTTAATTGCAGGTGGATTTTCCTTTCATTGGTAGTTATTTTTCAAACAAGTTCTAAATATCTGGAAATCATACACTTCACTTAAATTAACCTTTTTCTAAGCGACATTGTTATGTCCTATACTCATATCAATTCCCCTGAAACCGATAGTATAAAAAGAGGTATTTTGAGATTATACAGGGTGACCAAAAAACAAAAAAAACAAAAGGTAAATGGAGGCTATCTAGAACATATGCTGTAGAACGGAGAAAAAAAGGCCAAAGACCCTGGTGTTTTGATGTGATGTTTTGAATATAATAAACTAGTTATGACCAAAGTTTCATTTCATTCGGACAAAACACTAAGAAACGGGGCCTAATTAGAGATGGAGTCCGTTTTTTTTAATCACTCTGTACAAGCGTCGAGTTTTCTCTAACGACACGAGTTAAGAATTCGGCTCGGATTGGATCAACCAGTTCAAGCAAGAGTCACCCATACTGAGATAAGTATAAAACTTATTTTTGGATGATTCTTGTTCAACTTTACAATAGTAGAGCAGTCAAAATATATTAGCTTTCCTTCTTTTGTTTGCAAATAAAACAGATAACTTTAATTTTAACCAGAGATTATTAGCTCCTTTTATCAAGTGGTCTTGTCTGGAGCGATTTCCATATCTAAAACTAGAACGATATCCGTAAAATGCGCACATCCAATAACGCGATGGATCGAGCCTATTTTATGAATCGTTGACGCATCTAAAATTCCTATTTAAAACTTAAACTGTATAAATAAGCAAATAGACACTTTAAAACAGGCGTGACGATTCAAATGAAATATTATTGCATGATTAACCGTAATAGGCGAAAAAAAATCAAACAATATATTCCTATATTCATGATCCGACTTAGCTCCAATCCTATCTGTAAAATACGAGCAGCAAAAATCGTCTAAGCACAACTACTGTCACGAGCGTTCCATTTTATTATGTTATCTAAAAAAAGGTTAAACTATCCTGAAATATTATTTTAACCTTTTTTTAGATGTGTATCTAAAATATTATACACTGAAGAGTTTTGAACTTAAATAGATTCTCTATCTTTGATGATATATTTCTGTAATTTAAACACAATCTGACTAAGACATTGCGAAATTCTTTAAAAAAAAGAAGCAAAATTCAAACAATCTTTATTTATGAGAAATAACGTGTTTTAAATGTTGCCCATTTTCAGCTTCGCATATTTATGCGCTTTCCAAAACATTATTAATGACAGATTGCAGAATCTCTGGATTTCGATTTAACTCCCTTATTTCATTGTTGATGTTGTCCATCAATTCCTGCAGAGTTTGGTATTTATTAACATAGACTCTTTTTTTTAAATCCCAAGAAGAAAACGTCGGGGCTAGTCAAGTCTATGAAACGCGGTGGCCATTTGACGTTGCCATAGCGAGAGGTAATATATAAAGCTGAAAATGGCAACATTTTTAAAAAAAAATTTTTTTTACATAGGCATCACCACATTATCAAGGCCAAGAGGCCACTCAATGATAAGGGTTACAGAGTGTACAGTAGAAATTGGACAATATAGTAATCATTAGTAATGAAAATTTAGTAAATTTGATAACTTATATGGAACGGCTCATCAAGAACTTATTTACGTTAGACTTGAAGACGACCATGTTGTAGTCAGCCGGAAAGCAGGAAAACGGAAGACAATTCCATAGGCGTGCAGTTCTAAGAAAGAAGCTTTGTTCATGGAATCTACGTTTAAGTTTAGGCACAGATAAAGAGTGGGGGGGATTATTGATAGTGTTTACCTGCCCAGATGTGGCAACAGTATTCCATCCTTGGACGTACCTGGCTCTTATATAGATAGAGAATAGTATCAGCAGTGAGATATCTACCGGATTGATAGAAAGATCCCACCATTTTTCCAGCGGCCTTGGCAACAGATTTGATGTACATGTTCCATTTAAGATCAGGAGTAATGGGCAAGCCCAGAAGCTTGTCAAAACTTGAAGCCTCATGAAGACGAGAGCCATTCATTTCAATTGATGCCAGATGTGGATCAGAATGTTGATGATGTAAAGAGAGAAGCTTGGTTTTAGATGCATTAAAAGTAACCAGCCACTCCTTACCCCATTGTACTACGTGCTCAAGATCAGAAGAGAGAGAATTGGAGAGAACTTGGTCGTTTACTGTCTTAGATGGGCTACCATAAATGGTAGTGTCGTCAGCATAAATGTCTACAAATGATGTAAGAATGTGATTTGGAAGATCATTAATGTAGATCAGGAAAAGAGTTGGGCCCAGGATGGACACCTGAGGGACACCGGCATTAATACTGTGAGCTTCTGATTTTTGCCCATCAACATTTAAAAGACATTATTTTTCATAAATAAAGATTGTATATATTTTGCATTTTTTTTTTCAAAAAATATTTGCTAATGCTTAATGAAGTTGTGTTACGATTACAGAAAGATAGCATCAAGAATAAAGAATCTATTAAAGTTCAATACCCTTTAGTGACTTTTTAGACAGCTTGTATTATAGTTATATAGCAATTGGCGAGTTTTCATAAAAAAACAAGGTGTTACTCTAGAACGGACATCGATGAAACCACGTAAATTCTGGACGGGGATGTTTAGTTTAGCGACACTTAAAGCGAAAAAAAACGTCTTCAGAGCATATTCTCTAACGGAAGACGTGATCAGAAAATGAACTTAATTATAGCGAGAAGCAAGATCCGTCTATCGCTCTCTATCGCTCTCTTCTCCCACTCTCTTTCTCGCCCTCTTTCTCTCTCTCTCTCTCTCTCTCTCTCTTATCCATACATACGCGTCTGCCTCTGGTTATTATTATTTTTTTACTCTTCTTCTTTTCTTTTCTGTCGTATTAATTGGATTATTAAGACCACTGTTTTACTCTTGAGTGATATTCGCACAACGTTTCGGTATTCCAACCTCCGACCTTTTTCAGGTATGTCTTGTAGAACTCGAGTATCCTTCTCTAAAACTCGGGTATCTGGACAGAATATCGAATTGAACTCTTCATTTGATTTACAGGAGTAAGATGTCCTCGTTCCGTCAGCTTATCTAGATTATCTAATTCACGATTGAATTTTTAGTGTGGCCTACACCAAGGATTGGACGATCAACTACCTGAAGAGTATAAATTACGATTGAATTTCACAAAGTACTTTATCTAATACGCAAAACTTCTTGCGGGCTTTCTTTTTGCCTTTTAACAGACTCTAATTTCTAAGTTGTTATCGGTATGCGAGGAATTGTATCAAAGACAAGCAAGAACATGTATTCGCGACGACAGCATTTTGTCCACTTGTTTATACGCGTAGAGGTAAGTGGAAGCATAACCTTAAAAGATATGTCAAATATTTTTTCGATGTACAGACACATAATCTTCTTTATAAGGAGATACGATGCAAGAATAGATAATGTAGGATAGGAAATCGCGTGCTAATCTTAATTTGCTATTATATACATCAGTGCGTTTCTAGTTGTCAGGAGAGTGCAAATATATATATATATATATATATATATATATATATATATATATATAAATTTCCCTCTCCAATTCTATCTCTCTCTCTCTCTCTCTCTCTCTCTCTCTCTCTCTCTCTCTCTCTGTGTATATAAATATATATATATATATATATATATATATATATATATATATGCATAAACTTGTTGTTTTGATGGTTGGGTTTTATTTGGTTCGGATTTTATGGCCGTCCTCCGTCTGAGGGAACATCCTGTCAACGAATACTTAGCCTCGTTTATTACCCACTTTCACGACACAACACCGACACAAGTAGAAAAAAAGTAGTGAACAATAAGAATTTAATGTGTCATAAAACCGACGTCATTACAAACATAAATAATAATAATAATAATAATAATAATAATAATAATAATAATAATAATAATAATAATACTATATTATTTTTTCATTAATAATAATAAAATTTACTATAATAATAGGAAAAATAATGTAAAGTATCTATTATATATATACATGCATACATAAATACATACATACACACATACATGTATATATATATATATATATATATGTGTGTGTGTGTGTGTGTGTGTGTTTGTGACTACTTCATTGAATCACATAAATTAATATACAAAAATTTAAATTTATGCCTAAACATTAAGGAATCCTAGCGTCGATGGAATGCGGAATATTCTGTGTAGCCTAATTGGCATATATATTTTACTAGCTGTACCCGGTCACGCGTTGCTGTGGCTCAGTTTGTTAAAATGGAACACATGTGAAAGTAGAGGAAAGTTTGATTCTTTTTTTCAAGAGAATGTACAAATTATTTTTTTTTAACAGATGTTAAGAAAATAAACAGAAAAATACTTCCATCATTAATTATGCAAAAAAATAAATACAATGTTGATTTAGTGTTTCAATATGCTTATAAATTACGATAAAACTTGCTGAGTATGCACTGTTTTACGGTTGTTGTAAAAATGGAACGGAAACTTAAATTTCGCTTCATTTTAATCTTTCTTAATTTTTTAATTGTCCCCCCAACGAATATAATCAAAACAGTAACATTCAACAATTGTACTTTATGTATATAAAACACAAAATGAGTGTTTGTATTACTGTACACATAGATTCGAAAAAGTTGTCAAAAAAAACAAATATATAACAAATAAATGTTATCAAAGCCAAGATAAGTTACTTTTCTGCCAAACTGGATATATATATTTTTCGTGTTTTTATTCAATGTAACATATTTATTCAGCTCGAAAACCATACAGTGTTTACCGATGCATTCGAAAATTCAAGATGGCGTCTCACACCCTCTTTAACACCGTAAGTATGGAAAAAGGTGTTATAAATAAAAAACTATACAAAATTTATAACATCTTTTCCCACACTTACCGTGTTAAAGAGAGAATCATACGCCATCTTGAATGTTCCAATACATCGGTAAACACTGTATGGTTTTCGAGCTGAATAAACATGTTACATTGAATAAAAACACGAAAAATATATCCAGTTTAGTAGAAAAGTAACTTATCTTGCCTTTGATAACATTTATTTGTTATATATTTCTTTTTGGACAAATTTTTCGAATGTATGTGTAGAGTAATACAAACCCCACAAAATATTTATTAAACAAAGAAATTAAAAAAAAAAGTTTATAACGAAAGGGAACTAATCGCTAGATTTTAACTAATCGTCTGAAATTTTCCAAAATCGCTAAATCTCCCCCCCCAAAAAAAACTCAATAATGTTCCGTGTTTTCTCACTATGGGTTTGTATTACTGTACACATAGATTCGAAAAAGTTGTCAAAAAACAAATATATAACAAATAAATGTTATCAAAGGCAAGATAAGTTACTCTTCTACCTAACTTGATATATTATTCGTGTTTTTATTCAATGTAACATGTTTATTGAGCTCAAAAACTATATAGTGTTTACCGATGTATTGGAACATTCAAGATGTAGTCTGATTCTGTCTTTAACACGGTAAGTTTGGGAAAAGATGTTATAAATAAAAAACCTAATAAAATACTGTTAAAAACTCGCTCAATACATGTTAATGTGACATAGGTTGACATATATTCGGCGTGTTTTAATAGTATTTTGTATAGTTTTTTATTTATAACACCTTTTTCTATACTTACGGTGTTAAAGAGGGTGTGAGACGCCATCTTGAATTTTCGAATACATCGGTAAACACTGTATGGTTTTGGAGATGAATAAATATGTTACATTGAATAAAAACACGCAAAATATATCCAGTTTGGCAGAAAAGTAACTTATCTTGGCTTTGATAACATTTATTTGTTATATATTTGTTTTTCTTGTTTTTGACAACTTTTTCGAATCGATGTGTACAGTAATACAAACCCCCTTCGGAGGTTGGAATGGCCCCCCCCCACCTAAAATGTACTTGGAAAAATCGATTTTATAGTGAGATTTAAGAATGGTTAGTCGAAAAAAAGGTGAAAAACAAAACAAATAAGCAATAGATAATCATTAACAAAGGCAATAAATGCTACTTTTTTTTACTTACATGAATCAGTTTACTTTATGTTTGAAAGTATTTTCAATGGGTTTTTTTTTTAATAAAAGTAAAAAATAAAAAAAAGAAGTCGTATTATCGTGACGTCTGACAGCGATCGCCCGATCCATGGCTAACGTGTAGTAACGTAAACCGGCCCCCAAGAAAAAGAACAAAAAGGGAAGTCCATGTACGTGAATGTCGGCTGGTAAGTGGTACGGTGAAAAAGTAAAGGAACGTGGCACAAATAGAGTTGGATACACAAGTAATAGTCGTAGAGTGATAGAGTGTATGTAAAACCTGGAATATCAGGTTGTTTCTTTTCGTTTTAGCGTAAATCGCAGTATAGCGTTTAGTTTGTGTTTATGTTTATGGAAAGAAAGATAAACATAGGAAAGTACCCCTACCACCATCACCCATAAAGCAAAAAGACAACGAAAGGTAAGAAAGAAAGAAAGAAAGGAAAAAAGCACGTAAGGAAAGAGCGAAACGGAAGCTGTGTTTGTGTAAGTAAGTTTGGTGCGTTTCAGCCGTTTCACGTAAATGTCAACTCAGGTTTTAATTAAACTCTAACCACGCGGGTTATAACGAAATCGAAGTAATGTAATTGTGAATTCAATTTCAGGTAACGGATTGTGTTCTGTTTGAATCTAATTTTATTATAATAAATGCTTTATAAATTGTGTTTATGTTTTATGCTAACCAATGGCAAAGTAAGCGTGGTTCGTTTCAGCGTAAGTCCAGTCCAGTTTTTAGATAAATTCTAACCGGTGGTCGATTTTAAATGTCTGCTGTGAACGGTATGGAACGGTGTAAGTGAGTGGCGGTGGTAGGATGAATTTGTTAGAGAGAGTTTACTTTACTACTTCCATTAAATGTAACCGATTTTTACAGTGGACTCTCACCAGACAGAATATAGGAAACTCTGATCAGCGAGATACTGGATATGTAATAACCCTATAACAATACGGCAGATGTCGTGATTCAGTTTGTGAATGATACGGCTGCACCAAATGTATACAGGTGCAGTCCTATAAACGTCAAAGTCGGAGGGGAAAAATGAGTTCATTTTATTTATATAGAGAAGAGATAACTTACTACTATATATATATATATATATATATATATATATATATATATATATATATATATATATATATATATACTAGCATTTTAGCCCGGCGTTGCCCGGGTGTTTGGAGGTGTATGCTAGGCAAAAAATAAAAAACAAACTCAATTTTTTTTTAATTTGACCCCTATTTTGACCTCTTAAAATTGATTGTTTTTGGCCCAAATAAAGTTATTAAGTTAGATCCATGTCCACGGAACCTATATCTAAAATTGCAAGTGTTTAGACCCAAAATTCTGGGAGGAGTTTGGTAGAGTTCTCAAATGTCAAATCGTTGAACTTTGACCTCTTAACAGCCAAATTCCTGGCCGAAAACTTGTTACGTCGATTTTCCCAAATCTTAGTACCCTGTATATTAAATTTCGAGTCTGTAGACTAAAAATTGACAGAGTTTTTGCGTAGGGAAATTTACACAGACACACAGACAGATAGACAGACGGACACTTTTACTTTTATAGAAGCAACAAAAATATATACGTATACATAAATATATATGGAAACAATTTTTTGTTTTCTGTAACCGTTTTACGCAAATATTATGCAAGTATAAATAATGTAGAATATCTGCATGATTATAATTACACGTTAACGTACAATAGTTATCTTATAAGAAAACCGAAAAAACTATTGGGGAATTAATTAAAATGAATGCTTAAAAGAATATGCAAATTAGCTTGATCTTTTGCTAGTGAATGCAATTCCACAATCAATATATGAGAAAAATGTATTTACTTTGTATAAATAGAAAAGAGGGCTTTAATATGAATATCAATACACACAAAAGAAACACGAATTTATAGGAGTACAGATATATACATATTAAAAGAAGTCGTCCATAAGCAGCTGTTTCGTCATTTCATGAATTGTCAGTAACTAGACACAGGATCCACACGAGCTTTATGGATTGCATCGAAAGCATCTGCAGCTAGGTTAACGATATATGTTTTTTTACACGGTGGTAACCACTTATGAAGGCCGGGAAGCCACTCAGGGATAAGGGTTATTGCAAGTACATTATGTTAGTGTGGAGATTTAATGAAGTGTTTACTTAAGAGGGGGGTTGATTAGGAATTTGTTCACGTTGGACTTGAAGACATCCAAGTTGTAGTCGGGTGGGAAGCAGGCAGACGGAAAAGAGTACCACAGGCGTACAGTTCTAAGAAAGAAGCTTTGTTCATGGAATCCGCGTTTTGATTTAGGCACAGATAAAGAGTGGGGAAAATTTTTCACAGTGGATTCAGCTAGACGGGTGTTTTTCGTGAAGGATTGGCGAGGGGGACCAGAGATTGGAGTTAAGACGAGCACCTGCCATGCAAATAACGATAAAAAAAGGATAGTCTCGCAACGTCTCTTCTGTGGGAGAGAGATTGCAGGGTAGAGAAAATGGCATCCCTCACTAAGCAACGAAGTCTATTTTTTACTCTGTCAAAGCAGGATAGGTTATTTTTAGCAACTCCTGCCTAGATATGGCAGCGGCATTCCATCCTTGAACGTACTTGGCTTTTATATAGATAGAGGATTGTATCAGTAGTGAGATATCTTCTGAAGCGCTAGAAGGATCCCACCATTTTTCCAGCGACAGACTTGATATACGTGTTCCATTTCACATCAGGAGTAAAGGTCAAACACAGAAGCTGGTCAAAACATGGGGCTTCTCCTAGACGAGATCCATCCATTTCAATTGATGCCAGATGGGGATCAGAGCGTTGATGATGTAAAGATAGGAGTTTGATTTTAGATGCATTAACGGTAACCAGCCACGTCTTCCTTCACTGAACCACGCGCTCGAGATCAGAGGAGAGAGAATCAGAGAGAATTTTGTCATTTACAGCCTTTGATGTGTTGCCGTAGATGGTCGTGTCATCAGCATAGATGTCAACGAATGATTTAAGTATGTGTTTAGGGAGATCATTGATGTAGATCAGGAAGAGAGTTGGGCCCAGGATTGACCCTTGAGGGACTCCAACATTACTACTGCATCTCACTGCTGTTTTCCCATCGGCCACTACTCTTTATGAGCCTATCGGAGAGAAATTATTTAATGATTGAGAAAACATTTCCAGTGATACCGTAGCTGGAAATCTTGCGAAGTAGGGCCTTATGTCATACCTTGTCGAAGGCCTTTCATATGTAAAGAGCAATTGCCCTAGAAAGGAAGCCTTTGTCAAGAGAGTCACTAATCCTGTAAGATATAACCGTTAGCACATCTGCGGTATATCTTGCAGAACGGAAACTATATTGTGTGTCACTAAGAAGGTTGTTTCTGCTTAGGGGGTTGAATATTTCTCTATTTTATATAGATTCCAGCAACTTACTCATGACACACAGGAGACTTATTGGTCTGTACTGAGAGGGAGATGACTTATCACCTGAATTCTTAAATACAGGGCATACTGATAAAAGGCGGAAAGCACTTCTCCTTAAGGTTACGCTTAAACAATTTCGTAAGTATGGGAGCAAGTTCTGGTTGAAGCTTTTTTAACACTATAATTGGGATGCCGTCAGGGCCAGTTGCTTTACTGTTTACCTAGCGTGTTCTGTATTATAGGAGGAAATGTGAGGAGTTGATGGCCTTCGTCGCATAGGGTAGAATTAGCTGCCAAGTTCTTTGCAAATAGTCTGGCCTTGTCTGATGCTGAGGAGATGACCTTTGGTCCATTGATAATGGTTGGGATAGAACGCACACTTCTGTTCAGGATCCTATTTGTTATTTTCCAAATCTGGTGGAAACCAAGCCGCTTATCAGCTACTTTGGACTTGACAGACTGGGCGTATAGCTCACTTGCATTTTTTATTTCTCTTTTACATTGATTGCTGGCGTTCCTGAAAACAGTTTTAGTCTCAGCGCATTTATTACGTTGGTAGCTATTGAAAAAGTGATTTCTGTGCGCGATAGCAGCAGCACATTCTGGGGAGAACCATGGCTGGCTGTAAGGTTTTTGTTGGAGTTTTTAGACGGTATGAATCGGTCTATGCCTACAATTAACCATTCGGTCGGATCTGATACTATAGAGGACACATCCTTTTTAAACATGGAGTGCAGAGGTAAATCAGATATGAATGTACGGAAGCTGTCCCAGTCAGACATAGCGTATCTGTATACAGTACGGTGGAGGGCTACGTCTGGGGACTTATTACATTTCATTTTTGCTTAACTGATACTACGGAGTGATCGGAGGATTCTAGAGGAGAATGAACGGAACATGAACACAGCTCAGGGGAATTTGAGAGAAAAAGTTCTAGGAGGCTTGCATATTGACCAGTAGTATCGGGCACACGGGTGGGTTCGCGAACAATCTGAGTGAGGTCATAAGCAATGGCCAAATCATGACAGCACCTCCCCTCATCGCCTGTCTTATTTGAATGGGTCGGCAATTCCACGTTATGGACGTTGAAGTCACCACAGACGTGGATGTTAGCTGAGGGATGTGCAGACAATATCTGGTCTATTTCCTCAGATATATGTTTTCTATATAGTACACGCGCGTGCACATACATAAAGAAACACGCACACACGAACAGCCCCATATATGTGACATAATGACATAACATTGAATATAGACAACAGCACTTATGACCCCAACCATAAACCTAACCAAACGCTATTCTACATAGCTCACATGTCCAACCATCTGAATAGTATAAAAAACGCAATTATACCTAGCATCTCAAAAAGAATTTTAAAAATATCACAAAATGAAGAATTATTTAATAAAAAAAAGAATATTATAACAAAGTCCACGCTAGATTAGGATATAAATGAGAAATCAAATTTGCTAAGGAGATACGAAATAATAATACAAGTACAGAAATAATAATAAACAACACAAACGTAATATCTTACAATGTGTCAATGAAGAAATATAAAAAAACAAAAAAGTGCAAAAACCAACGAAAAATAAAACATACAATAAACACTAAAAAATGAAAAGCTAGACCATAATAAAACCGAAAGGCATGCAAAAAGAAAAATAGTGGGTTGAACTACCGTCCAGCAATCACATAAAAAGTAACATCCCGAGGAAATTTTACCAAATTATAGACGAAAAATGTCATGCAAGGTAGTAAACAAAGTAAGATACTTAATAAAGACACTGTTAACATTTATCCTGTTCAACATTTACTAACTTCACACATACCATAATTGGTTCCAATAACACAAAATTAAACAATTTAAAAAAAATATAGATAAGACCGATAATGAACCCAGCAACGTAACAGAATGTATCTGTCGGAGCCCTACTGAATGTCCAATGAGGGGCAACTGTTTAACCTCGAACGTAGGATACAAATTTGACGTTATAAAAAATAATGAAACTAAAGTATATCTAAGGAGCACCGGAACTTGCTTTAAGGTCATATATCGTAATCACCTAACATCGTTTAAAAAAGAAAGGAAATATCACTATAGGTAACGAACACAACACAATGCAGATAAAGAGAAAAACAACAGAAGAGACGATAACAATAATAGAGACACTCACAATAATGAAGATAGCAACAGAACCAATATACTAATATCAGAAGAAAAAGTATCAAACAGAAGACAAGATGTAATTCACGGACGTCTGCACAGAAATCGGTACTTAATTCCACGTATTAGACCAGACTAAAAAAACAAAAACTTAAACGGAAGTGTAGAGAAAGTAACATAAAAAATGACAAACATAGAAAAATCGACCATACACGAATAATGTTGACATAAATCGAACAACAAAATGGAACGAAAGAGTGTAATTTAAAAAACTGGATGAATATAATTACAAATAAATGAAAGAAAAAGGAAACAATTAAATGAGAAAATTAACTAAAACCAAAACCTATAATGTAAGTAAAGAATACGATGTAAGGGAAGTAACTCTAGTAATAAAAATATAGTCCATGAGAGTGACCTCCCCTTGAAACAAAGGCATTAACTAATAAATTAGAATACGAAACAGGAATAATTAATTACATGTTTTTTATTCTAATTTTTATCTGTATGAAATTATAAATAATAAGCGAAACCTCATCCTGAAGTCAAATTATCAAGTATATTTAAATAAATGAAAGTCATTTCATGTTGGCCTTAATGTCATACAATTAAAACATCTACATGCTATTTACGGTAGTTTCAGGCACCAGTCGCATAAATCCAAACTGTGTTTGATGCAAAGCGGATGTTGCAGTCATTAGATATACGGCCGATATTCCATTATTCGTCTAAGTGATGAATCTTGCTAATTGATGCTTGTCTTAAAATTATCTCACTCGGACTGAAAACTTGTGTCGCGGTTATCCGTTATCTGATGTACATTAGTCAGATACATCCTTTATATCTGTTACTTCATCACCTGCAGTGATTGTCAAAGTTAGATTTTGAATCTGAGAAAGTTCTGTGCCAAAAACTACACCATTAATGTCATCTGGAATATAATTACAGATAATAACAGAAAATGAACAGGAATTGTTGGAAAAAATTAACGTTATCATTAAAGACAGCTGAACATTAATAAAAAACATGTGTTAGAAGACGGATAAGTGCAATTTTCTTACATAATAGATAAACATGAATAGGTCGTTTAATTTTTTTTATTACAACGACATCGTTTGTCCTGTCTACTATCAAAAGGCCAGGTTCGAAATCAAGTGTTTAATAGTATTCCGGGCAACGCCGGAATTTTTGCTGGTTGTGTACACACGCATATGAGGTTGGTAAATATTGTGCCAATCTTCAAACCAAGACATGACATCATAAGTCATAACAATTGAAAGAAGAGTGCAGAAGCTTTGAAATCAACATTCTTCAACTGACAATTTTGATAACAGCCATATTGAAACTTGGACTTGGACGAATTTAATAACGGCCAGTGGAATGGCGCATGGAATAAAAAACGGAATTCCTATCTAAAGTTCTTTTTTTTTTTGTAAATAAAAACAAATGCCAGCGAAGGAACAAAAAAACAGTAAGAGCCACCAAGACGACTAGTTGTCATTTTGTGTCACCCACCACACTCCACAACGCCCCATCTCTCCCTCTCTCCCTCTCTCTCTCTCTCTCTCCACGGCACATCGAGACAGAATTGAGCAGAAAATAAATTGTCATTCGTTTTTATAAACTTACGTCAAGTGTTTTGTTTGTGAAACAACTATTTTTCTAATATACATTCGTCAAGAACTTGAAACTCTATTTAACAGATTAAATATACGACAAGGTTAAAAACTTAAAAAAAAACTACAGAATAACGTAACACAAATGGCGTTTAGGCTTTTAGTTTTAAAAATATTGAATTTGAGCATTTTCTTTACTTTATCTACAGTAAGGCCGATGAAATTATTAAAATTACGGTGGAATCTAAGGAAACACCCTTCTTTCAAAATAGTTCCGTAAACTTTGACCCACAACTTACGTGTGTACTGAATATTGTGTCATTTAGTTCATCTTTGGAAAACGAAATGAAGCGATTTAGTGATGCTGATTTGATTATCCTGACATAAGGTTAATAATATGGAGGACCTTGTAATAATAGTATTAATTAGTTAGTTTTTATAATAACGACAAGAGAATCGTAAAGCATTAGTACATTTTCCAAACATACTTCCTTCAATCTATCTTTAATAAAATATATTTTAGGCTTAAGGTTTACAAAATAAACCAATAAATGAGAAAAACAGGGAAGAAATTCGCACCTTCATTTTTCTACTGTCCTTGTTGTTTGTCCGCGATTCCACTTTTAGCTATAAGTCGGCTGATTCGTTTGAACGTGCACAAAACCCCAGCCGCCCTGTGTCAGAGAGACGTTAATAATAGCAAAGGTGAATAAGTGCATGAATGCGCTAATAAACAATCATTTGAATTTTATTACGAAATCACAGGAGCACGAATTTCGTGACATTAAACGATATTAAAAATGTCGACGTCACGATGGTAAGGGTTTATTAATCGGCGTTGTTAAATAGGTCTTAGCTGAAGAGAACAAAAGAATGACTTATCAACACCGTCAGCAGCTAATATTAGTATCGATACAAAAAAAACGAATCAAGTCTCCAGTTTTTCCGCCATCAGATATTAATAATTTTTTTGTGTAGACCAAAAAGTGCACGCACACACACACACATACACACGTACACACACACATAGCCACACACATAGCCACACACATAGCAACACACACACACACATATATGTGTGTGTGTTTGTGTGTTTGCGTTTGTGCGTGTGTGCACTGTCTTGGATGAAAAAAATAGATTACTGGAGTGGCATCAGCTATAATCAATCAATACCAAAACCAAAACTTATGAAAAATTCTTGTTAAAAGTGTTTATTAAAAAGTAGATTACTGGAGTATAATCAGCTATAATCGAAACCAAAGCCAAAACTTATGAAGAATTCTTGGTAAAAATGTTATTAAAAAAAGAAATGACTTAAGTGCCATAAGCTATAATCGATATATATATATATATATATATATATATATATATATATATATATATATATATATATATATATATATATACACCCTTTGAGATTTGAAAAAAAACACTCGACCGCCTGTTGAGTGTGAGGGAAAATTTACTCGTCCCCAAATATTTTTACTCGTCGGACTTTATGTCCTTGTTTCACTCAATAATAGGAAATAATTTTACAAGCCAAGAAATTACCGTGTGTAAAATCTAACAAGAAAATATTGGTTTAAATCTTGTAAATCAACTATTTTATTACTACAAACATTTCAGTAAATATTCAAGAAAACGTTAAAATACAACACCAGTTTCTTTATATAGCATCATTCATGTTATTGTTCCATAGAAATTGGAATCATTTCTTCGGATGCTTGACAGAACGATGAATTTGTGTCCTCTTTCAAATGTTCGTCTTTACTTTTGTAAGCATGAAGTGTATGTAATTGTAGCGTCGAAGAATTTTTTTCCAAATGAATCTCAAAATCAGAGAGCTAAATGACGGCGACATTTTGACTACACACTGAATGTGTAAATTTGACCTCTTGTTGACCTTTAGCGTGACCATTCATTTTTCAATACGATATTCCAAAGGTCTCACAGCTAGACATGAAAGAATTCACAAATGATGAGACATAGGTCATTCTAAGTCACCGCATATTTGAGAGTCGTAATATAAATGAGCTTTTCCCGTTTCTTTATTCAAAGAAATTGTATCGACTGGCGGGCGAGTGATTTATGAAGTTTAGTCGCCCCAAGAAATTTTCAATCTACTATGGCAACCGGTCGTGTAGTTTCAAAGGCTATATATATATATATATATATATATATATATATATATATATATATATATATATATATATATATATATATATATACTAGCGGGCAGAGGACTCCTTCATATGTAATATATTGTTGACATGCTGTAGATGTTCAGCGTAAATGGGGACGCTCTGATATTATTGTAGCTCTTTTGTTAAAACTGCAAAAGCATTCATCTAAGCTAGTAGGACGTAAAGTACGCTTAAATATTATATTTTACTTCTTGCAGATTTCGGATATATTATGATAGAGTTAATATTCTATTGATTTATATATATGATAATGATGCGATTTCAAAAATAAATAAAATATATCCATATGGCATGGTTGCATCAGCTTGAATCAAAACCGATACCAACATTCATAAAAAGTATATAGTTACTTATATATAACTTGAATTCCTAAAAAATAAAAAAAAGCTATAATCGAAACCAGTACAATTACCATGAAACTTTTGAAGAATTCTTGAGAAAATTATTTATAAAAAAAAAATAGATTACTGGAGTGCAATCAGCTATAATCGGTACCGAAACCAAAACTTATGAAAAATTTATTTTATTAAGTTTATTACAGTAAGTAGTTGAGAATAATTTGAGAATCTGCATTAATAGATAAAGAATGTAAGTTACTTATTTTTTTTAAATAAGGATGAATTATTCCTATTGTACTCTTCACATCTCGACTGTTATTTTCACACCGTCTCGACCTTCTTAAAGTATATCCTGTCGCACTCGAATATATTTCCGTAATACTCAGGAATTTTTGCTGGACGTTTGACTTTTTATCTATATATTTATGTTTTTTGCTTGCAGCTTTTCTTATACCTCGTTGGATTTAGATGGTTTCCTGCTAAGTACAATCTGCATCTCAAACCATCCAAGTCCTGTATAGATGAGTCTTTACCAACGTTACAATGAATGGCTAACGATTCTCGATTCCACGAAAGAGAAAGAGGAGTCCTTATGAATAGCCTATCTCCCTTTAGTCGTTGATCTACATGGTCAAACCACCGGAGACACTGTTGACGAAGGACGGACAGTAGGGAGCGTAAGTTTAGTCTTCGGCAGAGATTAGAAGCCGGAACATAATTTCCACGGCGGCAGCGCAGAATGTCATTGTGCAGATATGTCACTACCATAATACACGTCTCACAGCCGCTTCTTCTTAGATGTGTCGCTTAGTATCAAAGCGCATTTCTCGTTAGGACCACAGAGAACAATTAAGACGAAAGAATTCAAACGTGTTGCTCCTATTCCTGTTTTTTTTTGTTTTTTTTTTACACAGTGATCACCATTTATCAAGGCCCGGAAGCCACTCAGGGATAAGGGTTATTGCAAGTACATTACGTTAGTGTGGAGATTTGATGAAGTGTTTATTTAAGGGGGCGGTTCATTAGGAATTTGTTCACATTGGACTTGAAGACATCAAAGTTGTAGTCCGGTGGGAAGCAGGCAGACGGAACAGAGTTCCACAGGCGTGCAGTTCTAAGAAAGAAGCTTTGTTCATGGAATCCGCGTTTTGATTTAGGCACAGATATAGAGTGGGGAAAATTTTTCACAGTGGATTCAGCTAGACGGGTGTTTTTCGTGAAAGATTGGCGAGGGGGGACCAGAGATTGGAGTTCAGACGAGCACCTGCCATGGAAATAACGATAAAACAAGGATAGGCTCGCAACGTCTCTTCTGTGGGAGAGAGGCTGCAGGGTAGAGAAAAGGGCATCCCCCACTAAGCCACGAAGTCTATTTTGTACTCTGTCAAGGCAGGATAGGCTGTTTTTAGCAGCTCCTGCCCAGATATTGCAACAGTATTCCATCCTTGGACGTACTTGGCTTTTATATAGATAGAGAATTGCATCAGTAGAGAGATATCTTCTGGAGCGGTAGTATCACATAGATATCGGTATTGGCGTTTCCGATATTTATGTTAAGTCATTTTAAAAAGATTTTAATAAAAATATTGTGTAGATTTCATCTGGCCACTATCTTCGGCGACACTGAATATTCAATTGATGAATTAGATTTCATTCAAGTATAATTTTAACTGAGGTCAAAAAACATGCGTAAGATAATTTTGTTCAGTAACTTGACATTTAATCAATGTATGATAATTTTTACTCTTTTTTCACAACGAAGAAGTTATATTGTCACCATGACATAAGGGACTACTATTTGTGATCGTGTCTAACAGAGGATTGTAGAAATTTGTTTACATTACATTTAAACTTCTGCAGCTTAGTACAGTCAAAGAAGCAGCAACTATTAGAATAGGACGCTTTTCGCTATTTAGCGACATCAGCGGTGATGGGGTGCGACTTTGCTGATTGTCGTGATAGTTGGGAATATGTACGGCGAAAGGATATAAGTTCTAATTCTCCTTATTAGTACCAGTGTCAACAGCACTAATTGACATGGCTTGATTTTTCTTTAATCCTAGATGCCGACTTTCTTCTTTATCATGAAAAAATAAATAAAATCATTTTGCTTTGATAAAGAAATAGATTATGGTGTTCCAATTTTTCTTTGTTAAATATTGTACAAACGAAAAAATTTAATAACATGTGTCTACTTTCTTCTTAAGTACACACACACACACACACACACACACACTCACACACACACACACACACAAACACACCCACATACTCACACACTCACACACACACACGCACACAGAATGATCCTTTGGAATTGTCACGTAGCTTTCTACAGCAATCTGCATACGTTACTGCTAATAATAATATTCACGTTGAAAGAGAAATGTTTGTCCGAAAATAATTGTTTGTAATTGAATTTATTACTTTTCATTGTCAGCTTGTATATATATATATATATATATATATATATATATATATATATATATATATATATATTCAAGAATTGTAAATGTCATCTGACTTAAAGGAATAAGTTATAAGATGGTCAACATCATGAATTTCGGAATATAGTTTTTTGCTATTTATTCACTTCATAGCTCTGTTATTACATTGAGCTGCTTAAATAAGGATTGGTATATATTATATACACACACACACACCCACCCACCCACACACACACACACACACACACACACACACACACATATATATATATATATATATATATATATATATATGAAAGGAAATTTAAGTTAATCTTATGGTTGTGTTTCTTTTTTATTATAAATATTTAAGAAATAATAACTGATAGGGGTTTGTTTGACATTTGAGTTTTAATTTGAATATAGATGCGAAAGTATTCAAAATATAGTAATAGTATTTTTTTAATAATAAAATAACGACAAGCGACTGATTCCACACGCATGGTTTTAATTAAACTGTTTTTCATAGAGGTAGGTGCTTATAAACGCTGCAATGATTAAGTGTTTTCACTTATTATGTTTCTGAGAACATTAAATATTTTATTTTCATCCACATTTTTTCTTACTAAATCTTTCTTTTCAATCTTTTCAAATATTTTTGACGTATATATATAGACACATATATATATATATATATATATATATATATAAATATATATATTTGAGAAGTTCAATTGACTTCTGCTATTTAACGAAACACATGGAAGACATGCCTTATAAAAATACGAATAAAATAAAATGAGTGATAATTAAATACATCCTCTGACTTAGTAATGTTGATTATCTATCTATCTATCTATCTATCTATCTCTCTCTCTCTCTCTCTCTCTAAATATATATATATATATATATATATATATATATATATATATATATAATAGAATGACCCTTTGGGATTGTTACTTTTCATTGTCAGCTTGTCTTTATATATATATATATATATATATATATATATATATATATATATATATATATATTCAAGAATTGTAAATGTCATCTGAATTAAAGGAATAAGTTATAAGATTGTCAACATCATGAATTTTGGAGTATATATATATAGGTCATTAGTGTCCCATTACTTAGTGTTCTGGGCATAACTTTCTTAGGTCTTTCTTTACCAGTAACATAAGGAAAGAATACTGTCAATGACTCATGAAAATTCGAAGGTCGAAGGCCCCTCGCGCTTCGGATGTATTCTTAAATCATCGAAATAGGGTCAAACAAATTACTTATATAAAAAAGTTAGAATGTGTGTGTGACGACATTTCTTAACCTATATACTCAACGGATTTTTCTCGTCAGACGTGAAGTTTGGCATATAGAATATGTAGACATGGGGAAAAAATATTATTCGGTTTGTTAAGGGCTCAAAATCGAAAAATTTTACGTGGGGGTGGGTCGTCGATTTTTTTCTATTCGCTGAGTGTTCCACGGATGTACGTGCGTTAATGTTTCGCATGCCATACTCATTATGTTAAAAATATATAGGTTTTAAAAAACACTTTTTAATTACATGTCAAGTCTGCCTAATGGTTATCGTATTGGATTCACTGTGGTTAGGTTTTGATTTCAGTTTGAGTATTTTATTTTATTTTTACTTGCAAGAAGTGAACTGTTCAGAAAAAAAAAACTAATACTCGCACGCTCATGTCTTTTTTTGTAAGAATTAAAATATAATATTTATACATATTTTATGACCGGTCAGCGGCTTTCTAGTATATATAGGCAGATCATGATGTCTTAATCAAAATTTTACTCCCGTCCGACTTTGATTTTTACGCTTTAATATACATAATACTTTCATCTGTATTTCCCACTGTTAACGTTAGACGTGTAGTTTGTTCCTTTCTAATTGAGTCAAATTTAGCTTTGTGACCGGGTGCTTATAGTATTAATTATGTCTGCCTCTTTAAGAACTCGGTACTTATTATCAAACACTTTACATTAAAAAAATATAAGTCGGTCATTTAAGGCCACGTGTGTATATTGTGATGTTAAAATCACAAGATCACTCTCGGCCTTCTTGAGTGACATTAATGATTTAAAAATGTTCATTTTAAACTATATTTCTCGCCTTGGTTCACTTAGTGGCCACCCAATAAGTTCAGAGATGGTTTCGTGGCTGGGTTCTAATCTCCCGTTTAGCGGTAATCGTGGGTTGCTTCACTGATGATTCCCAAAATGGTGTTTGTAAGTATTAAAAACAATTTGGTGTTTGTAAGTATTAAAAACAATTATAGTAATAATTATATATACATATAGGATTGATATGTAGATTGGCTGAAGCATTGTGTAGGATAGATATGTAGTAGAGATTTAGAAGGCTATCACAATGCGATGAATGAAATATAGTCGTTGTTGGTGAAAAGAGACGAAAACAAGTGGCGATTTACAAATCAGCATGTACATATTTCCCTTTTTAAATGGTGGACTTAACATATTTCCCTTTTCAAAAGGGAATTTTTTTCCGAAATTAAGAATGGACATTGTTTCAGACATAACAAGTAAGATATTTTTACCTAATACAACTGAATACATATATATATATATATATATATATATATATATATATATAGACATATATATATATATATATATATAGATATAGGCATATATGTATGTACTTGTTGATTTGTAAATCGCCACTTGTTCTCGTCTTCTTTTACCAACAACGACTATATTTCATTCCTCGCATTGTGATAGCCTTCTATATCTCTAATATATATATATATATATATATATATATATATATATATATATATATATATGTAATGTTCAAAATAGACAATTATGTCGTTGTCTAGTTCTCATTAGCGTGCTTTAACCTAGCGGGATTCGAAACCGGGACTCCATAATCTGAGCCAATCCTCGCTTGTGTTGAAATGTATTTTGTTTAAATAGATACCATTGATTTGTTTATTTTGTAGTGGGATACATCTGAACAAATAAAATGTTATACAACAGGGCATATTTACCTTCATGCTTTTTCAAATATATATATATATATATATATATATATATATGTGTGTATATATATATAATACGCTTAAATATGATAATTTAATTTGTCCAGATATCGTATATATTATTATAGAGTCTTTATTTCAAAAATATTTAAAAAAACAGTATTTAGGTAGCATCTGCTAGAATCGAACTCGAAACTTAGCACTAAAAACTTGGGATGTTATCACTGTACCAACAAGACACGTACAAAATCCAGTTAAAAATTAATGATTGAAAAGAAAAATGTGGCAAATGTTTGACGCGTTTTTCAATTTTGACCGATTTAGAACCCTTAAAAACAAATTTAATCGGATAAACACCTATAAAATAGGGGATCATAAAAAATCCGATCATTTCAGGTCCATAGCGCTGCTCCGCGATTGTTAGTTCCGGGGGAGATAGAGTTTGAAAATATAGAGACAAAGGGAAAAGCAGACATACCGACAGGCAGACATAGCCGTTTGTATATGAATAACATAAAGACGAAACGTTTGTGAATGCATAACTCGGTTTGTTCCATTTTTATTTCTCTATTTTATCGGAATCCTATTTCCATTACTTTCGTCATATATATATATATATATATATATATATATATATATATATATATATATATATATATTTATGTGTGTGTGTGTGTGTGTGTGTGTATGTGTGTATTTGCCTATAGGCATGTTTGCGCGTAACAAAGTGCATTGCCAATAGGAGAGCAAGTGGGGAAAGGAGACTTAGAAGATAGAGAGAATGTCTGTAGTTATTGGTGGATCTCTTAGAATCTTTGCCAGATGACCTTTTGCGCTTCATAACACCTAAAAGCGGGAATTTTATAAATGAAGCAGAAAAGTATATATCGATGTCGCTCAATTACCCGGATGTGCACACCTTAAAGGACGCTTTTTTTAATCACTTTGATCTTTTTTCAATCACTGGCAGGTGCGAGAGATAGCAAGTGTACTTCTGAATCATCACCATTGGTATTCTATACGCATGTTGATATATATATATATATATATATATATATATATATATATATATATATATATATATATATATATATATAAAAGATGTCGAATCTCATCTCTACTCTTTCTCTCACTCTCTCCATCTATTTATCTGTTTGCCCCTCTTAAACATTTTGCTATTTGAATGCAGACTAATATTTGAAGGATATCTAGCGTATATAGTTATTTGGTCGGATAGTCAGTTAGACCTAAGTATTAATAGGTCTTATAAATCGATACTACATTCGGACTAGCTTATTTTGTTCGTTTTCGTTAGACAAGGAATTTATTTTACTTTGTTTCATTTTTCTGAACATATTTACTCGATGTAAGATAAATATCAGAGAGGAATAATTTCCATACACACACACACACACAGACGCGCGCACGCGTGTACGAGCGTGTGAATAAGATTATTGTGTTGTGTTTCCGCAGCAACTGGATATTATTTTTGTTCTTAATATCAATTAGCACTAAATACTGACACACACCTTTTAAAAACTAATGTTTCTTAATTTTTACAGTATTGAAGACGTCGACTGTAATGTCAGTTTCTTCGTAAACAATTCAGTAATTTCTATTTTTACACTGAAAAAATAATATATATTAGCATTTCAGCCCGGCGTTGCCCGGGTGTTTGGATGTGTATGTTGAGCAAAAAAAAAATTGGTAGTAGGAAGGCAGGCTCGAACCCGTACACCGAAGGAGGAAAAGAACGGGGGAAAAAAACCTGACGTCATTGCCAAACAGGAAATGATGTAGGTCTTACTTAAGGCTAGACAAGCTAAAGGAGAGCATAACTTTAAAACAATATCGGCGAAATATCGATCCCTCCCTGTAGAAAGGTGCCTAGTTGAAGGTGAAGATAGTAATGTTTTTAGCCAATTTTTCGACATATGTCGTCTGAAAGGTCGAACTTCAAGACGATACTGATCTTGGTAAAATCCGTTGCCTCTATCGGAAGATTTAGGCAGACATGCGAATATACATACATACATACATTTATATATTTGTAACTAAAAATTTTCGACCGAAACCTATTAAAAAGCTTGCTCTGCCTCTAAATATCCTTTATGTCAAATTTCAAATGTTTAGAACAGAAATTGTCCGAGTAATTTGGCAGAGACCGCAGAGGTCAAATTTTCTTAAAATTTGACCCCTATTATGACCCTTTAACATTTATTGTTTTGGGCTCAAATTCAGTTATTAAGTAAGATCCATGTCCAAGGAATGTATATCTAAAATTTCAAGTGTTTAGACCCAAAATTGTCGGACGAGTTTGTTAGAGTTCTCAAAGGTCAAATCGTTGAACTTTGACCCTTAACAGCCGAATGTCTGGCCGAAAACACATCACATAGATTTTGCCAAATCTCAGTATCCTGTATATCAAATCTCGAGTTATTGCGTAAGGAAAATGTACACAAACACACACAGGTAGACACCCAGACACGTTCACTTATATATATATATATATATATATATATATATATATATATATATATATATATATATATATATATATATATACTAGCATTTAAGCCAAGTGCTGCCCGGTTGTTTAGATGTGTATGTTGAGCAAAAAAAAAGTGGTAGTAGGAAGGCAGGCTCGAACCCGTACCGCAAAGGAGGAAAAGAACGGGGTAATACCTAACGTTTATGCTGTTACGACCACCACCAAACCGGAAGCAACAGTTTTTAAAATTAAGGCTAGACAATTTAAAGGAGAGGATAACTTTAAAAAATATCGGCGAAAAAAGTGTCCCCCCCTGTAGAAAAGTGCCTAGTTGATGGGGATGATAGTAATGTTTTTAGCCAAGTTTTCGATATTTGTCACATGAAAGGTCGAATTTTAAAACGATACTGATCTTGGTAAAATTCGTCGCCTCTATTGAAAGTTTAAGACAGACATGCAAACAGACATACATACATACATTTATATATTGGTAACTAAAAATTTTCGACCCAAACTGATGAAAAAGCTTGCTCTATCTCTGAATACCCTTTATGTAAAATTTCAAATATTTAGACCAGAAATTTTCTGAGTAATTTGGAAGAGACCGCAGAGGTATATTTTTTTACTTTGACCCCTATTATGACCCCTTAACATTTATTGTTTTGGGCTCAAATCAAGTTATTAAGTTTGATCCATGTCAAAGTAACCTATATCTAAAATTTCAAGTGCTTAGGCCGAAAATTGTCGGAGAAGTTTGATAGAGTTCTCAAATGTCAAACCGTTGAACTTTGACTCCTTAATCGCAAAATTTCTGGCCAAAAACCGATCACCTCGATTTTCCCATATCTCAGTACCCTGTATTTCGAGTCTGTAGACTAAAAATTGACAGAATTATTGCGTCGGGAAATGTACACAGACACACACACACAGAGACAAACACACAGAGACAAACACTTTCACTTTTATATATATATATATATAAATATGCTTATATATATATGTATATGCTTATATAAGAGTATATGCGTTCGTGTATAAATACGTATGCACATATGTACATACATAGATAGTTCCGACGAAGAGGAAGTATCGAGTACTGTCCACATCATGCCACCTCACATATTCGAAGTCAGCTTTTAAGTCAACACCAGAGTGTATCTGGGTGTGCTGAAAAGTGTGGAAATTCTCTGGTGCAATGAAGTGGTCGCTTTAACACCCTGGGTGAGGTAGCAGGATTCAGCGATGGTCCACAAGTCAAAAGAGACCCAGGATTGGCTGCAGAAGCATTGCTACGACTTTGTCCCCCTCTCTTACTGCCCTCTCCTACCTCAAACTGAACCCGCTGGACCACTTCATTTGGTCATACGTCGAGAACATCATCGATATAACCTCCCACAACACGAAAGCCAGCCTGATCGCCGTTATGCAAAGGGTATCCCCCGAGCTCCTACCGGCGCTTGAGGAAAAGATATACTGACAGTTTCGGCCTCATATCGAGTCATTAATTAAGGCGAAGGTGGCTACATTGAATAGATGTCAGCTCTACGTCATAAAAAAGTTACATGAATTGATTTTTTTTATTAATAAAATCATTAAAATATAGACGTAGTCTTGTTTTTCTTAGAGCGGCATTTTATCCTGTATTAGATTTTTATTGGATTCTTTCTTTGGCTTATCGGATTATTATTCTAATGATTCATTAATTCATTTATTATTTAATTTGTCAATTGCTATTTGGATTTAATTTGTTATTCTATTAAAAAATATATTGTGTTTTATAAAGAAGCTTGTATATTGGTTGGTATATTTTCAAGAGAGAGACTTAGCTGTCGTACAAAGCTAAGACTCTGCAACATCATCTGTGTATAGATACTCCCTCAGGCATTTGTCAATAAAAGTGGTCCTGTGACGATGGAAAAGTTGTGACGCGTGGAGGCTTGAAATGCTGGAAGCATGTAATAATTGATCTCAATGACCATCTTCACTGCCATGCCTGCTTGAGCGCGTGAATTCACCGGTAGGACTAAAAAAAAAGGCATTTTTGGGCTCATGGACTTAAAGTGTCTGAGGGAGTGGCACTCGTCTGACAAGAATTATCATCATCATGTATGTATGCATATATTAAGTTTTCACATGTGTTTGTGTTCATTAGTCTCATAGATTATTATAGAAAACTACAACAAACAGCGTATAATTCTAACAATGAGAATCAAGTATTAAATGAATTTTTATCATCTACTACATTTGGGAAGTGACTGGAAAACGTTCAATAATAGTAATTAATCCAGAGGAAGATAGGACAAAATGTATAAGTTATAATTCTACCCTCAAAGGGGAGATCGCTTGAAAATTATCACTAAAAGTAAAACGAAAAATATCAATTCGTTCTCCTAATTGTCCTCAAACAAGTCGGGCCGGGATAAAAAAATGTAAAAAAGGAACAGTGAGTAGCGACTTTGTGTAATGTATTTTCATTTTTTAATAGACGTGTTAACGTGTGTGTGTGTGTGTGTGTGTGTGTGTGTGTGTTATTTGTCTGGGTTTATCGGCATATGAGTATACATGTCTATTAAGTGCCTCTGTGTCAGCGTTTTGCAAATTAGGCACTTCGCTCGCTGAATGCAAACGCACCAAACTCTTATTTTTCTTCGTAAAGATGTTCCCATTCTGAATGAATTTTATATCCAGTGGAATGTTGTATTCAGTATAATATCAACACAACGTAAGCCATTGAAAACTTTCGCTTGAAAAAATAATCTCCCGTCCGAAACCTTTCTCCACTTCAAAATTCTTTCTATAATCCCTTTATTCTACTTCTGTATCCTCTCTCTCTCTTTCTCTCTCTCTCTCTCTCTCTCGTTCTCTTCTCTGCATTATTTGTGCTTTCTCATTTTAGTACCTGCATTTCCATTATATATTACAGCAATCGTGGGCGTCTTCAGTGCATTGAACGCCATAAAATTGTATCACTTAAACGTAACCACAATGTTTTCTAGTTTCCGTAGTATCAAACTGTAGGACTAAGATATATATATATATATATATATATATATATATATATATATATATATATATATATATACATATATATATCCACATGGGTTTATATATATGTATATATACATACACACACACACACATATATATATATATATATATATATATATATATATATATATATATATATATATACGTATACTTTCTTTAATTCACGCTTCGTTAATTTAAAACCGATTTCCTCTTCTCTGTCTGCTATCTATCAATCCTATCAATAACAACACTCCACCACTGAGCCGTCTCTTTATGAAATTCCCCACGAAGGTATTTTATGTGCCTGGTAATGTTCTTAGAAAGAGTTTGTATCGGAATGTCTTTGATAAGTATCGATAATGCGATGAAAGTGGGAACAGGCGATTTTGACCAAAGTTAACGCCTTACACAGCCTAACATCACAAGTGCAGTTGAGAAGTTGTTTTACCGCAAAAGCAGAAAAACCCCACAAATAAAATCAACAGTAGTTTTTTTAGATATATGATAGAGACTCGTCCGAAATGAATATTTCTGTTAAAGTACAATTTCACCATGATGCGTGAATAATGGACAGTATTACTAGTAAGATACGCTGGACCGTTTATAAGGTGGACAAAAGAAGAACCGAGACACCTCGATCGAAGGATACTATATCTGTGCCTCAAACTAAACCAAATTCCATGAACAACTTATTTTCTTAAACACATTCTGTCAGAAAATGGGGTGTTTGCAGGGTTTTAGAAGCTGATATTAATATATGTGAATAACATCAAATGGTTGAATGATTATACGGCTCCATAGAGTAATACATGTGATTAAGTAAGACATACTCCCTAAAGTGAATTACTGTTGTCAACTATATGATGAGCTATGTAGAGCATCATTTCAAGTCTTGACAAGGTTCAAAACGGGCTTTGGAACCTAGTAGGCTATGCTTTTTCTTACTCCTTGCAACCTCTTTCCCACAGAAGAGACATGGCGAATGTATCTCTGCTCTATCATTATTTTCTTGGCAAGTGCTCACATTCACTTCACTTCATGGGCCCACTGCAAATAAAACCCAAATTCCATATATAAAGATTACTTCCTAGAATTGTCCGGATGTGCGGGTTCTGCTTTCCAGCTGACTAAAACACAATCTTTATTAAGTCCAGCCTAAACAAGTTTTTTGTTGGGCCGTGCAGCTAAATAATCAAATTCTACATAATTTTCACTACTGCCGATCATTAAGCTGTTGCCTCAACCATTAATACTTATCCTTGAGTGGCCTTCGCGCCTTAATATATGGTGCCTTCCATCGATATGATTACAAATTGGAATCATAAATAATATAAAATAAAAATTATATTTTATTAGTTAAAATTGTAATAAAAAGATTTAAATGAATCTAAATGAACCGCACATTAAACAAACGTAAGCTTTTTTTTGATAATAATGTTTTCTTCCTCTTTCGACGTTCGGAATCAGTGCATTGACAGATAAGGAAAATGTGCAGTGCGCACACTGATTGTGGTGCCATTATTTGTCTAATCGTAACTACTGACCCTATGCAGTAATCACTTATCCTTTTTTCCTTCTACTCTTGATTATTCTTCGTATTTTTTAAAGTTTATAAATAGTTTTTTCAGTGTGCTTGTAAATTGTGCATAACGCAACTACGCAGTAATTTGTAGCTTTACAAAAATAGTACAGCTATCATATCATGTGTGACAAGCCTGACAGATTACAGAATGTACACTTGTGTACAACATCAACAAATTATCGTTTAGTCATCTCTCTAAAACATCAAATTCTCCCCAATTTGCACCATCGTTACCATTTTACAGTGGATGTCTCACTGTCCATCTGACACTAATGTCCTATCCTCGAGTGACCTATTGACCTTGATATATTCCCTTGAGTTATTTTTTTAATTTTATATTCGTATTTTTTATTTTATCTGCTGAGGATCTCTTTTGGGTAGCACCATCCATATCAGAAAAATAGTTCATACAAACAGCCACCTTGCGATTATTAAAAACGCAAATAAAACTATAGCAATGAATAAAATAATTCATATTATTTGGATTCTTCAGACTACTGTTCTCATTCTGAATGTCCTTCCCACAAGGTTTCGGCCGATGTAACTTTCGACCTTCTTCTGTTGTATCGCAGCGAACACGGGAATATTTCTGTCGATCTCTGAAATCTACACGAAATTTAAATCGAAACCTTTTATTTGATTCACGAGGTTAGCATGCTCTCGTTTCGTGAACCGCGTCTGACTAGATGGCCTAAGTAAACCGCAAGTGTATTTTCGATCGCCCACAACTGACTTTATTCTAAGTATTCTAATCATGCGTCACAAGGTCGCAAAACGATTCCCGAGTTCAACAGAATCCATATGTGGAAGATCGGAAGTTACATCAACAGAAACCTTGTGAGAACGACGCTCAGAATAAGAACGGTAGTCCAAATAACATTTCCATGACAATGGTCAGAAGAATCCAAATAATACGAATACACACTCGTCATTTTAACAATTCAGAAACAGAATAAAGTAATACACTAGGAGAACGTTTCTTTCTGAATTCTTGAGATGGGGATTGATAATTTGGATTATTAAGATTATGCAGACTACTGTTCTTATCTTGGCTGTTATTCGGACGCAGTTTCGTCGGATGTAATTCCAACTATCTTTAGGTGTATATCCTTAACATCGTATTATATTCTATTGAATCCAGGAATCTCCATGTAATTTCCAACAGAGCCCTGTATTTAATCCACCGAGGTTAGAGGTTCAAACGAAAGTACGGTTGAAACCAATATAATTGCGAATTATTTAAGACTCAACCGGTTATAGAAAAAGAGATGAATGCCTGCTACTTAATTGGATTAAATAAATGGTTTCGTTCGGAATTATGTGCAGATTCCCAAGATCGGTGCAAAGATTTCCGAGTTCGACAAGATAAACCTGTAGAAGGTCGGAGGTTACATCAACCAAAACCTTGTCCGAATAACATTCAAGATGAGAACAGTAGTTCGAATAATCCAAATAACTCATATTATGAGCATTTATTAGGAAATAAAGGAAAAAAAAAAACACTGCAAAAGCATACCTTCTTCCAGGGGGGTAATATATTTATGCTCTTCAATCGTTCAATGTCTTCTTTTCATTTCATTGTGAAGTAGTTTGTATGTTAGTCAATGTTTTCAAAATTCACTATAGACATTTTCTTACTTTCAAGAACAAGAACCCAAGTTTGCCCAGCTGGCCAATCTTGAGTCTTTGTACCGGAAAAATATCCAGTAAATAAAACGTTGTTTGCTAAATCGTTATTTTTTATTTTTTGTTCATTTCCATACACCAAACGTGGACATAAATATCAGTAAAACATCCGCTGGGGCATAAGCTTCATTTCGATACCTTACTTTCCATGGGCGGGTTGCCTGTAGGCTGAGAGTAACCGCGTCACACAGACACCCACACAGCCAGTAAATCGAACTTACTAAGGGAGATAATAACTTCCGATTAATACCGGAAAATATCCAGTAAATAAAACGTTGTTTAGTAAATCGTATATAGTTTGCTAAAATATTATCTACTATTTTTTATATCCTTTTCTTTTGTCATGCATTTTTTTCGGTTATGGTTGTACATCAAATCATAGGTATGATAAACATTATTTAGACAGAGAATCTCCTTTCTGTATTCTAATCTATATTAGGTATCGTCCTTTAGTTGTCAGTTTTCCTCTCCATTTTTCCATTGCTGCCATCATAAAATTTGCAAGTTCATCTCGTATCCTTAACATCTTAAATTATTCAATCTCATTTGTTTAGTTAAATAAATATGGTTGGAGATAATTTTACTTGTTTAGATGGATGTTACGGTGGCTCAGTGCTAAAAAATACTGATTGCCGACCTGAGTGTCTTATGTTTGAATTTTGTTCGTCCTATAAAAACTGCTTTTACTTAGGATGTTGGCAACTTTCACGTGGTTTTTCAAATAAGTATCTGGTGTTTTTCTAGATTAAGTTCTGCCAAGAAAATTATCGGGCAAACCGATGCCAATTTCGGATCCATGTGATGATGAGTATGATGATGATGATGATGATGATGATGATGATAATGATGATGAATCTTTTAATTAAGAAATATTCGGATCTCTGTTTTCAGTCTTATGGCGTTTTATGTTTCACGGGTTAGAGTGCGCGAGGGCAGATGTCCGTGATTAATCTTTCTGTGGTCATGTTGCAAATATAGGGTTTGACACTTGCATCCGTGAGAAATAGTTTTGTATTATTATACAGACATAAGACACAGAAGAATACAAAGGGAAGGTGCCTGCTTGAATTATCACTGGTAATCAAATATGTAAGTGTATGAGAAGGCTGTTAGCAATGTAGAATGCCGACATGTTGAAGTGATTTGACGTATTAACAAAAACAGACACATGAACGAAGGGTTTATTTAGATTATAAATCTTCGTATATACAGTCCTGGTCAAAATCATAAGACCACTTAAGAAAGTAAGCGTTTACGCATAATATCGAATTTTTAATCAAACAAATGTTTGAAACCATTGCCAAAAAGGAAAATTTGATGGAAAAAAATGAAATCTGCTTCATTCGAAACCTTAACCCTGATCTAATAATTATTTAAAAAAAAAACAAATATTTTCACCTGGTCAAAATGATAACTCCACCTCTTTCGAGAAAGATGACAATGCCCAGATTTGAGTGGATGGGTACAGCGACTACTGGAATTCTTTGGGGTTTATTCTAACTATTTTTTTTTAATAAAATGCAATCCAATGTTATCAACAAGAACTAAATGATAGACGACTTTTCTGGAGTAGACTAATTGCCACCCAAATTTCAGTGAAGACCAACGAGAAATCAATGGTAAGCGGCTGTTGCGATAACGTATTTTTTTAGCAAATGTTATCGAAAGAGGTGAAGAATGCAAGAAATATGGGGTGACTTGTCACTCAGACGCCAGAGAACACCTCAAGTTGTTCTGGAAGAGAAATCTTTGAGCATTGCCTATGTGACTACTGCTAGTGAGTAAATAATAATAATAATAATAATAATAATAATAATAATAATAATAATAATAATAATCGCTGTCAAAAAATTCGGGGTAAACGGATGTTGCGAATGTACAAACTATTTTGCAAAGATTATTTAAAGAGGTGGTACTACTGGCAATCTCGTAAAACTTTCTGTCACTGAGTCTCCAGGGAACACTTTACGTCGTTTTTAAACAGAACACTTGGATGATAACCTGCGTATGAAAAAAACTAATGCGTAATAATGATAATAATAGTAATAATAATGAAAGACCGTTGAAAAGTCGAGGAGAGGAAAGGTGACAGCACTAATCAGACCTCCACTGTAAGATTGCGATGAGAGTTGTAACATTGGGGAGACTTTTGCCCCTAAATTCCCATGGAGTCGTTGGCAGTGATCGATCAATGCCAATCGGTTGTGGCGATAGCACAGATACATTTACAAAAATTGTTGAACCCTTCATTTACCCCAGCCATGGCTAGGTAAAAATTCTAAATAATTCGAAATTGTATATTGAGTATGGTTTCTGGCGTAACGGATAAAGTACTTAGTGAATTCAGTTGTAAGTTACACTTTTCTGAAGGGTAAAGGTTCAATTCTCAGCGCGGACAATACTCCAAATACAATTGGTCTTTTATTCGGTTGACGGGACTAGAACATGCTACCTACGTGGATTAAAACATAATTTGTTCTCAATTTATATCAGCATTTTGCGAATAACACTAAAGATCACGACAGTAGTTTTAATAATCAAAGTAATACGAAAAATCGGAAACATCATCAAGTTATTTGAACGGACCAGCTGTCTGAGAAATGGTAGTCGGATGTTAACTTCGCAACATCTATTAAACAAATCTGAGCGAAGCTTCAAACTCGTCAAAGGCGATATAGATATAGTAGAAGCGGAAACTTTACAACAAAAATCAAACACTTTAATATCCAGAAACAATCGTTAGATAATTTTTGCTCTGACACTGGCAATAAATCACAGTGTGTGATCTATTGGTAATCCCCTCAGTCATGTTCTGAGTGTGTGCGTAGGTGGCAACAAAGCTGATCCTGGCCTTTAACTCCCTATCACATGTTGTTTTATTTCCATCTGGAGTGTTGGTTTGCAAGCGTTCTTCTCGCTCCGGCTTTCTCTTTCTTGTTTCCTCGAGCATCGCACGTTGGTTGGTCTTAAAGGTGGTCGTGCCTTTTCCGATGGCCTGCCTCCACGCTTGCGTGTCGTTTCCCCTGGTTCATCCATGTGTCTGTGTTAATGTCACACTTCTTCCGGTTTTCTTTCAGAATATCCGTATATCGTTTCCTCTGGCTTCCTCGTATGCGCTTACCTTCTTTTAGCTGCCCGTCGAAGAGTTTTATTGGCAGACTGAAACGTAGCATTCGGAACATCTCATTGGAGGACTATCGTACCAAATTCTGTCCACCAGGTGGCCAACACTACCAGCATCGATACTATCTTCGTTAGAAACCAACTGAGATGCTCGGGCTACGGTGAGAGTATGTCATGACTCTGATCTGTCATTTGATGATTAATTCATAACTATATTGCAATTATTCTTTTCTAAAATAGCAAATGCTTTGTCAAGGTTGATGAAACATTAATTGAATCTTCTACTGTTTCAGGAAATATGTTACACCTGAGAGAAACCTTCTTCATGTATGAGAGCCAGGGAGGTCGAAAAATTGAGTACCGTTGCCAGATATCGGAAGAGGCTGCTGAGAGAACCATTTACTGTCCTGACAAAGTACAAATCCGAATTCGAAATCTAGTGGGTAATATATTTTGTATTTCTTACTGTCTTTTTCTCAGACGTTTCTCATCTTTCTCTACGCTTACATTCGAGCACCTGCCATGAAAATATTGATAGGTGCTCGAATGAGCATCAATCGATTCTTACACACGTAAAAGTTTCAACACAAAAATTTGTTTAGCTACCACTCTTACAAGTATTTTCAGTTTCTCTAAACGTAGAAGTAACCCAGATTTATTCCTTAGAACTGACGCTCTGTGGCTCAGAATACTACGCAACTGCTTCTCGGCTGACTAGAATGTAGTCGTTTTCAAGTCCAATGTAAACAAATTCTTATTACATTGTTCTCTTTAAAAAACAACTTTTTGCAACCATCACCATCATTACCAGCCATCACGGTTTTCCTCCACTATCCACTCGACACTTATTTGAATGCAGTCAAATGTAGAATAAATGTTTACTTTGTTTCCCTCATTCTATATTTTAACTATAAATAACCATGTCAGTCTTACATCAGATTTTAATATTTTTATTGTTGCTGATTAGAGAAGCATGTAAGATCTATTATTTTTTTATACAAACATGTTTATAAATATAGCTATATATTTTAATATTTCCTTAAATCCCCATGTTTTGTTTTAATTACCATAAGCCTTCCTTAATGAGAACCTTAATCTAGATGAGCGGATGTTTCTTCAGGTTTTATAATTATTTGATATTTGAGTATCGTAATTATTTTCTTTCACTAATTTAGTAGCAGAAGTAGTAGTAGTAGTAGTAGTAGTAGTAGTAGTAGAATTATTGTAATATGTTGTTCTTTATAATAATAATAATAATAATAATAATAATAATAATAATAATAATGAAAGAGAGAACTGGAAAAGAAACCAATGACAATCCATTGTGGCGATAGCACAAATACGTTTGCAAAAATTATCGAACCCTTTATTAACCCTAGCCATGGCTACGTAAAAATTCTAAGTAATTCGAAATTGTATGATAAGTGTGGGTCCTGGCGTAACGGATTAAGTACTTAATGAATTTAGCTGTAGGTTACACTTTTCTGAAGGGTAAAGCTTCAATTCTTAGCGCGGGCAATACTCAAAATACAATTGCGAATCACTTAGGTCTTTATTCGGTCATGGTTGACCGACTAGAACATGCTATCCTCGTGGATTAAAAAGAACAAGAGAGCAAGAAAACTCCTGGAAACTAAATTATATAGCAGAAACCTGATAAAAAAGTATACATGCAATGGGAGTCTCACTAGTAAGATACTCCGGACCGTTCATAGAGTGGACTAAAGAAGAACGGAGACAGCTCGATCAGAAGACCAGGAAACTTATGACCATGTACAATGCACCACACCCAAAGGACGATGTTGACCCACTCTACGTAAAAAGGAAAAAACGGCGAGACAGGGCTGGTTTGTATAGAAGACGGTGTGAACGACACAAAGAACGAACTAGAAAAATACATAATGCAGAAAACTTCAAGGATAATTATGGCAGCGAGATACACTGAAAACATCATCAAAACAGGGGCAAAGGATAAGAAGGCCAGAAAACTGTGAAGAGAAACAACGACACTGAAGATTCCTGAGAACGACAAAAGATGAGAATAACGAAAACACATGAACATGGATCGAAAAGGACACGCATACAAAGAAACACCATCCCTAATAACTGCAGCACAAGATAAGTCGATAACAACCAACAACATCAAAGGAAAGACTGGCAAAACACAAGAATTAATAATAATAATAATAATAATAATAATAATAATAATAATAATAATAATAAGAATAATAACAACAACAACAATAATAATAACAACAACAGCAACGATAATAATAATAATAACAACAACAACAAGAACAATAATAATAATAATAATAATAATAATAATGCGTATGATGATGATGATGACAACAACAACAAAAACAACAACAACAATAATATTAATAATAATAATAATAATAATATTAATAATGATGATGATGATGACGACGACGACGACAAGAATAATAATAATAATAATAATAATAATAATAATAATAATAATAATAATAATAATAAAAATGATAATAATAATAAAACAGTACTCAATGTATTTGAAATATAGATAAAATTAAATTTATCTATTATTTAGCAATTAATGATATAATTATATAATTTTCCACTAAGGATTTTTCAAATGTGGAAGATGCACATAACATAAAATAAATCTAAAGTTTTTTATTTTACTTTGTAAAGTTTATAAACGTGCACATTGAAAATCAATGAATTTCATAATAAATCCTGTACCTTAAATTTTAAAGTTGGTAACAAAAACATTTTGTTTAACTATTTTCCTGGTGTTACCAGATCTGGCTGTCTGCATATATTGGCTTCCTGAGACGAAATGCACCTTACATTGGTCCTTTTGCAAAACTTAATAATGTTCTGCAACACAAAAAAAACAAAAAAAAAAAACAACCCATACTTTTCCCTTTTTCCTTTTTCACATTTCTCTTTTCATTTCCCCCACTTCCTTACTGGTTTACAAACTTAAAATATACAAAACATTAATGCAGTAGACCTTTTTCCTCTACCATTTACAAAACTCCTTCATACTATGCAGTGCAGGAAAAAAACGATAAAATCCACTATAAAACAACCAAGTCAGACACTACAAACTAGTAGTTGAAGATACAAACAGCTTGAAGAATGATAACCTTATACAAAATAATTGAATGAAATATGAATACTATTTCGAACACAACTGGATTCAGCATTAAATAATCCGAAAAGGTTTGATATGCCGTAAAACAAAACAAGCAAGCCAAACGTTAACTATTTTCATGCCTTGAAAGAAATGCTTTTTTAACTCGTATCGTATTTGTAAGATTATATTTTATTAAGTTTTGAATTTAAATTAAAAACACCAATATGCCCGCAACAAGTTGGAAGGATTTTTTGTGTCAATATTTTCTTGGGGTGGACGAGTTAAGTATTTTGTATTAAAACATTATTAACATCTAAAATAAAAATCTCATCCGTCTGTTTAAATGTATGTATGTATGTAGGTATGTCAACCTAAACTTTCGACAGACGCGACGGATTTTCACGAAATCTATATCGTTTTGAAGCTCGATCCTTCGAACGGTACATTGGCTGAAAACATTAATTCTTTCACCCTCAACTGGGAACCTTTGCACAAGTAGGGGTCGTTGTTTTGGGTGATATTTTTAAATGCCATCCCCTCTTTTCGATTCACTAGCCTTAATTTAAACCTTCAACATTTCCAGTTTGGCGATGGACACTACGGGAAGACGGCACTTTTTCCTACCTCGCGGTACAGGTTCGAGCTTGCCTTCCTACTCCCAATTTTTTTTTTTTTGCTCTACACACACCTCCAAACACCGGAGCAATGCCGGGCACCCATGCTAGTCTGATTTAAAACATGAAAAGAAGAAAAGAATACGATATGCAATTAAATATCCTCGCCTTTCTTTCAACCTCTCTTTTTACTTCTATTTTTGGTATATCTCTTTTCTTACGCTCTACACTCTTAGAACTGATATATATATATATATATATATATATATATATATATATATATATATATATATATATATATATATATATAGTAAATTAGAAAATATATATGGCAATTAAGCTACGCAGAATATTCCGCATTTCATCCACGCTAGGAATCATCAGGCATTACTAGCAAGTTCTACCTACATATTGAGCACTGTTGAAGTAACTACTTAATGTTTACGCATAAGTTTATAATTTTGTATATTAATTTATGTGATAAAATTAAGTAACTATATATATACACACACACACACACACACACATATATATATATATATATATATATATATATATATTACATAGGTTATTGAGTAATGTTCAATTCAATATTTAAAAGTTTATATTATTATACATACCAGCTATATTTGGAGTATTGAGTATATTTGGATTCAGCATCTACGATGTTGAAAATTTCCTACTGCATTATTGCATGCACCTGATACATTTATTAAATTAAGCACTATTTATGTAGCATATATTACTTATCGAGTCTTGGGGTGGGATGGAAAGAAGGCTTGCATTTTTTTGTTCTTTTTCGACTCTTCAGGTAATTTGTATTTGTCTATCGAGGGGAAACCCGCTATACTCAGACAATTATTATTTTTGATCCCTGCAAGAGTGCACTTTTTTGGGGGGGAGGGAGAGATGGTTTCCCCCACATTATAAACTACCTTATGTCACTATTTCTTTCATGATGAAGCAAATAAATACCAACTTTATTGCTCTAGAGTTTGTGTCACATAATGGACCGAGGCCGTGCTAACAAAATAGTATTAAAAATGTTTAACATATTTCTTTTAATACTTGTTTATTTATCTATTATCTCCATTGGAACTCATTCTTTTTAAAACCATGTTTATGGATCACTTTAAGTTAAATATAATGAATAAAACAAAGGAGTAAAAAACTATGAGGACGCGCTACTGAAGCCCTAAATTTAGGAGGCATCAAAAACTCTACTAAAACCAAGTTATTCTTTAAGTGTTCTGCATTATGCATTTTCCTAATTCTTTTGTTTTTTGTCAGTCATACGGTGTTCTATAAAAACCAGTCCTCTTCCCACGTATTTTCTTTTTCACATAGAGTTGATCAGAAGCAGCCTTAGTGTGTAGCACATTGTGCATAGTCATTGGTTTTCTGGTCTTCTGATCACCATGGTCATCAGTTTTTCTTTTGTCAGACATATAAAACGCCGTGTTTTACTGATGACACTGCCCGAGCGTTTATAACGTTTATTAGGTTCGGTCTATATGGTATAGTCTAGAAGAGATTCTATTTTCGTTTGATGTCTTCCATATTATTATTATTATTATTATTATTATTATTTTACTACTACTACTACGACTACTACTACTACTACTAATAATGATAATTATTATTATCATTATTATCGTTATTATTATCATTATTATTATTAGTAGTAGTAACAGTAGTAGTTTTTGTTTGTACCCAAACAAATCTACAGTATAAGGGACTATTAAACATCAAATTTTGTCTGAAAAGTGTTTCGAATTGTTATTTCATTTCACAGCGTTTCACCCCTCTCTTTTGCTTCATCTGATTCGTCTATTTTACTATAAAAATTAGTATACGATAGCGTGTGTGTTATTTTGTGTGCCACGCTTATATCTTTTTTTTTTTTCTTCCGAGTGACCGTCGTTTAATTGTTATAAACTTCCATTTCTTATCATATATAGTTTTACCAAGAATTCTACCTAGGTTTTAATTTCAGTTTCGATTATTGCTGATGGCACTCAAGTAGTCTATTTTTATTATAAATAAAATACCAGGAATTCTACATATCTTTTGATTTCGGTTTCTATTATAGCTAAAGTAACTAAGTCTCTCTCTCTCTCCTCCTTCTTTCTTTCTCTCTCTCTCTCTCCGTATATATATATATATATATATATATATATATATATATATATACATATTCTCCATAAGTATTGTTTCGATTACGATTCAAACTGATGCACCAAACTTTATAATATATATGAACCGAAGGAAAATTGACTATAATAATATATATGACACCTCTCCTAAATTGAAATATCATATTTAAGCGTATTTTACGACCGGGCTACGCATGGCGTCCCTGCTAGTTTTCATAAATACTTTTGCAGTTTTAACAAAATAGCTACAATAATATCAGAATGGCCTCATTTACGCTGAATATCCATGAATACCAACATCAATATATTATACATGAAAGAGTCCACTGTGGATTTGTTTTAGTTTACTTTCTTCACATCCCATCTCACCATACCTTCATGATCACACTAGACGCACATGCAATGACAATTGCTATATAGTCTAACATATAAGGTTGTAATCTGTTGGACAAAACATAAGTAAATGAATATCGCAAATAAATACTTCCCGTGTGCTCTTTTTAAGTGTCCGTCTATCTAGTGATGCACTCAAAAATGAATTTAATTACTAATATTAAACATAATATCAACAAATAAAAGTTTACAAAACATTGAATTATGTTCCAATGTTATATGACGATATTTTACTATAATTAACCCTAACCCTAACCCGACGGTGGTCATGTGGTTAGAGACCCGGGCTGATTATGTTGGTGTTCCGAATTATAAATAGGGGTATGCCAACAGCATATTATTTTATTGTTTTGATTTTCGCGTATATATCCAACACAGTTAGACACAGTTAATCAATTCAGAACCACATCACTCTGTATAAAAGCATATAAGATATAAACGGATACACACTCGAGAGTCAAAACAATGAAAAGTATATGCTGCGTCTTAGCGCTAGTTATAAAAATAGTTTGTTCCACAGTAATCACTTTCACTAAGGATGTTGTCAATCTTGTCGTAGTCTGTCCCAAAAACATCAATACTGTTCTTGATAACATTCTGACTAGAAAAATATCGAGGAAACCAATGCCAACAATATTTTTTTAGTTTCATACGATATGATAATGATGATGACTATGATTTCATTTACAAGCTAAAAATTGAACAGTAAAATAAATAGAAAATAAAATAAAAAATCGTTACATAGAAACATGAGTACACAGGATCCCCCCTCATTATTTCCAGGTCAACACCGAGCGTGCTTAATAATACGCATAAAAGAGTGATGCTTCTTATTCAGGCAAATTATATACACATGTATTTTGAAGGTGTCAGTGTTTTTCCCTCGCTCACTCGTTTGTGTGGTGGGTGTTAAATTTGGGTACACTTTATGAATATGCTTAAACGTTTAAACATTCATCTGTTTTCCCGCCACCCTTTGAAGTGCCGAGAAAAGAGGACACATTCCCCTGTTTGCATTTATATATGTGATCAGGTCTATTCGCACAGGTGTGTACACTCTCCCTCGTAAATAGTCGGACACATGGGTTCTGATGACACTAGTAAGGAGATTTCGACAAAAGCATATAGGCTATATATATACAGATGTCACACACACACATAAACACACAAACACACACACATACACACACACACACAAACACAAACAGACACACATTCATTATATATATATATATATATATATATATATATATATATATATATATATATATATATATATATATATATATATATATATGTACTAGCATTTCAGCCCGGCGTTGCCCGGGTATTTGGAGGTGTATGTTGAGCAAAAAAAAAAAAAAAAAAAAGCGGTAATTTTTTTTTAATTTTGACCCCAATTATGACCCCTTAAAATGTATTGTTTTGGGCTCAAATCAAGTTATTAAATTAGATCCATGTCCAAGGAACCTATATATAAAATTTCAAGTGTAGACCCAAAATTGTCGGAGGAGTTTGGTAGAGTTCTCAATTGTAAAATCTTTACCGCCATATTTCTGGCCGAAAACTGATCACATCGATTTTCCCAAATCTCAGTACCCTGTGTATCAAATTTCGAGTCTGTAGACTGAAAACTGACAGAGTTATTGCGTGGGTAAATATACACACACAGACACGCACAGACAGACAGACATACATACACTTTCACTTATATATATATATGGAAGTGTCCCCACAACAGTATCTTCATGCTTTATCTTTTGAACTTATTCTGCCTGTCTGTCTATCTGTCTGTCTGTCTGTCTGTCTGTCTCTCTCTCTCTCTATATATATATATATATATAGATAGATAGATAGAGAGAGAGAGAGAGAGAGAGAGAGAGAGGGAGAGTGGTGTGTGTATATATATATATATATATATATTTACAGTGGGGAACATAAGTGTTGGACACATCCCATTATTCTTTATTTAACACATTTTTTTATGCAGTGAATGACGTGAAAATTTAACAAGAAATAGTTACTAATTTAACAATAACAAATAACTTTAGAAATTGGAACCTTTTAATGCATAACAAAAATTATCTATCTATCTTCTAAAAATTCGCTTTTCTTTTGTGTGTATTGATATTCATATTAAAACCCCTGTTTTTTATTTATTTAAAAGAAAATACAGTTTTCTTATATATGGGTTCTGGAAATGCATTCACTAGCAAAAGATCAAGCTAATTTGTATATTCTTTTTAAACATTCATTTTAATTAATTCCCTATTAGTTTTTCAGTTTTTTTATGGGATGATCGTCTAGAGTTTACTATTTCGTGTAATTATATTCATGCAGATATTCTACATGATTTATACTTGCATAATATTTGCGTAAAATCTTTACATTAAACAAAAAATTGTTTCCATATATATTTATGGATACGTATATATTTCTGTTTAATCTATTAGTGTATCTATCTGTATATCTATAAAAGTGGCAGTGTCTCTTTGTGTGTGTGTGTGTGTGTGTGTACATTTTCTAGGCAATAACTCTGTCAATTTTTAGTCTACAGACTCGAAATTTGATATACAGGGTACTGAGATTTGGAAAAATCGATGTGATCGGTTTTTGGCCACAAATTTGGCGATTAAGGGTTGAACGTTCAACCATTGGACCATTGAGAACACTACCAAACTCTTCCGACAATTTTGTGTCTACGCACTTGAAATTTTAGTTATAGGTTGCTTGGACATGGATCTAACTTAATAACTCGATTTGAGCCTAAAACAATAAATGTAAAGGGATCATTATAGGGGTCAAAGTTTTTTCAAAAATTAAACTCTGTGGTCTCTTCCAAATTACTAAGACAATTTCTTGTCTAAATATTTGAAATTTTACCTAAAGGGTATTCAGAGATAGGGCAAGATTTTTCATCGGTTTATATATGATTGCATGTCTGCCTTAAACGTTCAATAGAGGCGACGGATTTTTCCAAGATCAGTATCTTTTTAAAGTTCGACCTTTCATACGACAAATATCGAAAAATTGGCTAAAAAATTAATATCTTCCCCTTAAACTAGGCACTTTTCTACACGAGGGGGGGTCACTTTTTTCCCCGATAATTTTTAAAGTTATACTCCCCTTTAGATTGTCTAGCCTTAATTTTAAAAAAATGTCGCTTCCAGTTTGGCGGTTGTCGTACAAGCATAAACGTTAGGTTTTACCCCGTTCTTTTCCTCCTTTACGGTACGAGTTCGAGCCTGCTTCCTACTTTTTTTTTTGCACGACATACACATCCAAACACCTGGGTTTGCTCAGCATACACCTCAAAACACCCGGGCAACGCCGGGCACCCAAGCTAGTATATATATAAAAGTGAACGTGTGTGTGTGTGTGTGTGTGTGTGTGTGTCTGTGTGCGTGTGCCTACAGATTCGAAATTTGATATACAGGGTACTGAGATTTCGGTAAATCGATGTGACTGGTTTTTGGACAGAAATTTGGCGATTAACGGGTCAAAGTTAACGATTTGACCATTGAGAACTCTACCGAACCCCTCTTACAATTTTGGGTTTAAACACGTTAAATTTTAGATATAGGTTCCTTGGACATGGATCTAATTTAATAACTTGATTTGAGCCCTAAACCATAAAATTAAAGGGGTCATAATCAGGATAAAAAAAAATTGACCTTTTTTTTTTGCTCAGCATACACCTCAAAACATTCGGGCAACGCCGGGCACCCATGCTAGTATAATAAAAACGAGAATATCCGGAAAAAAGTATTGGGCACCTTGTTTTAAATTATATTTTATTATTATTTTTTATAAATAATGCTGGAAATTGCTATTTGCATTTTAATTTGCCGACACTATTATACGTTTTAGAAGTTACTCGATTGTTGGAGACCATGCTCTACGTCGTTGGAAAGTATTGGAACACCTTAGTCACCAGTAAGCCATCACGCGTGAAGGTTTTCAGGATGAGTAAACGTAAAGAACTCTCTCAAGTCGTCTGTGATAAGATGATTGCGGAGCACAAGAATGGAATTGGTTATTATCGTATATCTGCTCAATTCAAAATCCATGTAAGCACCATAGGAAACCGTTTTAGGAAATGGAAGGTACATGACTCAACGGTGAACCGTCCGCGCACCGCGTACATCTCGAAATACACCATTACTAAAAAAAATGCCATGTTAATGCTCGTCTGGAGTTTGACA
>NC_136504.1:30941833-30984333 GCF_053919585.1 Euprymna scolopes
TCTGTATTAAAATTTTCGCATGTGATGCGGAGGCAGGCTACTCTCCTCGAATGCATGTTATTGGGGTTTTGAATACTGACTACAGGTACGTTCAACTGATGAATCCTAATGAGGGCGAAACTCTAGTCTAGGCCTTCAGTTCTGCGGCTTTCATAGTGTATATAAATTCCGATGTTATTTGATTGTAGAAATCATTTTGAACACACACACATATCTCTCTCTCTCTCTCTCTCTCTCTCTCTCTCTATATATATATATATATATATATATATATATATATATATATATATATATATATATATATGGGGATCGATCATCAAAGTGATTTAACAATTTTGCGACGCAGATCCAAAGATGCAAAGCATTTATTCTAATCCAATGTGCAGGACAGTGTATATTATTATATAAATCGTGCTAATTAGCTCGCATTTTTAATACATCAATATCTAGGCACGTTTGAAAAATATTAATTTTGAATGTATTTTATCATCATATTTTAACGTAATACAAATATATATATATATATATATATATATATATATATATAATGCATATACTATATAAAATCTGTTTAATGAGGCAGTGTGCTTTTACAAATATATCATTCTGTTATATATACGTATATATGTTTTATATATATATATATATATGTGTGTGTGTGTGTGTGTGTGTGTTTGTGTGTGTATATGTGTGCGTGTTTTGATTGTTTTCTTTTAAATTTAATTGGATCGGGAATTCCAACAATATACCAGAATTTAACAACGTGAGAATGGTCCCTGGCGTAACAGATGAAGTAAAATTTCGTGTTACGTGACACTTTTCTGGATGTTACAGGTTTAAACAATTAGTGCAGGCAATTTTAAGTCCACAACTGAGTATTAGTTACGATTAGGGCTGTGACAACAGCATATTCTTTTCATTATTTTGACTCTTGAGTATATATGCGTTAATATCTTATATGTTTTCATATAGACTGATGTGGTTCTCGGTTGATTGGCTGTGTCTTACTGTGTCGGATATATACTCCAGTCAAAAGAATGAAAACAATATTCTGTGGTTAACCCTAGTTACAGATTGTACCTGATGGAAAGCAGAGCATGCCTTCATCTTGGATTTAATATAGAGTTTCGTTCGAAATGCTGTGCCGATTACTGAGTTCGCCAGAACGATCCGCGACTTGGACAAAATCAATCTGTTGAAGGTCAAACGTTACATCGACCAAAATATTGTTAAACCGTTACTCAAGATGAGAACATTAATTCATCCAATACAAATAGTATAAATAACAAACTTGATGTATCACAAATCAAATCTCAGCGCAGGAAACGTAATGGAGCGTACATGAGGATATACGACCGCCCACACAGCATGACATGATATTTAAAAAGAAACTTATCATTGACTATATCTCATATTTCATGAATAATTTATATGAAAACAAAGAAAAACACCCACAAACTAACATACAAAATAAAGACCAAATGAAAAGATATTTCTCACACTTTTCTCTCTATTTAAGGTCGTAAATGAGAAGTTTTCAAAATCGTTACATAAAAGCCTTAAAACGTGCTCTAATTCTCCTTATATAAAAACGAAATTCTGCTGTTTTTTTTTTAACAAACTGGTAAAAATAAATTATAAAAAAAAACGTTAGAATTTTCAATTTCTTTGACTTTGGTTTAATAACGGTCTTTTTAAAAATGTTAAAAGTATATATATATATATATATATATATATATATATATATATATAGAGAGAGAGAGAGAGAGAGAGAGAGAGAGAGAGACAGACAGACAGACAGACAGACAGACAGAATGAGAGAGAGAAAGAGAGGGAGATTCTTTTTTAAATTATATATGTATATAAGTATATAGACTTGTAAAAATTATATATATATATATATATAATTATTACAAAAATAATTATTAATGCCTACAGAATCTAGTGTTATAATAGTTTTTTTTTCAAATGCCGTAATACTCGGCCATAATGATCATAATATCAGGACCTTCGCATGCAAGCTTAGGTAACCGAATTTCTATTTCAACTTTAAAATGCTCAAGATTAAGAACCGAGTTTTTTAAGGGGCTGATAAATATTAAAATAATACTTTTTAATACCTACAGACACTAGTTTTGTTTTAAAATCTTTTTGAGAATCATCAGTGCGTGCGTGTGTCTATGTGTGTGTTTGTTTGTGTGTCTGTGTGGGTGTGTGTGTGCGAGAGAGAGAGAGAGAGAGAGAGAGATATCGCGATTTCGTGTTGCTCGATCACCTTACATTGTCTTAATATATTTATTCTTGTATTTGGCTCTATAAATTTCCCTTAATATTCGTGGCGGTTGACTATGATGTGGCTTTGTATTGGGGTTCAAATACCTCGACACGCAGAAACCATCACTTCCTGCAATCATCAATGCATCAAGATTACACGAGAGAGTTCAGTACATAATATATATATATATATATATATATATATATATATATATATATATATATATGCTATCATCGTGTGTGTTCGTGTGTATGTATGTGTGTGGTGGGGTGGAGAGGGTTGCCGTAAGCCGTAGTGAAGGCAACCTTTCTAGTAGAAGCAAATCTCTGATTTAAACGAACCATAAAGCGAGAGACCAGTACCCCCATAAAGCTTGTCTGCGGTTTAACTTGTTGCTGGCTATCTCAACTATTTTGAACCGAGAGAGAGACTTAGCTGTCGTACAAAGCTAAGACATCATCTTTGTATAAATACTCCCTCAGGCATTTGTCTATTGAAATTGTCCTGTGGCGATGAAAGTCATTTTGGGGATCATCGACGTTTAAGTGTCTGAGGGAGTGGCATTCGTCTGACAAGACGTTGTAATCATTCATATATATATATATATATATATATATATATATATATAAGCAAGATAACCGGCGTTGCCCGGTCGTAAAATACACTTAAATGTGATGTTTGAATTTATGCAGATTTCGTATTAATTATAGAATCAATTCTCTATTGATTATTATGTGTACACATTATGTAGTATTGATTTTACACATAAAAGAAATCACTTAGGTGGCATCAGCTAGTATCGAAACTGGATCCAAAACATATAGCGCTCCAGCTTTAGTCATTACTGTTTAATATATCTGCGCTTTGATATGAAAAGTCTAAAGATGAATTAACATTATATATATATATATATATATATATATATATATATATATATATATATATATATATATATATATATATATATAATGTTAACGTTAATTCATTATATATATATATATATATATATATATATATATATATATATATATTCATTAATGAATTAATGACTAAAGCTGGAGCGCTATATGTTTTGCCTGATGCCCCCCAACTAATTTTCTTTACTTTGGAAATCACTACTACAGATTGTGTACAATATAATAATAATCAATACCTGTGACTCCTTGGGTCAATATATGTTATAAATCGCTATGGAAGAGTGAGTATACAGAATTGATGTATAAAAGTGCAATATAGCATGCAGAATTAATGTATAAACGTGCAAAAATTGGATGCACGCGCACACAGAAAACAACACAGAATACATTGGATAATAAAGTTCTTAACTCCCTTGCATAAGATATACGTCATCTGTTAAAAACCATTGAAAAAATATACGAAAAGAAAAAATACAAGGAGGGAGTAGAGATTGTACAGGCGCACACTAGTTTGTGTGTGCGTGTGTGTGTATTTTAATAATCTTTAAACTATATAAAAAAAATTAAAACCGATTAAACGGTGAGGGCTTTTCAAAGCAAATCCTTAAAAAAAAAATTGTCCCCCACACACGTTTGAAGTGTCTCTACGTATTTCTCCTTTCGGCCTCGATCGCCCCCGCCAAACTTGAAAAAATGCTAACGATTACATATCTTGCTACGTCACCAAGAATTGAGGTCTTATCTTACGTTAAATTCACATAGGAAAATGATTCCCCACGCTAAAATGTTTAATTTTATTTTTAATATTTTTGATTCATTCTTCTATATTATATTTAAAGGACGTTAAAACGTAATAGCCAAAAAAGTAGATGTTGATTTTCTTTTAGCAGATAACCTCCGCTGGGTAAGGTCATAAATAAAACAATATATATATATATTTTTTTGAAATATGTAAATTAATAATGTATTTCCTTTTTACATTAGAAAACATATTTGTTTTATTAAGTAATTCTGTTTAAACAATTTGAAATTGCAATGAAAAATACAAATAAAATAATCGTAAAAAATACTTTGGGACACAAAAAACGTATTTTTATATTAATTTCAGTTATAAGCATGCACAACTTGAGTAAAGAAAACAGTTTTAAAAATATGTAGGTGCACCTGAACAATCAGCGCCCATTTTCAATTTTTCGTTTTTGTCTTTTTCCAGCTATGTCTGCGGATTATCGGACACTAAGCTACCAGATAATTAAAAAAAACGAAAAAAGTAAATATTTAAAGATTTGAAAGAAGATTAAGTGTAATATAAACGTTCTAGAAATCCACCTCCTCCCATTTTCAGAACCGATTTACAGCCCCGATTTGACATTGGTTCCTTCAGCCCACCCCCTGCTTTTATTATAATTTCATTTTCTTTTTCTTTTCTTTTTTTTTTCGACTTTTCACTTTAAGAAAAGTTTGGTTTGTCGCCCAGGGCATTATTTCTTATTTATTTATGCCTTTTTAAAAAGCGTTTTTGTATTTAAATATCCGCGCTATTTTTTTCACTTTAACTAGTCTACCCGCTGGCCCTTAAAGGATTAGATTAAAATGTTTAAAATAAAACGTGGTTTTGAGATTACATTGAAATGAATGGCTCTCGTCTTCAGGAGGCCTCAAGTTTTGACAAGCTTCTGGGCTTGACCATTACTCCTGATCTTAAATGGAACACGTACATCAAATCTGTTGCCAAGGCCGCTGGAAAATGGTGGGATCTTTCTATCGATCCAGTAGATATCTCACTGCTGATGCTATTCTCTATCTATATAAGAGCCAGGTACGTCCAAGGATGGAATACTGTTGGCACATCTGGGCAGGAGCTGCTAGAAAGGACTTGGCCTGCCTTGATAGAGTTCAAATAGACTTCGTAGCCTCGTAGGAGATGTCACAGAAGAGATGTTGCGAGTTTGTCTCTGATGTATAGTTATTTTCATGGAAAGTGTTCGACTGAGCTTCAATCTATGGTCCCCCCTCGCAAAACTTTCACAAGAAACACTCGTCTAGCTGTAAACACTATCAATAATTCCCCCACTCTTTATCTGTGCCTAAACCTAAACGTAGATTCCATGAACAAAGCTTTTTTATTAGAACTGCACGCCTGTGGAATTGTCTTCCGTTTTCCTGCTTTCCGGCTGACTACAATATGATTGTCTTCAAGTCTAACGTAAATAAGTTCTTGATGAGCCGTTCCATATAAGTTATCAAATTTAACAACTTTTCATTACTAATGATTATTATATTTTCCAATTTCTACTGTACACTCTTTAACCCTTATCCTTGAGTGGCCTCTTGGCCTTGATAATGAGTTGATACCTATGAAAAAAAAAGAAAAAGTCCAATGTGAACAAGTTCTAATTGAATCGTCCCCCTAAGTAATCCAAGTTTCAAAATTCCCACTGTTTACTATGCTAAAATCACAATGACTAATGTATACCTATTAACCCTTATCCTCGAGTGGCCTCTGGGCCTTGATAAGTGGTGACACCCTTGTAAAAAAAACACAAAAAAAACATTGTCTTTTATTGTATTGAGAAAACATTTTTTAAGTGATGAATGAACAAATAAAACTCAGGATGCCTCCAGAGCACTATTTCCAGCACTAATTAAAATTAAACAGCCCATCCCGAAGGCGCTACTAAAACCAAGTTTCTACCTTTTCCCTCCTTCATATAGACAGAAAGAGAGAGTGATGAAGAGAGAGAAAAGAGTTATGTAGAAAGATATTTGTTCACATTATATTTCAATTTCTCATGTTCCTACTGACGGAGAAATAACGGCGCCTTGTGAACGTTTACGAAGCTGATGCAGTTGATATCAGCTAAGTTAGAAAACGGCTTTGTTAATTCCAGAGTGGCGACAAAAATGTGAATGTCATAGCGCGCTTCCATGCACAACCATCAACTCATCGCTGAAAAAAATTGCATTGAGAATGTTTGTTACTATGTAGAAAAATGAAGTCTTGCCCCTTCTAATGGTACCGCTTCCCTCTTCGTAGATCTTTATCCTTTTATTTTTTAGTTGAAAAGTAGAATGCATCACTTTTAGAACGACTCTTGTTTCCATCTGGTGCTACCAGATCAGGTTTTCTGAAGGTACAGGCTTTCTGATCTAAAATGCTCCAAACATTGAGATCATCGTTTTTCTTCTTTTCCTTTGCTGAACTCAATCATGTTCTGCAATGTGAAAACCAAACAATCAAACAAATATCATGAATAAATAGTTGAATATATTCAGAAGATGAATATAAAACCATTTATTGATTTCTAATATTAGTGTATTTAATATTGAATAATCCGGAATGTGTTGATATGCCGTAAAGCACACAAACATAAACATATCAACCAGCCTTGAAGACGTCGGGTTACGGAATCGTAAAAGATATACAGAATACCTTAACTTCTTAAACGTATATAAACAGCTAATTAAAAAAGACATTTTTTTTATAAAGCTGTATTGTATTTGTTTCTTCTTTATCGACAACCAGGATATTTATAACCAATCCAACTGAAAACGGTAACAAGTGAGAAATAAAACGTGAAGGGGGTGCGTAGAACCTATGACACAAAGGCTTAGTGAGATTATCAACCGAACTGAAAGGGTTTCTGTTGTCGCCTCAGATTCGCTGACATTACACGCGGAATTTCTTCATCTTTCTTCTCCTCTGTCAGAACCAATAACATTGAGCCTTTACACTTCTTTGTTTATCTTTCGGATGAATCGTGGCCACACTGACTGTTGGGAAAGTTTCTCGTTCTAGTCTTACAAGCTTTGGTTAGATTAACGTCATTTAGAAGATAATAGTTGTTCTTGTTTGTTTACTAGTCTGGCTTTTATTTTATTTCTTTTTATTGGTAATTTTGTCTCTGTAACTAACTGAACAAGTTAGGATTTGACATTGTGGCCCTCGTCATCTTCATCGTCATGTCATCGTAGAGTAAGTGCTTGAAATTTTGTTGAGAACGGTCATAGTGTTCTTTGGGTGGTTATACCAACCAAACTTTACCATGGTGCCAATCTAGTATGTAAGGACTCGAAGATGAGAAACGAAACATCCTTATTGAACGGCTCGATCCTGGGAAATGTACGAGTTAGTCTTTACTTTCTCTTTCGAGTGGTTGCTGTGTTAATTGCAAGTCTTTTGAGATCTGCCTAACTTTTTACACGCCAGAGTGCCACATTGAGAAACTCGGGTTTCTTTCAGGAGGGTTAAAAGTAGGCGTTTGAGGTACATCCGCCAGCCTTGGAAATCTCGCTTCTATAATTTATCCTTTGGTTTCCACATCCTATTACTTTTACAAAGACTGAAGACTTGCTGTTTTCTTGGTCGGAATCCACCCATCTAATTTTTATTATTGGCTAATTTTTTAATCGTGACGTCATTTTACTTAGCTCCTTAAAACAAGCAATTTCATGCCTTGTCTGAAGTGATTTCTATTTTTTTTAAATGGCCTGTCGCCATGTCTAGCTTACTTAGAAAATATATTAAAATTTCCTTGTTTTTACTAGCCTGCCATTCTCCCAAAAGGAATATTTTGAATGCGCTAAAAAATCATTTACTTATTGCTATCCACGTAATATTTGTTGAGATATTCACACCGGTTCGTTCGTTGTCCGCTTCCGTTTTTTTTATTTGCTTTTTCTCGTAGTTAATGTCGTTGGGGAAATTCTGAGTTAAACACTTTATTTCACCCACCCATGTCTCCTTCGTACAGTTTTGACAGATGTAGTTGTAAAAATGTTGAATATTTATCATTAACGAATTTTATGATAAAAATATTACGGGTAAGTGGCTAGAAAACCGGGAGATTTGAGTTTGAAATATTATTGTATAATTTTGTTGTGGTTTAAATTGTATTCTTTTTTAATTCAATTTTTACCCCAAACAAGGCACAGTGCCATTTTAAAGTAGGGGGCTACTCTCGGGGACATAAGTTGCAGGGGTATTATGAAGAGATATTAGTAGCAAGGTGTCTGTTCATATTACACTTGAACTTCTGCATGTCAGTGCAGTAAGGAAAGCAGAACCCCGGAAGAGAGTTCCAAAGTCTAGCAGTTCTGGGGAAGAAACTATTGGAGAAGAAGGCATGTCTACACCTAGGGATCTCTACTGTGAAGGGGTGGAATTTGGCTGCTTGTGGAGTTTTCGGGGATGTTAACGTCGAGGGGGTACAAGTGATTGTAGTTCGTCAGAGCATTAACCATTAAATATTTGTAGAACAGGCAGAGGGATGCAACATTTCGTCGAGTCAGATTCCTGGAGGGAGGCAGCAGTAAATAACCGATTCTATCAATGCAAAAGTAAATATTCTTTGCAAAAAAATGAACACCCAACTTGGGGGCTGACATAATGAATAGATTTATTACCGAATCTTTTTTTTTTTTCAATTATCACAAAGACTCAATTTAAAAATGTTGTATGAACTTTGTAGAAAGAAGTTCGTGAAGTGGGTGCAACTTGATAAAAATAAATAAGTAAAAACAAACAAAATATTTAACGCTTTGGTAAAATTAAATTACTGTTTTACAAATTTCAGAATTTTTCACGATTCCCACACTTTATCTGTACCTAAATCTAAACGCCGATTCCATGAACAAAAGTTATTTCCTAGAAGTGCCAGCATGTGGAACACCATTTCATTGGCCTGCTTCCCAGTCGATTATAAGATGGTAGCCTTCAAGTCCAATGTAAACAATTTCTTGATGAGCCGTCCCCCTAAATAATCAAAATTCTACCCAATCTACATCATTTACACTTTTTTTTATTACATTTTCACCCCAAACAAGGCAAATTGCCACTTTGTTGTAGGGGGCTACTATCAGGGGCAACACTACTGGGGTACTATGTAGGGATTTGGGCAGCAAGGTGTCGGTTCACGTTACACTAACTAAACTGCCACCTTACATTAATTAAAAATAATTCTCGAATGGTCTTAGGACCTTGATAAATTGTGACGCCTTTGTAAAAAATATATGACGTGTGAACAATAAAATATTTTAGTACGAGGCTGTTTCATAATCGGGAGTATTAAAGGCAAAGGATTGCCTTTTCTCATCTTGTTTTTATGTAATAGGAGATATCCACATTCCGTACATCAGAGTTCACTCAATCTCCTTTATAAACAGGCACGTGCTTACACTCACGCAATATTTTCAGAATAAGACACAACGCATGTTTTTTATGGTTCAAATATTTGTTGATAGGCTATCTCTTAGTCCAGTATATACAAAGAGGCGTTGTAAAATTAAGTCGTCTTTTTTAATTCCGCCCAAATAAATGAGAGGGGGTTGCAAATAGCATTGGTATAGTGACAGCGTATGCATCTATGACCTCCAAGTTTCATCTCTCAGTTGGAGATACTGACCGTATAAGACTAAGAACGTAACCCTTGTCCTGGACTTGTATCAGAAGCAGATTTGCGTTATTAACAAATTCGGAAAGACATAAGTCTGCTCGTTTTTATAGCACCACTCCCGTCTTTGTAGCTCTTTATTTTTTAGTTAAAGAAATATAGGAGGCCTTAATTTTGGGACGACCTCGGTATTACAACGTGCACTACGGACGGCCATGCATAGATATCATTCATCGATGGTAAAAATCCATTGAGAACGGTGATGACAATGTAAAAAAAATATGTTCTGGAAAATAAAAGGTCGCTCGTTTCAATGGTATAACCTCCGTCTTCGAAATTCTTCAACTTTTTAAGTAAACAAATAGGTGCCTTTATTTTTTGAACTATCATCGTTAAGTGTTAATAAAAAAAAACATGTAACCCACTTGGATTCAATGTGAGAGAAAGTCTGACATATCAAAATAGATGTTTGTCTCAGACATCTGCTGCAGGTAAATAAGCTGACTGTTACTGCTTTAACTTTTGTCATAATGTTATTCATGAGATATATTTCGACTTTACTACAATACATATTTCATATAATACGAAAACAAAAGAAAAAGGAAAATGAAAGAAATGCATTCAGATAATACAGTAGAACCCGGGGGTTCGGCATTAAAAATTAGTTACAAAATACAGTACAGTATATAATACACATGTATATAATCAAATAACATTATAAATAACACGTTAAAACGGGGCAAACACCTTAACAAGGGGCCGGGATAAACATCGTATTACACTACGTAACCTGAAAAAACGTATCCTACGGGTACTGTATCCTGGCGTTTTAATGTAGATATAATTTAGTCGGACCCCATTAAAAATAACATTTATTTTATAAAAACAGGGTAACAGTAACTAAGTGGTAAACAACACGAACTGAAAACCTTAGTGCGTCAAGTTGGGGTCTTATTTGTTTCTCGGAAAAAAAATTATCGTACTGCTTGTGAATAATATCCTCGGTATAAGTAAATAAAATTAAAAAGTAAATGTTTTTCTGTGTCAACTATTTTAATGTTTATCAAGATTTATAGCAGAATACGTGCTAATGGCTGAATAATATATATTAAGAGTTCCTTATAGGATTAAAAAATACATAACAAATATATTAATTTAATATATTACTAGCAGGGAGACCCGACATTGTCCGAAATTGAATGAAGATCAACGTCTGTTCCACACTTCTATATTTTTATTGTCATCGAAATCCGTGACATCCCTTATTTTCAATCAAATCGATTTAGCTGGAAACTTTAGAGATGCACCGCTGTGCACCGGGACGAGCTTTCACATGTCTCATCATTGTAGTTTACTCCTCCGCCAATTTTGGGTCTATACAGTGGACATGGATCTAACTTAATAACTTACTTGGAGTCCCAAACAATAAATGTAAAGGGGTCAAATTTAAAAACATTTGATCTCTGCAGTCTCTACCAAATTATTCAGACAATTTCTTGTCAAAACATTTGAAATTTTACATAAAGGATATTCAGAAATAGATCAAGCTTTTTAATCGGTTTGGGTCGAAAATTTGAGCTACTAATATATAAATGTATGTATGCATGTTTGCATGTCTGGCTAAAACTTTCGACAGAAGCAACGAATTTTCACAAGATCAGTGGCGTTTTACAGCTCGGCCCTTCAGACGACAAATACCGACAAAAATGGCTAAAAACCATAATTCCCTCACCCTCAACTGGACACTTTTCTACAGGGAGGGGTCGCTTTTTTCGCCGATATTTTTTTAAAGTAACACCCTCTTTTCGATTGTCTAACCTTAATTTAAACGGACGTCACTTCCTGTTTGGCGGTGGCCATAACAGCAAAGACGTCAGGTTTTTCCCAGTTCTTTTCGTTCTTCACGGTACGGGTGCGAGCCTGCCTTCCTACTACAACTTTTATTTTTGTGATTTTTTGCTCAGCACACACCTCCAAACACCCGGGCAAAACCGGGCACTCATGCTAATATATATATATATATATATATATATATATATATATATATATATATATATATATATATATATATATATTTGGTACAACTGGTAATTAGAAAAAACCTGAAGAGAGTGTTCAATACTATTGCAGAGCAAACGTGTGTTTTATTTTTTTATTACCGTTTTATCTGTTTGTTTACATATGTTTCAGATGTTTGACCATGTTTACGATCCAACAGCCTCGTCAGACCTTATACTCTGACGAGGCTGTTGGATCGTAAACATATATATATATATATATATATATATATATATATATATATATATATATATATATATACAAGTGAAAATGTATGTGCGTGTGTCTGTGTACATTTCCCTACCAAATAACTTTGTCAATTTTCGGTCTAGAGACTTTAGATGTGACTTAAAGGTTACTGCGATTTTGAAAAATCCTTTTAATCAGTTTCGGCCAGAAATTTGGCTGTTAAGGGGTCAAAGTTAAACGATTTGACCTTTGAGAACTCTACCAAACTCCTCCGTCAATTTGGGGACTAAAAACTTGAAATTTTAGATATAGATAAGTAGGGCATGTACATAGCTTTATAATTTGATTTTTGCCTAAAACAATAACGGCTAAGGGGCCATGATTGGGGTCAAATTAAAAAAAACTTGACCTCTGCGCTCTCTACTAAATTGCTCAGCCAATTTTTGGTCTAAACATATGACATTTTTCATAAAGTGTATTCAGACATAAGGCCAGCCTTTTGATCGTGTTTTTGCTGTGAATTTGGCTTCCAAGGGGTCAACGTCTAAAAGATTTGACCCTTGCGGTCTCTAGCTAACTATTAAACCTATTTTGGATCCGAACATTCGAAATTATAAAGGGTATTCAGACATGCACCAAGCTTTTTAATCAGTTTTTGGGCGAAAATTTCGATGCCAAGAGGTCAAAGGTTACAGAGTTGACCTTTGCAGACTCTACCAAACTCCTCAAACAATTTTGGGTCTAAAAACTTGAATTTTTAGTTATAGGTTTCTTGGATATGGATCAAACATTTTGATTCAATTTGAATCCAAAACAATAAATGTTAAGATGTAATAATTTGTGTCAAAGTTTAAAAAATTGACCTCTGCGGTCTCTACCAACTTTTCTCTATAGTAGTTAAGGAAGCCTCTTATATAGAAAAGTATTACCGTACATAATCACACTTTTTAATATATACATATACACCCAAAGTTAGAGGCAGTGCATAGAGTCCGAGCCAAGCCGGGTGCAACTGCTAATATATAAAATAATATATGTTATTAGATTTAAAATGCTTTGAATTTAGGATATAAAATTGTTTTTTAATAACGAAATCAACATGTGGACTACAAACATTTTTTGTAAAATGTTCAAGATTTCATAATCAATATATGATCCATGGATTAAGTATTCTATGAAAAAAAAAATCGATTTTAAAAGTTACATAATTTATTTCCTCCCCACTTCATTTCAGTTTATGCCCCCTCCGTAAGTAATTCGCGGCAAATACACGACTAGCTACAACCATTATCAGCGATTTCCCTTAATCTCTATCTGTGTCTCAAACTAAACAGAAATTCTATGAGCATTTGTTTTCATAGAACTAGTCATCTGTGGAACACAATAACATATAACTGCTTCCCAACTGACTATAACACTGTCGTTTTCTATGTTCAACGTAAACAAGTTCCTGATAAACAGTCATCTAAAATATATTAACCAATTTCTACTCTCATTGTATTTCTTTATTCTTATCCTTGAGTGGCCTCTGGGCTCCAATAAGTGGTAATAAAATGATAAAAATCTAATGGTGTGTTATTATCCTCATAGTCAAGCCTCAGTGATTATCTTTGTAATGGTAGAAATTGACAAGTATTGATATGTATTGATAGGAAAAAAAACATCTAAATCGCATTCTGTTTGTTAGCTAAGAAATTCGTTATGCTGCCATTTTAGAAAAAAAGGCGATGGTACTAGCATGTTTACTGATTCTTAAAAGCGTTTTCTTTAGATTTCTACATAATACTAAATAGATTTCAACTTCCAAATGTTCAACTTGCCATAATCTTTTTAAACATTTATTCGCGTTATTGGACAATCTGGGCCCGACTTTAATCTCAACGTTTATCGTCGTGTTCTGTCTCGACCCTTGCATATTAATAGCGTAATCGTATAAATTGTGATGTCTTTTACTATGCCTGAGTGGTCATTCACTATAGAAATGTTGTAGTTAGCACATTGCATGAGTTACGGATGCCTGGAAACAAGTCAGGATTGTCACAAATAGGAAATTAAAGAAAAACACTACTAAAGTGTAAAACCTTTGGTCAGTATATCTGATGATATATAAAAAGAAGTGTGTGTGTGAGTGTGTGTGTGTGTGTGTGTGTGTGTGTGTGTGTAAGAGAGATAGAGAATTTTTATTTCATACAAATGTACCCCATGTGCTTGGGAGTGTTCATAGATAGTTTTTGTATTGGAACGCGTCCAATAAATATCGAAAGTCAATAATCACAAACAATTCGATTAAAAAAGGAACACTCCGATTTTGATAAAAGTTAACGCTAGTATACAGCCTAACTTACCAAGTGATTTTGAGAAGTTTTATCTCCGCACAGGCAGAAGGGCTCGTTATATAACATAAAGAATAGATTAGTTCATAAGACCGAAGCAGGTTCGACATTTTAAACTTTAATCCAAGCCATTATTTACAAACATTTTTATAAAGTCAGCCGTAGCTTCTCTCCTCTGCAATGTAAACTGCAATATATTTTGGACTAAGTTACTACGGCTAGACATTTGTATCTTGCTTCCGGTGCACCACAGTGAGTTCATGACCAGATTAGGCAATTAATCGATTTCATTGCAAAATGGGCGACTTTTAGATGATAATACAATTATTGGAAGTGCTAAATATTCATTGATAGTCATTCAATACCAGACAATCTCCGATTGTCCTGCTAATATAATTACAGATGGAAAACAGAAATTCGCTTGGTGAAATATAGAAATATAGTGGCTACAATTAATTTCAGGAAGACATTAAAATAATATGGGAATAATGTGTTGATTTGCGATTTGCAGAGACTGATGAAATTGCGGTTGGACCCCTGTGCCTTATTTATACGGATTATGTCACCATATAAGTATCAGTCAGATAAATATACAGTATGGCTCAATGAAGATAGAAATCAAAATGAACTGCTTTATTTCTTTATTTTTGTTATGAAAGTATCTATAGCAGCTTCTATTTATCGCAGGTAAAAGTTTAAAATAAATTACTGAAAATGTTCATAGACGTACGCACGTTTTAGATATAACGGATGCGTGGAAATGTCAAATGTTCTATTAACGTATGTAGAGAATCTATTGTGGTTATTTTTTAATAGTCTCTTTAAAACCTATACTTGAGTGGCTCACAAGGTTTGATAAGTGGTGATTTATTAGTAAAGAAAAGGGAAATGTGTCCAATATCTACAGGGTGGAAGGATAAAACTGTCGCCCTAAAGAAAACAACATTACAGATTTATGTTTAAACTTTTATTGAAAAAATCATTTCACGTAATCATAAAGTAGAGCTAAAATCTATTCAATGTAGCCGCTTTCAGCCTCGATCAGGCTGCCTTGGGTGATGTTCTCGATATATGACAAAACGAAGTAATTCAGCGGGTTCCAGCCATAAAGCTGTGTGCCTATGAGAGAAGGCTACAAAGTCGTAGAACTCCTTCTAAAGTAAAGCCTGGGTCTCTTTGGACTGGTGGAACGGCTACAGTTCTGCTGCCACACCATGGGTCTCTCAGCGGCCACCTGATTGATCCAGAGGATCACGACACTCTCTGGCACATCCATCTCCACTTTAGTGTTGACTTTCAAGCCGACCTCTAAGATGTGAGGTCGCATGATGTGGCCCTCACTTAAAACCACACCAAAGATCATAACCATGGCTAGGAATTCGTTTAGCTATATCCTAAAGCGTTGGACCGTCCGGATTTGTAGTTTGAGGTTGCTAGCAATGGATTTGTTGTCATAACTTGGGTCGGGAGAGAGTATTATTTGTACAGCGTCGCATCTCCGATCTCGTTCGTTGAACATTGTGTCGATTTCAGACATGATAGAAGGCTCCTATCGTTCTTGTGATCTGTACACAACTGATCAACTAATAAACATTCTGCAACAAAAAACCGGTTTTCATCAAACGGAAATGGAATCATGTCGTCTTTTCTAGGACTACAATTTTACCATTCTACTCTGTATATATACGCGAAGGAACTCGGGATCATCAGGTTGTCGGGTGATCACGCCGCAGCATTTCAATGTCTTGTTTAGTTTTCTCGGCATGCAGTCATCTCTCTTAAACAGAAGAAGCAAACTATTAAGAAGAAAAGTCTATCAAAACAATTCTTCGGGAACTGAAGTAAATAACAACAGCAAAACACAGGGCAAATTCAGCAGAGGAGTGTGACCTATTCCTATTTACTTACCTTCTCACAATGGTAGAGTTAGACGCAAGGTTGCTTTTTAATGTTGGGAAAATCAATCTCCCCAAAGATGGGTACTTGGATCAGGAGCAAAAATAAAATTATCTCAGTCTCGAAGGATTTCTCTCCCACTGACCGAGAACAGAAAATCTGCATAAATATAATTACACGTAATAGTTAACTAAAGATGATCATCCCATAAAACCCCCGAAGCAACTAATAGGGAGTTAATTAAAATGAATGCTTAAAAGAATATGCAAATTAGCTAGATCTTTTCCAGTTAAAAGCAATTCCACGACCCATACATAACAAAGTTGTATTTGTTTTTAATAAATAGAAACAAGGGTTTTAATATGAATATCAATACACAAAAATATTATAAGAGTGTAGATTAATATGATAGCGTTTGTGTTATTATGTGTGTCACGCTTACATCCTGTTTCTTCCCAGTGACTGGTTCTAGTGTGTATAAAATATGTTTGGCCTGCAGAAAAGTGTGTGCATCTTATTTACAATTCCAAGAGTGCCATTTTTTGTGAGTTACATGTAAATGGCTAGTTGATTAATGTATTTAAACGTGTGTTAATCTGCGATGTATATGTCTTCACTGTCAGCAGAAAGAAAAGGCTGAGCCAAAAGTTTACATGACTGTCCCGAGATAATTATCTATGTCTAACTGCATTACTCTAACTACTTAAGCCCAATACCACTACGATGATACACTATAACAGTAGCGCGTACACATATTGCCACACTTTGTCCGTCATAAAGTCGATTTTCTTGTTCTTATTAAAATCCATACATAGCATATCTCCAATTTTATTACACTCATTAAAATAATCCACTTCCGTTGTTACATTGCATTCCAATAAGTGTACGCATTTCCCGTGGTCTCCATTACAGGTTTGATATCTGAAATAACAAATAAACAGCAAATAAAGATCAGCTTTCGTTCTCGTTTTGTGTGCTGTTTTTGGTCAAAGAGGGCATACTTATACGACACGTCACTCCTTCTACGTTTCCGACTGAGATCAAAATGTAGTAAATATGGCGATAGCTACGAGTAAGATAAACAAATACAGTAAGCAACAACAAAAAAAGACCAATAACCTATTTATTAAAAACTAAACCTGATGCTCTGCTAACAACTCAGAAATCCTTAGCCAAAACCTATACGGAGTAGTAAAGTGTATTCGCTCTTACAATATAACGGTATTTACTAATAGATATTTCTCTTAGCTTGACTTCGCGAACAAAAATGCTATCTAGGAGGCTGCCCACGGCGACTACAGGCAGTATTGTGCCTGACTAGCCAATGCGGGACAAGCAGGTTTGGCCGCAGCGGATGCAGTCAAAAGTCACGTCAGATACGGCTGCTGAGGCTTTCCGGATCTTCCTACTGCAGCGTTTTTTTCCCCGTAGATTCTCTGTGCGGAAGACGTTAAATGAGGTGACACCCTGATGGACAGTGCGTCGTCAGATGTCACGGCTAGCAGCGAGAGTAGACCACTGGTGGGTGCCAAAGTGCCAGTCACCGGGGGACTTCTTCAGAGAGTCTTTATATCGTTTCTTCGATGCCTCTTTGTCAAGGGGGCCAGTGGATAGTTCGCCATATAGGGATATCTTGGGCAGGCGATAATCCTCTATTTTGGAGACATGCCCGACGCAGCCTAGCTGTTACTTCAGCAGCATGACATCGAGGCTGGTGATCTCCGCCTGCTCGATGACCTCAACATTGGTAACATAGGCATTCCAGTGAACGTTGGGGATGGTGCGGAGACAGCTCTGATGGAAACGCTCGAGAAGTTGTAGTTGATGAGGGTAAGTTGTCCACGACCCAGATCCGTACAGGAGGGTGGAGAGTACTACGGCTCTGTACACACTAATTTCTGTGCTCTTCTTCAAATGTTTGTTTTTCCTGGCCCTGTTTTATAGTCTGCCAAAAGCGATGTTTGCCTTGGCCAGTCTGTTGTCGATTTCCCGGTCGAGCTTGGCACCCGATGTGATGGTACAGCCCAGGTAGGTAAGCTGGTGAGTAGTCTTCAGCTTAGTTTCGCCAATGGTGATGTTGGGGCGGTACACTACGCGGGGATCGGGCTGGTAGAGGACTTCCGTCTTTTTCAAGGTGACCTCGAGTTCAAAATCTGGGCAGCCCCCGCGAAGCAGGATGTGAGACTCTGCAATGTTCTTACGGTGTGGACAACTAGGTTAGCATTGTCGGCAAAAAGAGGGCTCGGATCAGTAGCTGAAGAGTCTTTGTTTGGGCGTGCAGCTTTCTAAAGTTGAACTGACAGCCGTCGAGATGTTAGCGAATGTAAACAGCGTCGTCATCGTCAAGATCTTCGGTCGCTTGCTTGAGCATCATGCTGAAGAAGATGCTGAACAACATCCCTGTTACACACCATTTACGATGAGGAAGTGTTCTGAGAGGTTGTTATTCACCCTAACCTGGCCGCCCTGGTTCTCATGCAGCTGAATGAAATAACAAATAAAACATAGCAAATAAAGATCAGCTTTCGTTCTCGTTTTGTGTGCTATTTTTGGTCAAAGAGGGCATACTTATACGACACGTCACTCCTTCTACGTTTCCGACTGATATCAAAATGTAGTAAATATGGTGATAGCTACGAGTAAGATAAACAAATACAGTAAGCAATAAAAAAGACCAATAAGCTATTTATTAAAGACTAAATCTGATGCTCTGCTAACAATTCAGAAATCCTTAGCCAAAACCTATACGGAGTAGTAAAGTGTATTCGCTCTTACAATATAACGGAATTTACTAATAGATATTTCTTTTAGCTTGACTTCGCGAACAAAGATGCTATCTAGGAGGCTGTCCACGGCGATTGCAGACACGATTGTGCCTGACTAGCCCAATGCGGGACAAGCAGGTTTGGCCGCAGCGGATGCAGTCAAAAGTCACGTCAGATACGGCTGCTGAGGCTTTCCGGATCTTCCTACTGCAGCGTTTTTTCCCGTAAATTCTCTGTGCGGAAGACGTTAAATGAGGTGGCATCCTTTCACAAGAAACACTCGTCTAGATGAAAACACTATCAATAATTCCACCCACTCTTTATCTGTGTCTAAACCTAAATGTAGATTCCATGAAAAAGGCTTCTTTCTTAGAACTGCACGCATGTGAAATTGTCTTCCGTTTTCCTGCTTTCCAGCTGACTACAATATGGTTGTCTTCAAGTCTAACGTAAACAAGTTCTTGATGAGCCGTTCCACTTGTTGCAAATTTACCAAATCTCCATTATTAACGATTACTATATTGTTCAATTTCTACTGTACACTAATGACACTTTCGGCACAAAACACAGTTTATCACTAAGGAAATAAACATAAAAATATTAATTATCACTTCAGGAGAAATGAAATAAAAAAGAATCCCTTATTACACAGATGCAGGGCAAAATATAGCCAATATATTTAAAAAAAAAAAAACAACGAGAAAAATCCAACTAAACGTTTTATTCTTCAACTTGTTGGAGTCGGACTATAATTAAATTTAATTTTAAGAACCTCGAATAAGAAATCGAAGTCAGAATACCTGAGAACTCAAAGAGTAAATGGTCATTGCCATCAATTTAGTCATTCCTCACAATTTTTTCTTAACAAAATAGACATTCTAAATTTCTAAAAATGTTTAATTGTTACTTTTGGGAAAATATAAGTCTTTTTTTTTCAAATACATATTATTTATATATACGTATATATATTCATTCCTTTATAAGCTACAATCAACATCCAAATGGATGCTTTGACGATAATTACCGTTTTGAATAGGCGAACAATTAAAATATACATCTCCCTTACTTCAAAAATGTTAGGTTTATTTATGGTGTCTTATATATATATATATATATATATATATATATATATATATATATATATATATATATATATATATATATATATATAAAACACCCAATAATTTTGCTGATGAGGAGACGGGTGAAAAAAAACTATATGTCAAAATGAATGTCTATGACTTAATGTCTATGGCAATAAAAACATAGTTTCCGAAACGATCGTATAAATTATTGATTAGTTGTGTTCCTTCTTATGAAGCAGATTTTTAATTTTAATTTTAATTTTAAATTATCAATCACCTTAATATATATATATATATATATATATATATATATATATATATATATATATATATATATATATATATAAATATCTATATATGAATGATTGAGGATCAATGAATGTTCCGTACTATATAGTTATTGTCATCGAAATAGTTAAAGTTGCCCATTTTCCAATCAAATCGATTGATTGCCTGCTCAAGAGGAGTACTCATAGCGAAGCATCCGGAGAAACTTCACATGCTCCCGCAGTGGCTTGGTCCATAATACATAGTCTACATTGCACTGCAGAGAACCTACTATTTATTTTATAAAAATATTGTATAAGGGCTTTAATTAAAATTTAAAATGCTAAAGTCAAGTATCGTGGTTCAATTGCGTTCTAAGCAGAAATATTCAGTCTGAACGATCCCCTATTTTACCGGAACATCTACTGCTTATTTTATACGACGGGCTCTTCTGTTTGTGTGGTGATAAAATTTCTCAAGTGCACTTTTTATTTTATGTTTTATAAAGGTGTTAACTTTGTTAAAAATCGAGCTGTTCCTTCTTTCATCAGATTTTTCGATTATCGATTTACAGGTTTTTTTACTTATCAGAGACATACAAACCCTGTATAAGAACACTTCCAGGTACATAAAGAATATTTGGCTAAAATTTCATAAAAATATTTCCAGCCGTTTTGAAGTCCTTATAGAACGAACACAAACACACACACACGCACGCACACACTGACAAAGCCATTATATATATATATATATATATATATATATATATATATATATATATATATGATTACTTAATTTAATCACATGAATTAATATAGGAAAGTATACATTTATGCGTAAACTTTAAGTATTTACTTCAACAGTGCACAATACGTAGGTAGTAGTTATAAATAAGATATAAATTGCCATATATATTGCCATATATATTTTATAACTTACTATATATATATATATATATATATATATATATATATATATATATATATATATATATATATATATATATATATATATTTACTAGACTACCCGTAACCTGATGGGTTAGTATATGCAGTATATGCTATGGCTAGCTATGGAATATTGAGTATATTAATTATGGCAAAAATATGAACCCTTGTCCATGCAATAATGGCCACCATTTTTAACAAAGAATGTATTGCTTAATATCCGGATAACTACCAATTGCGGAAAATTTAAATGCTATAGTTGTTTTCAGCATACCCGAAACACTTAAAAGTCCTCAATCTAAAGGAAAATGTTAAGGTGGAAAGCAAATAAAAATTTACCAAACATTTGAATTTTATATTTGCTTAAAATTGCAACATTATATTCAGTGTTGGTCATCCGAAACTCAAAATTTGTTTCACGTCACTTCCGCCGAACGGCTTTGTAAACAAAAAAGCGCTACTCTTACGAACGCATTTATGACAAGTCACTGTCTTTTGCCGGCGCCATTGGATATATCGTCATTGATCTGAGGAAGATAACTCTATTTTACTAAAATATTAGCGTACAGTAAGCACCCACTTTGTGGCCACTATTTCGTATGGTTGTTTTTCTTATTGTTCCTATGTAAAAACTGATTTGATTTTTATTTAAAAGAAAAAAAAGCTGATATTTTTTTCTCTTGAAAAGTATGCGACAGAGTGAAATGTAATATTTATTGGCGCTTGTTAAGATTTTATTAATATGTCGTTTTTAGCAAAAAAAAAATAGTACGTATTTAAATACGTAATATTTTTGTCATGTTAGAAATAGTAATATATCCAAACATTACGAAAATCCATCGAGTAGAAAACTGCTATTTTGTTTTTACTAAAACAAAGTCTCTCGTTATAGATAACAAATATTGCAGCCATGTAATTCGTGATCTTGAATATTTCCTTCGGTGCTATACACCTTGTGTGGAGACTTCTGTCATCTAAGAAAAATGCGATATTACTCTAAACTACTTGGCATTCCGGCATATATCGCGAGACAATTTATTTTTATATTACTTCTCCTGTTTTCTAGACTGTGATCCTTGATTTGGCATCTCCGGACAAACAGCTTTCAACGGATATTTTAACTGACGGAATTTATTATATTCTTAAACAAATAGTGTTCTTCCTCTTCTTCTTCTTCTTCTTCTTCTTCTCTTTCTTCTCCTACTTTTTCTTCTTCTTCTTCTTCTCTTTCTTCTTCTTCTTCTTCTTCTTTTTTTCTTCTTCTTCTTCTTCTTTTTCTTCTTCCACTTCTTCTTCTTCTTCTTCTTCTTCTTATTATTATTATTTATTGTAGTAGTAGTATTTGTATTATTTGAAGTACTTTTGCGTAAGAATGATTATAAGTAGTAATTTTTGCGTAATAATGAGCTCTTTAATAAAAAAAAATGTTTAATAACTTTAGTAGTAGCAGTATTTCTATTAGTAGTAGTAATATTTTTGGGGTAAGAATGATATTTTTAAATAAAAATTATTTAATTGCTTTTAATAAAAATGTTTGATTACTTTTAAGAATGTGTCATATAAAAACGACGTTTCAAAATAATTTCATTAAATTAATTTATGGTTATTATTATTATTAAATAATACTAGCGGGGGCTGTGGAAATTCCACAGGGGACTCATTCATATGTAATATATTGATGTTGACATTCTGCAGATGTTCAGTGTAAATGGAATCGTTATGATATTATTTAAGCTTTTTGGCTGAAACTGCAAAAGTATTCATCTAAGATAGCACAAACGCCCAGTAAAGGCCGGTCGTAAAGTACTTAAATATGATATGTTAATTCTTGCTGATTTCGTGTATATTATTATAGAGTTAATGTTCTATCGATTTTTATATATTATAAAGTTGCGATTTCAAAAATTAAAAAAGATGTATCCATAATACTTGGGTGTATTAGCTTGAACTAAGAGCAAAATAACAACTTAAATATGTGTATATATATATATATATATATATATATATATATATATATATATATATATCAATAAACAAATGTAAAAAATAAACAATAAAAAAAAATAACTGCTCATTTTTTTGTCCCGGCCAGCCGAGATATTTGTTATCGTATTTTATTACGGAATAACTTAAAATCAATTATTTCTTAACAACTTTTGAAAGATAAAACCCTATATTTTATAGAATCAAAAGCAAATATAGTGTTCGTTAAAAGAATGTTGAAATAAAAATAATGTATTTAGAAAAATTAACTGTCATTTAATATATATATATACATACACACATACACATATATATATATATATATATATATATAGAGAGAGAGAGAGAGAGAGAGAGAGAGATAGAGATAGAGAGAGAGAGAGAGAGAGTTAATGTTTTTATAAAAGTATTTTATGTAGAAAACCGGTTTCGTTTCGCTAATAATGTGCCGCTTTTTTGGTTTGTAAGGTAAAGGATTTTCACGAGAGTTAAGGTTTAATAACGTTGTAGTAGGAGTAATAATATATTAACGAAATCATCAGCCGCTCTCTCTCTCTCGCTCGCTTCTAGCTCTCTCTCCATCTCCTTCTCTCCATCTATCTCTCTCCTTGTCTCTTTTTCAATAAACAAATGTAAACAAAATAAATAATGAAAAAAAATAAATAGTTGCTCATTTTTTTATCTCCGCCGGCAGAGAGATTTGTTATCGATTTTATGACGAAATAACTTAAAATCACTTATTTCTTAACAACTTTTGAAAGACATAACCCGAAATTTTATAAGAACACGCTAATGAAATAGAACCTAGAGCATTCTTAAATGTGTATTCCGAAATTAAATGTATATTCCAGAATTAAATCTCAACCAATCAAATTTGGCGAAAAGCGTGACACACAAAAGAACACACACGCTATCGTAATAATATATAGATAATACAAATATTACTACTAATAATAATAAAGATAAGAATAATAAGAAGGATTTGTCTATGAATGTGATAAATTCTTTCGGTTAAAATATCTGTTGGAAGATATTTCGTAAGAGACGCCAAATCAGCTATCACCGTTTAATCAACAGGGAAAATAATGCAGAAATGAAAGGTCTCGAGATATATGTCGGAATGATAATAGCGTTTTAATCGATGATTTTTCGTAGCTTTTGGATACATTACGATTTTTGACATTTTAATTAAGTACGTAATATTGTTTTTGCTTAAAATGACATAATAAAACATCGATCTGTCGACTGTATTTTAGCAAGCGTCAATTTATTAAACAAAATCGAGGAAAGTGCTTAGTAGGAACCTTTAATTACAAAAACAAACCTTTACGTGTCATTTTTTTCATTAATTATTTAATGTTTCTTTCATTTACATTTTTTAGAAGTATAACACGTTTTTCTTTTAATTTAATTATATTTAGAAACATTTAAATATTCATCTATAAGAACCAATAAGAAGCTGATATTCGAACGTTTTTCCATCCAAACATTTTAATTCATCTGATTCAAATAGCATTTTTGCTTTGTTTAAGGTTTTTAGCATCTCCAATTGTTGTATGAAAAAATGAACCAAAAGAAGCTTTAAACTGTAAAAAAAAGTGAAAATGAAAAGCGCTTTTCTTTTATCAAAGCACTGAATCAAAAACTCTTGTTGCATATCATGAAGTAATGGTTGGATTCTAAGCATAGTTTTTTTTATTAAAAGTAATTTTTCGAAAACGATTCCAACTTGCAATGAAAGTTTATAACATTATTTAAAAGTAGAATACCTTTAAAAATCAAGTTTTTAAAGGCAAGTCTGTAGTTGGTCCTCAAGACCATTTTATCTAATATTACAAACTTTGTTTTTTTTTCTTTTACACAAAAAAAATAATTGTTTTAAATCGATTCCAACTTGCAATAAAATATACAAAAAATTGCGTAAAATACGATAGAAATGAATGGATTTAATTTAGTTTTATATTTGCATATCGGAAACGCGAAAAAATTGTAATTGAAAGAAGCTTTCATAGCTTTGTTGTTATGTATTTGCGCATGCGCAGAGTTTTTAAATCCGGGAGGTGTAGACCGGAAACACGGTTTCAACGCCGAAGCAAAACGATTTTAGGTTTATAATATAATATAATATAATATAATATAATATATATATATATATATATATATATATATATTATATTATATTATATTATATATATATACAGGGTTACCCCCTCCTCCCAAAGAAAACGTGCCCCAACTCTAAGTAGGCCCCATTTCTTAGTGTTTTTCGAATGAAATACAACTTTGGTCATAACTAGGTTATTATATTCAAAACATCACATCAAGACACGAGGGTCTTTGGTCTTTTTTCTCCGTTGACTGTAAAATGCTCAGAAAAAGAATTGACTGTCCTCTGTTTTTTTGGGGTCTCTCTCTCTCTCTCTCTCTCTCTCTCTCTCTCTCTTTCTCTGTATACATATATATACTGTTTTTATGAATGTTCTTCTCAAGAGGTTCTTAAGTCAGCATTAAAGGGAATAAATAGTTGATTTAATATTATGACATTCATTTGAGACGGGTACCTTGTCTAATAAAGTATAAAAAGTTGATTTAATCTTAGCTATCCTTTTTCATGTTAGCGGAAGTTAAATCTTATATGGGGTAAGACGGCTAAGCTTATTTAATCGCTCTAAGTTAAAATAGTAGTTAAAAACCGGAAATTATTTTCTATACCGCGCATACCTAACGCACGAATCTTTCTTGAGCAAAACACCCCAAAACATGCATACATTTTATACAATTATATCAGAAATAACGATTTTGAAGAAATACAAAACTTGGAAATACAATTATACGTATTTTATCGCAGTTATATGGATACATTGTGCTCCCAGATTAGGCTGTCTGGTATTATGGGGTTCCTGGTCCAAATGCATCAAATATTGGTGATATTGATTATTTTTCTTTTTTCGCAATAATCAATCATGTTCTGCATTATTAAAAACAGAAACGATGATTACCTTTACAAGAAACCGAAACAAACCCCATTGAGGAGCTATCTGTACCCTGCCCGCTAGATTAGTACGCACAGGCTGACCGACACTGCAACCACCAATTTTTTTGGTTCGTTCATAGTATCGTGACAGCGATTAACAAAGTTACACATTCGGCAACTTTTTGACCAACCACACCCCTACTCACAGAAGGGGTTGTTTATTCCGAAATCCGTTCTTTACATACGGAGGTTGGTAGCGTCCATTCTGAAAGTCGTTCTTAATGTGAGGAGCTTGGTGGTTGGGCTAAAACAATAACAACACAAATAACAACAACAACAGAAATATTAATTTATTTATTGCGGCCTATTATTCTCATCTTTATTAGTTATTGTTTCACAACGTTTCGGATAACTATACCCTTGGCCTTCGTAAGGTGGTAACCGCGATTGATAGGAAATTCGAATCTCCTAACTGCATTCTCACCAATCACAGTCATTTGTAGTAGTCGTCTCACCACTAGTCGGCTTTGGGTAGGATTGAAATCGCTATCCTCATCTGGAACCGTAGAGATTCAGCGTTTCTATCAACTGTGCTTGAAGGGGCGATCAAGGTTGGATTTTTTGATCTTATAAATCCACGTTTATTTATTATCTGATCTTCCATGGTCCGGTCCGTACTGAATGGTATATATATATATATATATATATATATATATATATATATTATTTTAATTTTAATCCATTATTGGCCAAAACGTCGTGAAACAACCACCAATAAAGATGAGAATAATACTCATCTCAATAATTAATTTCAATTAAAATAATATATAACAACAGAAGTACTTTAACTTTATACTCGGGGGTGCATGCTAACACTGAGCAACGCCGGTTAAAGCGTCCTGCTAATGACATGTATCACGAATGCCACAATAGAAGTTTTTCCTAATAATACTACCGTAGATTTTATGTGTAATTATTGGATTCAGGATTAAATAAACTGAAAAGGATTCATATGCCACAGTATGCAATAATTAATTAAAAAATCATAAAAAAGCATTTGAAAATATAACGAACTTGAAGCATAAAACCTATATTCCAAGGATTCGGCATTAAATAACTCAGAGAAGGTTTATATATCTTCAAACAAAACAAACAAAACAATTAAACAATATTAATAAACGAACTCCACATTACTTACTTTAAGTGGATTGTTCATAGTTACACTCTCTGCTAGGTACATGGCAATATAAGCGCCAAACAAAATGTCTTGAACGTAACAGTAATATTCCTGATCAGAAGTGTTATTTAAGACTTTGAAGACTAATTCACCTACCAACAATATAGAGTAGTATACTAGTTGTTGTGGTCCCGTAAGAGTCCGGAAAAGATAAAACAAATACGAGAAATAAAAAGTAGGGGCATACGTCAGTCCGACTGCCACGGGTGAGAGCCCCGTATATTAGCTTTGTGTTAAAGCCGAGAGATCTTTACAGTAAGTAAGATAGTTCATTACTATCCATAACGTGAACACACGACACCACTAGTACACGACGTGCCTTTAATAAAGTTTCAGAATTTTTGTATATGCTTTTAAAAATTTTTTGTAGTCCTTTGAAAATTAAGTATGCTATTATTATACATCTTATAAGATGACTAAACAATTGTTTATGATTTCAAGTTAAAATGAACAGCTACAACAAGAATTAGAATACACCCTGCTAAAGCTCGATTGTCAAAGCAGGTGAATTTCAAAAAAAGCAATCGGATCTTAAAGGCACATTATAAAAATGATATACACAATTCTTTTTATCAACTTGGAAAATACTGAAGAGAGTTAGAGAATACTTTGGATTGCTTTTGCACCATATTGCATGAATCGAACATCAGTTTTTGCGTGGCATAAATTTAAAAGAAAAAAGGCAGTGAGTCTGTCAGGAATGATGAAATATATTGGGAAGATTAAGGAAGTCAGAACACCAGAGTTGATTGGCCAAATAAAGAATTTTATGGATAAGAACCGTCGTGTGTTCGAGAGACAATAATGCGCAGTTTGATGAACATTGCGGAAAAGTTGCACGTACATTGTCTCAAGGGTGCTCAGAGAAGATCATACTATTTGGCAAACATGAGCGTTAAGTGGTTCCTCACCACTCCTATATTTCCGACCTCGCTCTCTGTGACTTTTGGTTATTGCCTATGCTCAAGGAAAACCTTAGATATGAGACAATAAAGGAGATGAAAGAGGCTGTAACGAGGATCATTGACATGCTCACACAAGAAGATTTCCACGGGGTCTTCCAGAAGTTATTGGAAAGGTACAAGAGCATTGCAGCTGGAAGAGTTTTCTTCGAAGGCGACTAGAGTTTCATATGTGTATTATCAATAAAAGTGGCTATAAGAAAAAAAGCTGGAAAGTTATTTAAGGCGCCCCATTCCTTTGTTTTCACCGAGACCTGAATACTGCACATATTACTATGCTGAGCTCATGTGCATATAATACGGTATTACTGCTAGTATGATATACTTCATAATGCACTATCATTGTTATAATATTCTTCTTGTTTCGTTCTTAATTAGTCCGTACATTATACAAAACAATGTTGAAGGCCAAACGTCTTCAGAGGGTGAATTCGCGACAGTTGACTTCAAAGAAGAAAATCTGGTTACTTTGGACAATAATATGGGAGTGAATGATGCGGGCTGGCAAATATTTCCAATCGCAAGATGTGTAAACAGAATGGACGCATCTTTAGAATATGTGTTCTTGTTTTACGACTGGCCTTAAAAGCTAGGAAGACGTTGGGAACGGCCCACCCCGCAAGAGATCTACCGCGCTGGAATCTATGCGGTGATAGGAGTGGCGGAAGCAATCTTTGCTAATAAGGCAAGCCAGTTTCCGATTACTTATTCGTTCCTAGTGACACGCGGCCATCAAATATTTGCCGTTATTTACGTTAGCCTTAGCCGGAGTTTATTTACCTTCGGACTGACATGACAATATTATTACGAGCTTGTCTCAAATTATCCGGCTAAAAGATTGCTCAGATGACACGCTTTCAATTCCCGCGTTTTTTTTTTCATGTATTAGAATTGGTCACATGACTAGACAGATAAACATGGCTTCCAAGAGTTTGAAAAACAAATAACACGCACACATATATAATTTTTTCTTGTTTTTATTTAGCCATTTAACCTTATCAGTTGGAAAATAACATGAAATGTCCTTGTCCGCTACTTTTCCACTGTCTTAAACCGAGCTCAGTTATCTGTTTCCCTGCTTTTTATCTTTTCTGTCAATGTAATTTATTTTATGTTTGGAAATAATAGCTTCATTCGTCTTCAGATGTTTTGATACCTTTTTTTTTAGTAGAAATCGCTCCAGGCAAAGCATGAAGCAACTTGATGCACGGAGCTAAACAAATACCACTTCAAGGTCAAAACCTTGCCTTCGATACCTGTTAGATGGAATCGATTCTGAGCTTGAAAACAGCAATTTTTCCCTTTTTGCCAGAAAGATCGCTCATAGAGGACTAAAGAAGAAAACAAGAGAAGCGAGGGTTACGAGGCTGCCGAAAGTAAACCCGATCTCTATAGTTTTATTCTATCGGTTTGTTCAATCATGTCCAGATTTGTGTCAGATTTTATTGAATTTTTTTAGAAAAATTGTACCGCTTATATAATCCCAATTATTGAGCTTGACAGGTAGACTATGAAACACCGATCAGATGAATACTGATTGCTTTTACTAATCAAAAATTGATTATTTAAGAAGACGGCCAAGACAATATGTATTTCCATTAAACTTGAAAAGCCTGACAGCTCCAAAAGACAGATCGTTCTAGGGGAAAAAGTTACTCATAAAAGTTCCGCTTAGTTAAGGTGCATTTAGGAGCAAAAGAAATTATGGACATGGATCCAAGAAAAAATCTATTTCCAGCTCCGTGATACATTGTCCAAAAGGTAGATACTTCTAGGGGAAAAAAACTTTACTCATAAAAGTTCCGCTTACTTCTAGATGCATATAGGATAAAAAGGAAATTATAAACAGTGGTTGTAGTTGACGAGTTTTTATTGAAAACGTTTACAGAGATAAGCAATAGTTTGAACATCGATCAGTCGCCATGAAAATGCCGATAAATATATACTAGTAGGTAGAGGCGACGTTGCCCAGGAATGAATTATCAACGAAGGTTTAACACTCCCGTATTTTATTGTCATCTAAATCGGTAAAAACGCTTATTTTTCAATCTTCGCGGCAATTACATAGTCCACAGTGCATGGTAATCTACATTGCACTGTAGAGAGCGTACTGTTGATGTTATGAAATCATTTTTATATAATGGCTTGTATCAAAATTTAACATGAAAATATCAAGTATCATAGTTCAATTGTGCTCTAAAACAAAACATTGATTTCGCACGGCCCCTTGTTGATTTATATGGCGGGCCTTTCTACCTGTGCGGTGATAGTGGCTTAAATCCAAGTTTAAAAAGCAAAAGTCAAGTATCATAGTTCTACTGTTTTCTAAAAAGAAAACATTCATTTCCAACATGCACTTGTTATATATAAAAAAAACTGCTGTTGATTTTATATGCATGGGACTTTCTGCATGTGCGGTATAACAAAAATTCAAACGCACTTGTGATGTGAGATTATGTAAGATGTTAATTTTGGTCAAAACCGTCTGAACGTCCTTTCATCTGATTTTTTCGATTATCGATTATCAATACTTGTAAGAGACATTCTGATACAAAACCTAAGAACACTAAACTACATATGTGTGAAATTTAAAAATAATTGGCGCAGTCTTTATTGAGTCCATGTGGAAGGAACTCATACACACACGCACAAATACACGCACATCATATGTAACGAACGCACAGACACATACACAGAGCCACGCACGCGGACGAAGTTCTTTTTATATGATAATAAAGATTAGCAAGCTATCCGGCGTCACCTGGGTATCCATATCTTGTACACGTGATTCCGTTTTCTTTTACAAACTGTAAATAATTTAAATGGCGGGAATGGGTAGCTATTTGGAGCCTCGGAGCAAATGTGAGTAAGGGGTTTATGTATGGTATCATTAGGTAATTAACATGGCCCCACATAGCTACCCAACTTCCGCTCCATCATCTAGCACGCTTTGAATCGACCTGTTACGCCAACCATTTGAAAAGGGAAATTTTCCGTAATAAATAACAAGTAAGACATTTTACCTAATACAACTGAATAAATATATGTATATATAAAATATATGTTTGTACTTATTGATTTGTAAATCGCCACGTGTGCTTATCTTCTCTTACCAACAACGACTATATTTCATTCCTCATATTGTGACAGCCTTCTAAATCTCTACTACATACCTACCCCACACAATGCTTCAAGCAAACTACATATCAGTCTTATATATATATATATATATATATATATATATATATATATATATATATGTATATGTATGTATATATATATATATATATCTTTTAATTGTTTGCCTTTTGAAAACCGTAATTATCGTCAAAGCATTCATTTGCGTCTTGAATGTAGCTTATAAATGCACGAAATGTTGAATTTTCAAAGTGAACGCCAATGGAATATTTTTAGCGGTTAGAATATGTTAGTAACACCTAATTTAAAATTAAGTAAATATTTTAAAAATAAGGGGAGATAATCTTATGTGTCTAATAAAAATATCAAATGAAGATAATTGGCGGTTACTCTTTTTATATTATATAATATAAAAGGATCTTATTGAAAGTTAATAATATTTGAATACTTTATTCATTTATTTATTTATTGAAATTACTAAACATAATATAGATTAAAATTAAAAAGATATTTAAATAGAATATACAATAATGGTTATTATATCAGATAATCTAATATTAATAATAATAATGATGATCCAAATTTTATTAATAAGGATATTAAATTATAAATGAAAAATTCCAAGATACATTATTAATACGCAACATTTTTAATGACTTATGGTAGTTTATATTTGTTAAATTTAAACCAACGTTTATTACTGCATGAAGATAAAAGCTCATCCCTCGAATTTAGGAGGGTGGTTTTATTTTTTATATCGTCATATTTTAAAATCTTAAGGATCTCATGCATACAAAGTGCAGGTAATCTCCAAAAATACCGTTAGGGCTTACAACATGGCCGCCAGAAGAGTCACGTGATCCGGTTGATCCAAAACATGAATCGTGCAAATGGAAAACGCAGCCTTGAAGGCAAACTTTGACAAACAATCACAATTTGTTTGTATTTATTTTTTTGTTGATATAATGTTGTTATAAAAATAGGCAAAGTTTGAGAAACAATCTTAGGTTGTTTTTAGTTAAAACAGTGTTTATAAAAAGTATTTTATTCAGAACAAACAAGTGGTCGTGGTCGACGGAACGCAATTGAACCATGACAATTCCTGGAATTGAACCACGACGATTCCTGAAATTGGAACTGCTACCTACTTCAGAGAATTACAAAAATATCAATGACCCTTAACGTATCACCCTTGTTCCTCGTTCCTCGTGTTCATGACAATAACGCTATACTTGGCGAAACTATGACATTGTCTCGGCTAATGTTAGCAATGCCAGATGACGTGCACATATTGACATGGCTTGCACAGAGACGTCTGATAGCCAATTCATGCAATTGTCAAATTTGTGGGTCACCATGCGTGTTGGCTCGATATTCTGAATCCAAGGATGGTTGGAGATGGCGTTGCCGAAACGATGGATATCGTAATACAATTAAAACGAACTCTTTTTTTCAAAGAAGCAACCTCAATCTAAGAACCATTGTAATAATTATGTACATGTGGAGCATGGATTTTCCACAAAAAACTATGGCAACAGAAAGTGAGGTGAGTGCCAACACAGTGAGCGACTGGTGCAACTTTTTGAGGGAAGTGTGCACTCAGTACATTGAACAAAACCCAATCCAATTGGGAGGTGTAGATGAGACCTGGACCCCAAAACAGGTTGAAATTGATGAAAGCCATTTTTACCCTCGGAAATATCACAGAGGAACTGTCCGACGTAGCCATTGGGTGTTCGGCGCCATCGAACGAGGCTCTAAGAATTGCCTTTTGATCGAGGTTCCAGACAGAAAACGTGAAACTCTGGTCCCTATAATTCGCCAATGGATCTTACCCGGGACTCGTATAATAAGCGATGGGTGGAGCGCTTATGCAACCGTAGCAGACATTGACTTTGGTGTTTACAGCCACGATGTTGTTGTCCACGAAAGAAATTTTGTGGAGCCTAACGACGCGACTATAAATACTCAACTTATTGAAAATACGTGGATGCGAGCGAAGAAAAAACTTCGTCGTCAATTCGGTACACCAAGGGCTCTCTTCACTTCATATTTAAATGAATTTATGTGGCGCGAAAGAGTCGGCCCAAATGAATTTTGTGAGCTAATTTGTTGCATCGCCTCCATCTATTCTGTCTAAATTTATAAAATGAAAATTAAAAATATAAATTGTTTTTTTTTACATCATATTTTTATAACATTACATCTTAAAAAAAATGAACACCTTGTTTTAAATACCATTTTTATGAAAAACTCTGAATAAAATATTTTTTATAAACACTGTTTTAAAAAACAAACAAACTGTGATTGTTTCTCAACAAAAAATTAAATGGCCGTTCTAAATAAATTATTTATTATTATGATATTTAAAAACTGTTTTTGTACTTAATTATTATGCTTGTTTGTCAAAGTTTGCTTTAAATTTGCGTTTTCCGGTTTCGTAATACGGCGATTCATGTTTTGGATCAACCGGATCACGTGACTCTTCTGGCGGCCATGTTGTAAGCCCTAACGGTATTTTTGTAGATTGCCAAAGTGCACAGAATCTGTCCCCCCGGTGTTCATCTTTATATGATCCTATTATTTCCCATTTAAAATTGAGGGAAATATTCTTATCTTTGAGTCGCCATATATGTTTAGATAGAGTGGTTTGGCTCACCAGGGAAGGATTTTTAAAAGAGTGCTTGTTGGTTGAAATCCTATGTTTAATAAGTCCAGATGTTGAACCAAAGTAGATTGCGTTTTGTTTAATGCATTTATTGTCAGGTAGATTAGGAGTGCCATTGATATGTAATGGGTTGGTCTGTATTTGATTGGTTAAAGTGGGTGTAGTTATTTAATCGTGCGGTCGATCTATGTTGTCATTACCCTCATTTAAATTTGGATTTTGTGATGCTGAGAAGCTATAAACTACATTTTTTATTTTGCATGTACCTTGTAGGGGGCATCTATTTTTTCTTCTACAGTTACAGCCTGCTGTATTTTCTGTATTTGTATTTTGTATCTGATTAATTTTTATTATTAGAATTAAGTATTTTTATAGAGGTTTGGCATAGTGGAGTAAGACACTTTGATCGTGGTCTTATTAAAGATTTTACAATATATATATATATATATATATATATATATATATATATATATATATATATACGTATGACTCGGGTGCAGCAGCATAAATTGTAACCGAAGTCAAAAGGTATTTAAAAATACGTATATATATATATATATATATATATATATATATATATATATATATATATATATATATATATAACTTGATTTTCTTTCAACTATATTCGAAACTGAAACCAAAACTTATGAAAAATTATTGATGAACTTATTTATAAAAAAAAACAGTTTACTGAAGTGCCATAAGTTTACTGAAGTGCCATAAGCTATAATCGAAACCGAAACCAAATCTCATGATGAATTCTTGGTAAAATTATTTGTAAAAAAAAAAATAGATTCCCTAAGTTCCATCGGTTACAATCGAAACCAAACCCAAAGCTTATGAAGAATTCTTGTTAAAATTATCTGTAAAAAACTGATGGCTTGAGGACTATCAGCTGTAACCAAAACCGAAACTATAACTTATGAAGAATTTTGGTAAATTTATTTATTACAAGAAATGGAAGTATATAACATTTTTACGACAGTCACTCAGATGTAAGCGTGACACACAAAATAAATAACACACACGCTATCTTATTAATATATAGATTATGTTTATATACGTGGTACATGGAAAATTAAAATAAATGAAATAAATAATGCATACTTATTATTTATTTATATTTATTGCATGAATTACTTTGTTTACTCTAAATATGGGACAATCATTTCAAGGAGGAGACTAAAGTTTTACTTCGTAGTTAAAACTAACCATGTGTCTTATTTTTTTCAAAATAAAAAAAGAAAATAAATTGTTTCTCCAATGCCAGTAGGCGCAGGTGAAATGTGAGCAAATTTCACGTTTTTTTTCTAATGGCTGAAAATACTTGATGCTTCGCCAAGGCTATCAAGGGTATTTTTACCATGACGCTATCACTAGATGGGGTGCCTACCACGGCTTAAGAGAGGATCATCTACTCTTGAGAAAAGGATAGGCCGCGCCAGTTTCCCATCTCGGTACATAAAGCCCCTTGTCTTCCCAAATGGTTACGCATCTGGTACTGGCAAGGCTCAACATTGCTTAACTTCAGTGATATGGCGAGAACCGGTGTATCAACGTGATTGTGCCGCATCTACAATCTATAAATAAATCTATAAATAAAATAGCAATAAGAGAGATAGGTATTTTATGAATAAAACGGAAATGTATACTCTTATTATAATAATGATTACAAGAGGAAATCATGCGATATTAACTTCTTTTAAGAAACTTCTAAATGTTCATATATCTCACGCTTTAACCTAATACACGCTAGACCTGAAATCGAAAACGAGCTTGATCAACGGAAACTAGATGAACAAGAATATACAAAAATTGTTTTCAATACCGCTGATGACATCGATTAATTTCTGAAATCTATACATAGAAAATATCTTAAGTGTATTCATTCAACCTGTCAACGAATCTATAACCACTAGATTAAATTTAAAAGTCCCGGATGGAAATGTAAGTAGTCAGGTTGGAAGTGTTTAGAACTATGCTATACTGAAAAAACGTACATTTTGTAATAAATCAGTTAACCAATAAATGGCATGTCAGGTGATGCAGCAATGGAATTTTAAATTATCCAAAACTTTCCAATATCTTACATCAGAGTAATATTAATTTGATATAACACAATAAAAATTAACATTTTTTTAAGAAAACCGAATGAAATTTTTTCTAAATCCTTTATTTTTATTAATAGTATTAACTTCTAACAACAGCGGTGAAAAAAGTATTTTCTGAAAGGAACTAAATTAGATTATTTTTTTATTATTAATTATAACATGTACGAATGCCAAAGAAAACTAAATTTATATTCAGAATAGAATGACTCTTGTAGCTGTTTCTTTATCCATTTTCCTTTCTTAAATCTTCGTTTTACTATTGTCATATTGGTGCTACCCTATGGCAGCAATCCGTTTCTATATATTATCATATGCATATTTCTAATTTATTAATCACGGCCTTAACACTGTCTTCAATACGCGTGTTATTCTACTTCTTTTTGTTGTTGTGTACGGTGTCGATCTACATCAGTATTCCCAATTTTTTACTGATTGCCGTCTACTTGCCTTCAAAGTATATTTTAAGCGTTATATATATATAGTCATCAACATACAGTGCGGCTAGACTAGACAGGCAACTACCTCAAGCCAGGATTGAAACCCGACTGCCTGTATGATAGTCAAGTCTCCTAACCATTACCCTAATCGGCAGCTGTTGTGCGAGTTGTGAATCAACGATGTTTTGTCATCGTCCGGACTACCTTAGCTCAATTTGTTTAAACAAAGATCATCGCTTTATACGCTAATGGTAATCCGTGTATCACTTCTCAGTATGCTCAACTCAAGATGAGGAACATAATAGTCATCCGCATACAGTACTGTTTCGCTGTTTCACAGCTCATTATATATATATATATATATATATATATATATATATATATATATATATATATATGTATATATATGTGTGTGTGTGTATGTGTGTGTGTGTGTGTGTGTGTGTGTGAATGCCGTCTGTATTAACTAGAAAAGTCCTATTTGTGGGCTGGAAAACGTTTAAAATATTGGTTTTTCTAACGCACTGAAGACACCTTAATCGTAATTAAAAGCATTTATATGCATACGAACTTAGCTAAGACGGTAACGAATAACAATGAAACGGTAAATGTTTTGGTTTCGATTCCATCTAATATCACCAAGTCATATTTTTTTATACTTTAGTTACGATAAACAATAGAGACTTGGCTTATAATAATGATAAACACGAAATGTGCACGAACTAAAATAAAATATTTTTGCCTATTTAGGACGAAGCAACGCCTGGTAGCCTACTAGTATATGTGTAAAGTTCAATCCAAAATTTGTGTCATCAGTTTGGTCCATCCCCAGTGGTTTAACCGATGGTTTAAAGCAAGAGATGACAAGGGGAAACCATATCTGCGCAAAAATTCCTATTAGTGTGTGTGTGTGTGTGTGTTCGTGTATGTACGTGTACATGTGCGTATGTGTGGATGTGATAGGGTGAAAGTATTGATTTCTTTCCTACGCGTGAAATATGACACTAGAGCCGGAAAGTGGAATTAAAAAGTCAGCGGCCCAGCATTCCTAGACAGGAGCGCCTCAGACGACTAGCAATAAATGAATCCCTTTTCAAAGAGAGAAGACAATGCCTGGAGGATGGACCTGCTAGTACTGAACAGAACTAGTATTACACTGCAATCAACAGGGAATAATTCATTAATAGAATTTTTTAAACTTTGTTGATTTGGGGGTCGATGAAAAATGCCCGTCTATAGCTTTGATCAGTGAGACAGTCGATCCGTATTTTTTTTTTTTTTTTTTTTTTGATAAACAATGCACTGATTATGAAGGGCTTCTACATAGAGAAATGAAAATTGTTCACGATAAAAGTTGGTTAGTCCCTCCCATCGGCAACATAAGTGACATTCTTTCCGAGCGACGATATTTTAGAATGTAAAGAGGACAAAGCACCCGTTCCTGTAAGCGACAAGATGAAATGTATTGATAGAAATATATGTATGTTCAGTCGACCGGCTTCATTTATTGACAGTGAACAAGACAGAAAAAAGAGAGGAAAAGAAGCTTAAACACGCTTTCTAACATTAAAAAAAATGACACAGAAAAAGAAATATATTAAAATTGCTGGTTGACGGTTTTATTTTACGACATATCCACATTTTTCGGATTTTTTAATGCCTTATAAAAATTTAGAACACAAAAAGAAAGATTTATACATTGAATTATTGATATCACCGAATATTTATTAATGTTGTTTGGTTTGGTTGTTTTGTTTTACAGGTTATTTATGGCTAAATCCGTCTATTTTTAAAACTAAATGTTTAGCGTTTTAAATTTTTTATCCACACTGTTTAGTTTTGTTTGTTTTATTTTACACCGGATCAAGATTTTGGGGCTTAATCATTTTGGTAAAACGGTTTATGTTCAAGTTCCTTCTATCTTTATATATTTTTATGGTTTTTAGTATAGTTGATTGACATGTATTTCTTTTTTTTATGTTTTGGGCCTTACATAGCATGATTGAGTCGAAACCTTCAGACAGTGTAATCTACATATTATCCAAAGAGCCATTAATGTAAATATACTGAAGACAAAACTTATCCGGAGACAATCTTTAGATTATAAAATCGAAAGACTTGAAATTTCTTATCTTTGATGCTTTACATAAGGTAACGATATTCAAAAAAATATTATTATCTATAATATAAATATCACCTGTCTGTTTAAATGCAGGTATGTATGTATGTATGTATGTATGTATGTATGTATGTATGTATGTATGTATGTGTGTATGTATGTATGCATGTATGTGTGTATGTATGCCTAGTCACGTCATGTCATATGCTACTGGTACCATGTAACCCAGCACTACCTGCTTCATGGTCGGGTCACCGGCGACTAAACCAGTTCCCTTACCAGACTTGTTTGGTGAGGAGGGTGGCTAGTCTCCCTGAAAGATTAAAAACAAGACCTTCGAAAGGCCGAATGAACCTTTTTGGGGTCAACGGCCAACTAGCACCGCGTGTGTTTGTGCGTATGTATGTATGTGTTCGTTGGGGGTGGAGAGGTCTCCCGTAAGCTATAGTAAAGGCAACCTTTCTAGGAGAAGCAAATCTCTGAGTTAAAAACCCATAAAGCGGGAGACCAGTGCCCGCATTAAGCTGGTCTGCAGTTTAAATTGTTGCTGGTTATCTTGCTCTTGCTTGTTGCTGGATCTCAACATTTTAATCCGAGAGAGACTTAGCTGTCGTACAAAGCTAAGACTCTGTAGCATCATCAGTGTATAGATACTCCCTCAGGCATTTGTCTATAAAAATGGTACTGTGGCAAATTGAAAATGTGTGACGTGTGAAGACTTGAAATGCTGTAATAATTGATCTCAATGACCGTCTTCAGTCTCATGCCTGCTTGAGCATGTGAATTCACCGGTAGGACTAAAAAAAAGTCATTTTTGGGCTCATGGACTTTAAGTTTCTGAGGGAGTGGTACTCGTCTGACAAGACGTTGCGATCGTCACACCCATCATGTATGTATGTATGTATGTATGTATGTATAAAACTTTCGACAAAGGCTACGGGTTTTCAGGAGATCAGTATCGTTTTGAAGCTCTACGAAACCCATTTGAATTCAAAGAGTTATACAAGTTTTATAAAGCCTAAGAAATAAGGAGTACTGCATGTTTCTGAATTTTATTTAAACGATGATTATTAATTCATTATTATTTTGGAGTATTCGAACTATTGTTCTAATCATCGCTGATATTCACACAACGTTTATGTGAATATAACGTCCGACCTTCTTGCAGGTTTATCTTGTCTACTAGGAACTGTGACGTAACGAATAAAGCACTAAGTAAAATTCAGTTGTAAGTGACAACTTTTTAAATGTTGAAATCCAATCTCAATTGCAGACGACACTAAGAATACTATTGCAATTCACTTAAGAGTTATAGCCGGTCAAGGAGCACTGAACAAGAGCATTCTACTGAGATGTTTGACAGGACGTATCCTGAGTTCGACAAAGGTAAACCTTAAGAAGGTCAGAGTTATCACCACCGGAACGTTGTGAGAATGAAATTCAAGCTGTGAACAAAAGTCTGACGAATGCAATAATTACGAATTACTTTGTTGTGTAAGTATTGTTTATATTTATTGCATTACCTTATATGTGCTTCTGGGTTGCACTTGCTTACACCACTGCATTTATATTTGCTCTAAATCGCCCCCATAATTTTCCCCACTCCTTATCTGTGCCAAAATCAAAACGTAGATTCCATGAACAAAACTATTTCTTAGAACTGCACGCCTGCAGAACTCTGTTCCGGTTGCCTGTTTCCCGCCTGACTACAACATGGATGTCTTCAAGTCTAATGTAAGCAAATTCCTGATGAACCGCCTCCTTAAGTAAGACACGTTATCAATTCTCCAACACTTACGTACTGTTCACACAATAACCCTTATCCTCGAGTAGCTTCCGGGCCTTGGTAAATGGTGACTATCTTGTAAAAAAAAATGTGTTATATATTGTTAAAATATTGGGTGCAATGTTGAGAAGTTTTCACTAAACTATTCTAAAATATAATCTTATGGCATTCCGATCTTTTTAATCCCAATTTCCTTGGCAGTATATTGCCCTTCGAGTAAAGTGATTAAATGACTTCAATAATAGGCAGAAAATCTTATAATTTTGTAACGTCCTGATCTGAGGGCATTAAGCGTTTATAATTAGTTCAGATGAAAAAAGAAAGGTTATAATTCAGCAGTATCTGACAATCTTCTGCAGATTCGAGATCCAAACCTCAGTATGAGGAATGCCTTAGACTAGAATTGGAAATTACTTAACGGTTACGGCTGTCGGGATATTCCCCTAAACAAGAACGTTATAAACCCCCTCAACTACATAACGGTTGTCGTTCTAAATTCCATATACATTCCTGAGTTCGACAATATATATTTGAAGAAGGTCAGAGGTTACACCAGCCGAAATATTGCAAGAATAACACTCAACATGAGAATAGTAGTCCGAATAATACATAAATGAACATCATTGCATCCTTGGCAACACCGTGTACGTACAGCTAAGTTATATATCCATCAAAATCTATTCAGAACGCAAAGCGTAATAAAAGCATGTTCCAATAAATAATACTGACAAGATTTAGTTTAATTCTCATTAGCTTTTCGAGTACTTTCATGCGTACTGACTTTTTTGCTTACCAATGTTGACGAGGAAACTTAACAAAAACTAATGTCTAATGTTACGTTTTCAAACTTGTAAGACAGGCAGGATTTCATTTTGGTCTGAATGTTTCGTGCTCGATTTATTTTCATACTATGAATCCTAATTGGTGTAAACAGAAGAACATTCTTTTCCATTGTGCGTTCTGAAATATATTAATATATGTATTTATTATTCACGTTCTTTTTTTTTTCACATTATACAACGCTTCGTTAAAAGTGTGTTTGATATTTCACGTCATCACGTGACACGTCACGTTTTGTGATTTAATGTTTTGTTGACATTCTATTCTATGAAATATAATTGTGCGAGGGAATGCAGCTCTTTCTTTATCGGTAAAACGTGTTTATAAACGGTTTCATTATCATCTAATCCTCCACTTTATAATAAAGATCAATGTGTATTTCTCTCTCTAGCCACACACACACACACACACACACACACACATACACACACACACATACACATATATATATATTATTTGAAGGTAAACAGTTACGTATGGTCGCTACAAACAGCCGTTTCAGTCAATGAGACTGCTTCATGCGATTCTGAATCCATTGACGCTACGTTTTCTTTGTACCGTCGATTGGTTCAGGGTCGCCTGAGGAAGTCTAGTTGACTGAAACAGATGGCTGTTTGTAGCGACCATATGTAACTATTTACCCTAAAATAAAAAATAGTTTGTTTTGTTATTGAGCACTATCTATAAACCTAACAACCTCATTGTCCCGACTTTTGAACATCTTTAACCTGTAACTAATATATATATATATATATATATATATATATATATATATATATATATATATATATATATATATATATATATATATATATATATATATATGTATTTATTTCTCTTTGCGAGGGTTGATTTCTTCCATTTTTTTTTCATTTATTTTTTCATCTACAAGTGATTCGAAAACGTCGGTTGTTAATATGAAACATTCGCCATTTTTTTAAAATTTAATATAAAAAATTCATTCGAAAAAAATATAATTAAGCAGAAAATGAATGTTGTTTTTAATAATGTCTGCTTACCGAAAAATTACCCTAATACACAATCTATTTCAAATGATATTAATGTGTCGCTCAGTCTGTTTTTGTTTACAGAGATGAACGATAGAATTCTCGCCCTAG